>NW_027176340.1:12853537-13241037 GCF_023349555.1 Cebidichthys violaceus | reverse complement strand
AATCTGCCGTTCCAAATGAATCACATGACTGTGGCCCTTACATGCATGACTCAGAAAATGTTACAGAGACCAGCACAGATGAAGGTGATATTTCTGAAAACTTAAGTGATTTTTTTTCTTCTGTTTATTATACTTGAAATTGCAGGGACAGTTTCTACTACCTGCTTGGACCAAACTCTCATTGCATTGGTGGCTTCACTGAAAATTTCAGTCACTCCCAATATTTCTGTAGGTACTCCCTAATAACCCGATCTGAATTTCAGGGTGACGATCCAAATCTGTGCGGACCAGAGCACACCATTGACAGCTACAACTCTGCTGTTGGTCGCCTCCAGACCCAAGATAAACCAGATGTGGAAGGGGTAAAGTTCAAGTCAGTATTCAATTCTTTGAAATACTTTAATGTCTGTCTGGGGATGATCTGCAGCAAAGCGCTCAACGGGAATCAAACCTTTGTTGCTGCGATAACAATATGTGGTACGGGCTAAACCAGATGGGCCACTGTTTGTATTTTTGAGTATGAATTTAGCCATTTAATTTTAATTTGCAACCTTTGCATTGAAAAGAGTAAAAGTTGATGCTTGAGATGATTTCATCTTTCACGTAAGAGGATGTATGTCCACCCCTTGTCTTTTTTCTCTTTATTCTTTCTTTCAGGTGTGATTACGACTACCAGCGGTTGTACTTCAGATGGATCTCATCACCCTCTTTGCTGTCTAACCTTATGATCGGATACATACAAGTTTTGTCAAGGATGAACAGTGGTAAGTTGTTAAGTTCAGTGTATGTTCGTTTAACAAGAGAAGGCTTTAGGGTCTTCTATTTTTGTAAGCACTGTGTAGCCATTTCCTGTTCAAACAGTGTATGCATGTATTGTTGATGTTAAGCACTGTATAAACCTAGGCATTGCATAATCCAATGTGATTTTAACTTATTGCTAGAATAACCTTTTTTGACATTTATTGACATACCATACGTGTTATGGCTATTTCTAATTCATGAATCATATTTGTAGCTTGACCTTTCATGAAATCTTTAACCCATCTCTTTTTTTACCCTTTTGTAAGTTTGTTCTGTTTTACCCTCTTTAATGTTTTGTGTTTTTATAGTTTGATTGTTTTTTGTGTGAAGTATGTAAGAACCATTCTGCAACTGTGTAAGTGCTATATAAAGTTATATTATTAGTGTTGTTACTGTTGTTATTATTATTGTTAGTATTGTTAATGTTGTCTATGTTGTCTTTTTTCTGGCTGTAGAGAGGATCATGCTAGCCCACAGCGAACACCAGATTGACTTGTGAGTCTTCAAGCAGAAATTATGACAACACCTGCCTAAAGTTACAGTTTCCTGAACATCAAACCCTGTCCTGTATGAGACACTGTCCCACCTGTCTTCCGTCAAGTCTGGACCCAATGACTCAGACACCAGTCTTGTCAAGGCTAATTAGAGGTAAGCGGTCAATCAATCATCCTCAGGTGCACGGTCAGAGCCAACCGCTTTAAGCAAACATAGATGAAAACACTGGAATATAGTTTTGTATTAGTACTATTTGTTTTTTAGTGCTCTGAACTGATATCCCCCTTACATTACATTTCACATAGCAGTAAAATGGCATTAATTCTAGGGCATATCCTCATGTGTACTATCTTTCCAAAATCCACCCAAAAGGGGTTTGCACCTGTGTCTTTGCACCCAAGTGGGCCCTACAATGCACTCTTATGTTTATTTGATGGTAAATGCTGGGGGTCATTGTTTCCTATTGAACTGGGTGTCCACCATACAGTTTGATTTTTGTTAATGAGAAGGCAGTTATATTAGCTATTGTACACTGAGTTATTCAAATGCAATACAACTCAACAACAGGATACAGCTTACTGTGTTCTAATTTCTCAATTTATTTTGTAACAGTAATGTAATTGCTTTTAGAGATATTTAAAAGCTCTTAAAAGTCATTGAATTTAAAAAATAAATACAAAAAATGTAGAATTTATGGAATTAATAAGTGGTGCAGATACCCTGGTTGTATCGAACATGATGATTGTCTTTACACTGTGCACAATTAGTAGGCAAGTTGTATTTTTGAGGATTAATTTATTATTGAACAATTACAGTGCTCTCGGTCAATCCAAAATGTTAATAAACCTCAAACCTGAATATTTAAGAAAGTAAAAGTGAGGTTTTGGCTTTCTTAGGAAAATATCTATGTGTGCACAATTATTGGACAACTATTATTGTGCACAATTATTAGGCAGCTTCTTTTCCTCAGGCAAAATGGGCCAAAAAAGAGATTTAACTGACTCTGACAAGTCAAAAATTGGAAGAAAAAAAGGGGATGCAGCACTCTTGAAATTGCTAAGATATTGAGGCTTGATCACAGAACCATCAAAAGTTTTGTTGCAAATAGTCAACAGGGTCGCAAGAAACGTGTTGAGAAAAAATATGCAAATTAACTGCCAAAGATTTGAGAAGAATCAAACGTGAAGCTACCAGGAACCCGTTATCTTACAGTAGTCATATTCCAGAACCCTACCTGGAGTGCCCAGAAGTACAAGGTGTTCAGTGCTCAGAGACATGGCCAAGGTAAGGAAGGCTGAAACCCGACCACCACTGAACAAGACACATCAAGACTGCGCCAAGAAATATTGGAAGACAGATTTTTCAAAGGTTTTATGGACTGATGAGATGAGAGTGACTCATGATGGTCCAGATGGATGGACCCGTGGCTGGATCAGTAACGGGCACAGAGCTCCACTTCGACTCAGACGCCAGCAAGGTGGAGGTGGGGTACTGGTATGGGCTAGTATTATTAAAGATGAGCTAGTTGGACCTTTTCAGGTTGAAGATGGACTCAAAATCAACTCCCAAACCTACTGCCAGTTTTTAGAAGACACTTTCTTCAAGCAGTGGTACAAGAAAAGGTCTGCATCTTTCAAGAAGACCATGACTGTTATGCAGGACAATGCTCCTCTGCATGCATCCAAGTACTCCACTGCGTGGCTAGCCAGTAAAGGCCTTAAAGATGAAAGAATAATGACATGGCCCCCTTCCTCACCTGACCTAAACCCTATTGAGAACTTGTGGGCCCTTCTTAAACTGGAGATTTACGGTGAAGGAAAACAGTCCACAGTGTCTGGGAGGCTGTGGTTGATCGTCAACAGATCAAGAAAGTGACAGAATCCACGAATGGAAGGCTTATTACTGTTATTGAAAAGAAGGGGGGGCTATATTGGTCACAGATTTATTTTTATTTTTTTTAAATATCAATAATGTTTATTTGTAAATTTTTAGTTGTTTGTTTATTATTCTCACTTTAACAGATGGAAATAAACAAGTGAGATGGGAACATTTTTCATTTAGTTGCATAATAATGGCACACTAATAGTTGCCCAATAATTGTGCACACATAGATATTCTCCTAAGAAAGCCAAAACCTCACTTTTACTTTCTTAAATATTCAGGTTTGAGGTTTATTAACATTTTGGATTGACCGAGAGCACTGTAGTTCAGTAATAAAATGAATCCTCAAAAATACAACTTGCCTAATAATTGTGCACACAGTGTATTGCTTGGAGGCATCTGTGTATTTAGGCTGCCTGTCGACAGAAATTAAACACATGCTGATGATGCCTTAGTGCTGAAATGTGTAATTGTTTACCATTCCACCTGATAGTTATTATTTTTTATTAACTATAAAGGTGACTTACAAAACTATTTTCCAAAGTGCTGGTTTTTTCTAGGTCATTGGAGCTCAGTTTAACAGCAGAAGGCAGTGAATGTTTCTCTGTAGGCATCATGCTGAAGCACTGCATCAATCTAACTTTGCCTTTGTTTCTGTTTTTGGGTGCAGAGAGGATCATTCCAGTCCACAGTGAATACCTGATGGTCAACATACGAGTCCTCAAGCAGAACTGGTGAAAATACACACTTCAAGTTCCAGCTTCCTGAACTTCATGTCCATGTGAGACTATACCATGTTGAAAGCCCTCTTCAGTCAAGTCTGGACTCAGTGACTCATTACTCTTGATCAACTCAGGGCAAGTGGCTAATCTTTTCATGTGTATTCATGGATATCCTTCATATATGGACACATGCTGTTTCTTCAAGATCTCAACACTGCTTTGTGAGTATATTTTACAAGATATTGTATCAGTTCAACCTGTTTTTCACAGAGAATGTTAGTTTCTTAAGGTTTATCAATGGTCTGTACCTTGATTTACAATATGCTTTATTTGATATTTCCTTTGTAATTTACAATAATCAAACGTTGACTGAAATCTATGCCAACCAATTGTAATACGTTTTACGTCGTACCTTATTTTTGTACCGTGATGTCTTACACAGTGTCACTATTTTTTACGGTAAAGTTCTGGCAACCACAGCTGCCGGTAATTTACCGTTAAGTTGCACTTTTCAATAAAGTGCCGTAATAGATCGTACAGTTGTACTGTGTTTTTTACTGAGAAAAACGGTAATTAGCTTCAAGGTATAGTTGCTGTTTATAAAGTTATTTACCGTAAACATGTTTATAACATGGCTGTTATTTCTAAAGCAAATTACCGTAAACAGGTTTATGATAGCTCTGTTTTTTATAGTAATTTACCGGAAACAAAAAACTGTTCTCAACTGTGAAATCTACGGTTGCAAAAAAAACATACCGTGATGTATTATACATTGTCACTATATTTCTTACGGTGAATTTCTGGCAACCACAGCTGCCGGAAATTTACCGTTAAATTGCTTTTTTCAATAAAGTGCCGTAATGTATCATACAGTTGTACTGTGTTTTTTACTGAGAAAAACTGTAATTAAGTTCACAGTATAGTTGCTGTTTTTAAAGTTATTTACCGTAAACGCTTTTATAACATGACTGTTATTTCTAAAGCAAATTACCGTAAACAGGTTTATGATAGCTCTGTTTTTTATAGTAATTTACCGTAAACAAAAAACAGTTCTCAACTGTGAATCTACGGTTGCAAAAAAACATACCGTGATGTATTATACATACTCACTTTATTTTTTACGGTGAAGTTCTGGCAACCACAGCTGCCAGTAATTTACCGTTAAGTTGCATATTACCGTAAACAGGTTTATGAAATCTTTGTTTTTTTATAGTAATTTACTGTAAACAAAAAACAGTTCTCAACTGTGAAATCTATGGTTGCAAAAAAAATATACCGTGATGTATTATACATACTCACTTTATTTTTTACGGTGAAGTTCTGGCAACCACAGCTGCCAGTAATTTACCGTTAAGTTGCATATTACCGTAAACAGGTTTATGAAATCTCTGTTTTTTTATAGTAATTTACCGTAAACAAAAAACAGTTCTCAACTGTGAAATCTACGGTTGCAAAAAAACATACCGTGATGTATTATACATTCTCACTTTATTTTTTACGGTGAAGTTCTGGCAACCACAGCTGCCAGTATTTTACCGTATATTACACAGAATTTTTTTTACAGTGTGTACCTGCTGACGTGGCTCCAGGCAGAGGAGTGAATGCTGCTCTGAAACACGGATCATGTCTGAGAGTACTGAGTACTGAGAGTACTGAGAGTACTCAGGAGGAGAGGCGGAGGAGGCTACATGGCTCATTTAACCTGGATGTGTTAGTCACAGGATCTTTTATGCCTGAGGAGATGACTCCTGTGTGTGTGTGTCTGGGTGTGTTTGTGCAACTCTATCTGTGGATATGGGAAAGAGTAGTGAGCGTAGCACAGCGATAGATTGGCAGTGTATGCATGTGTCGGGTGCTGCAGTCGTACGTGGTTTCCTGGTGGTGACGGTGGTGCGTGGCGAGGGCGGCCCGGTGCCGGCACTGTTGTACGCCAGAACGGCGACGTGGTACCGAGTGCTGGGTCTCAGTCCGGTCACTCGGGCCGTTGCTTCCAGTCCCGCTGTCCGCACTCGGTCTGCTGCTGCTTCACGCTCGTGCTGCCGCCAGTACCGGATCTGAGGACACACGGGGACGCCAAAAAACACATTTACACACATAACCTGAAACACTGCTTCTCATTAGTATGGTTTTAAAATAAAGTCACAGCAGCAGATGCACTAAACATGTAAATGTGCTATCCAGTGTTTGTGGTGGCTCTGTCATCCATCTTCAACAACAAGAGAAAAAGAAAGTGATTATTTCAACTTTACATGTTAAGCAATGCTGACATCAGCAATTCCCAACACTTTTAAGTGATACATTTTTTATGATCCTGGCCATTAAAACAATCATTAAAAGTGAGCTTGAATTATGGCAGCTTGTGGGGCTGAGATCAGCAAATAAAAAGATTAGAACTTTACAGTAGGTCAGAGGGCTACGTATCAATGAACTGGTTCTACACCAGTACAGCCATGTCTAAAAGACCAAAGTTTGAGCTTGTTTCTTCTTTTTCTCAAAGACACTGTAGTTGTAGATTCAGAGATAAACTGAAAGACAGACACAGGGACAAGGAAGAACGATTCACGACTGCAAAAGAAAAGGATGATGTGGAGAACCTGAACAGATTATTTGACTCATGTACTACTGTAAGGATATAGTGACAATCTGACCAAATATGATTTATTTTTATTAAAGTTACCAACTGAACCTTTAACGTAAGTATGTGGTTTACAAGTATGATCAAATTTATATTATTTCCTAATGTCTTTTCGCCAAATAATTTGTGTTGTATCAACGCATGTTGTAAATATTGGTCAAAATGGATATAACATAAAGAAAGGAAATAGTTGGTGTTGTAATTTTGTCTCTTCCTCTCATCCCTTATCTTTATGTATGTGGTATTATCACATTTATAATTCTTTCCCTATTTCTTTTCTGTGATGAATTTGCTCAGTGGGCTTTCCCTGGGTTTGTATGTGTATTTATTAAATACATGTTATAAGTTATAGTCATTTTAAAGGACGAGATGGACTGAGAGTGATACTTTCATTCGTCCTGGTATTATTGAGAAAGTAAACCTTACTACTGATAACATATGAGCTGTATTTTATTACCACTGCTGACAAGTCAATGTTCAGTACCCCTGGGTTTCCCTACAACAAAAACTACTAAAATAAAAAACAGACACAGGTCCAGCTGAAAGCCATGAGACAAAATGTATCTGTTTTCACATTAAAGGGAGCA
Organism: Cebidichthys violaceus; assembly: GCF_023349555.1. Lineage (NCBI taxonomy): Eukaryota > Metazoa > Chordata > Actinopteri > Perciformes > Stichaeidae > Cebidichthys > Cebidichthys violaceus. The sequence continues at coordinate 13,233,916 of NW_027176340.1, read as the reverse complement.
AAGCTATTCCTGATAATTAAGTGTAACAATAAGTGAATTTAAACCTTTAAACATATTTTCATTAATGTTCTTACCCTGCTGTGTAGTTTAGTAAGATACTGTTGATTGACCCTGGACTATATTTAGGAAATGTAAATGCATGTCCCACATTTCTCTGTACTTTATAAAACAAACTGGTCTGTTCATGACTTAATCGGGTCATTTTTACCCCCTCTGAATTCTACTGAACCACTTTTCTCTTCCGCTATCTGGCAGTCAGGTACAGTTTGCCGTGTTGGACAAACATCCACATGTGTATCCACGCAGCTCTTCACCTCATATCCTCTGAGGATGCCGTTGGCGCTGAGCTGCTGGACGGGCTCCCAGGACACCTGGATCTCAAAGGCGGTCAGCGCCGTGGCGTTGATGTTTGACGGTCCCACTGTTGGCTCTGTGAGGAGAGGCCAGGAGGTCAGTGTGTGCAGTGCACTTCGTGATGTAACAAACAATGAGTCAGTGAATTCACAAGTGAGCCGACTGCGGTCAAGCTACTAAAGGCTGCTCTCTAGCGGTGGAAGAAAATACTGCAGTTGACTCTGTCGTAAAGCTTTCTTTACATGTTGCGTGGTTTACCTCACTGCTGGTGAGCTCATGGAGTGCCCTGGAGTTCTCCTCTTGCCAATCACCCACTGTTAGATTGGATGAAGCCCGTCTCACAGTGTTCTGTCTCTGTGGTCTACAACAACTTATGGAAAGACTTGTAAAGTCTCCTCCAGTCAAATCATTATTATTATTATTATTATTATCATACCGGGAGCTACAGGATTCAGCAAGGAGCCGAATCAGGATATTATGTGGTCTGACCATAATATAACAGCTGAAAATATGGCACACCTCATTAATAATGAAGTCATCCATAGAGCGCACTGTACACAGACGAAGCTGCAACCCAGTGACACTTTTACAACAAACTCTTCAGGACTATTTCTTCTCATGTTCTGACAGTTTTCGGAGTCATGTTATTAGAGTTTTAGCAGATCTTACTGAAGATGCCTACCCAATCCTTGTCTCTGTCTTCTTAGATAGTTCCAATATTACTCTGAAGTTGATACAACGGATTCATGGCTTCATAAAATCCATATTCACACTTGGTGTATGCCATCATCTCTCTGGATGATGTACTGAACACAGTGAACACTGAATGTATGACAGCAAGGCTGCTGCAGTCGAGGCCTGCCATTCCTTCACCTCCTGGGCACTGCCGAGGTGCCCTTGAGCAAGGCAAGAACAACAAGGCACTTGTGATCTGCTATATTTATGGTTAACACTCTCCTTGAGGCTTCCTGTTTACGAGTCTCCTTACATGTCATTATAACGGTATTGTCTGTTGTCCTTCTGTTTGCATTACATGTTTTCTTGGTTTAATAAAAAAAAAGAAAACTGCTGGGCAGTAATGCAAAATATCTGAATGTATTTTATATTATTTATTTATATATTTCAAAAGTCGGCACAAAAGTACATTTACAAAAGGCAGGTTGGCTGCAAGGATGCCACATTCGAGCACAATTCTTTGTTTATTTCGTGAATTCTGTTTTCTTTTGTAGCATTCTGCTGCAATCATTTATTTGACACTTTACCTTTTGTTGTAAAATAAACCCAATAGTCAATAATCATTATAATAATGATGTTGACTGTAAATGTTATCTTGACAGTTTACTGGAGGTGTAGCACTATGAACCTGGTGGTAAACTCACCCTCCTCTGCAGAGTAGACCCCAGCGATCTGGCTGAACGGACCTTCTCCTCGCCGGTTGTAAGCTTTGATCTTCACCTCGAAAGGACTGTATGGCGTCAGGCTGTCGTTGTAGTAAACATATCGGGACGACTCCACGTGAGGGACGCGCACCACCGTCCAAGATTGTGTGTCCTTCTTCCTGAATGCCAGGACGTAGCCAAAGCCATCACCATTCTGGTACTCTCTGGCCATGGACTGGAAGGTTCAGCAGAGAATCAAGATGTGGCCCTCTACACAGACAAATGGGCTCGATCCCAATGTTCCAACAGACATCTGACACAACTTCCCACTGTGTGTGTGTGTGTGTGTGAACTCTTAGGGCTGTCCCACTGCAACATCAGCAAGCTAATGAGGTATCTCCCTTTCCTCTAAGGATAGGTTCACACTTTGTCATAAAACGTCAGGTGGACACTGATTCTTTCTGTTCATACTGGTCACTGGGAGAACACGTCCTACTGTAATGCACCTGGGGATAAACTCCACGGGTCTCATTCTTTAAACATGTTTTAAATGCAATGATGCATTTAAAAATGCATTTATGAACAGTGAACCTATCTTTTAAGTCCATAACCCTGCAGGTACCGTATGATGATCCTACGTATGTGTAGGATTAGAACATTTCTGTCTGCATTTCGAGTGGAATAGTGGTATATTATAATGTATATGAAACATTAGTTGTATATAAAACACACAGTGGTGCTATAATCACATGAAGGTTCAACATGTGCGTTACTTAAGTGAGTAATAAGTAAGTTAAACAGACAGTTGCATATTAGGAAGTGTAGGATTCAGGGCCTTTAATCCATATAGGGACAGGAAGTCAGGATGCCTCTGCTGCTTCACGTTTGGCCATTATTGTGTTCTTGCAAGACCACCACTCTAACGAAGTGTAATATTTTAAAAGTTCCACTTTAGGTGAATGACAGCTTTTTAACATAATAAAGGGGAATGTGTACAATATACTATGCACAGTCATCCACTCACCGTCCAGGTCACAATGAGTTCATTGCGGTCTCCTCCTCCTCCTCCAAGACCACTGGGGGCTACAGTGGGAGCTGAGGGCCAAATATACAGGCACAAGATGATATACATGATATAATCCACATTATCAGTGGATCAGTGGAAAGTAGCACGAAACAACATTATGCTTTCAGTTCCCTCACCCACATACTGAATCTGTTTTCATCTCACAGCATTATTTGTTTAATAGGCAGACACACAGATGTATTAGCATAATGGTAGTCATAACATTTGACCAGTGGTGGGGCTTCAGGGCCAGCGAAGCCTTCTCTGCTGGCCTAAACAGAATCATAAAGTTATAGCTATTTTATAATGTAATAATTTTTCATAAATACACTACATGTATTATAATTTATAAAAATATTTTTCCCACTATCTTATTATCTCATTGCACAGCTACTGTCTTCATCAGTTGCTCTGCTTCCAGCCTGCAGCGCTGCTTCCAGTGCAGCTTGTTTTAAGTAGAGCTCTTATCCAATCAGATTTCACCTCTATGTCTCTAGGTAACAAGAGAGGCCCTCACAAGTGAATGCCTTTGCAGTTGAAGTAAATGGGGACGATAGTGTTGATTGTCATAGTCTTCAACCAATCAGATCTTTAGTTTGACATGTTGGGCGTATTTTTTGACGTGCCAGAGCCTTCTAGCTGGCCTACAAGTACGTCATCATTAGCGTGCAGCTGGCTCAGCATTAACGTGAGCTGTGATTGGTCAGTGGGATAGCGTGACTGTTTTGACGCTGAAGCAACTATCAGAAGTTAGTATTAGTAGTAACAGTTCAAGTTGAAAGATATGTATGAAGTTATGACATTTTTAGCGTTTTGCTTGGTGTAGATTGTTTTTTTTTACCTAGCTTTGTTTTTTTTAACACTAAATGGCTGAAGGAGGAGAAACAGATTTCTCAAGAAGGACATTTCCAGAAAAATGGACATCGTATCAAAGGGTCGGTCAACCCCACAGCTAGCAGCCCTGACCCAGCCAGGAAAAGGATTTGTACGAACGGTATTCCTGGCTGACACCTTTGGGGAAGCTAAGAATGCGTTTTAGTTGCAACTGAGCATCTTGGTGTTTGGAGCTACGCTAAGCTAACCAAGGCAGCAACACGACACCATTGCACGACAGGGCACTCACAAGCTACGGCCTTTTTGCACGTTCGCAGGAGGACCTCTGGCTGGAAATGAACTGAACCAGTGTTCTGTACAACCGCGATATTAAACTCTTTGTTAACAAAGAAAGGAGGATGGACTTTGTCTTTAAGTGAACAGCAGCTTTGTTAAGTGAAGTGCTTTTGTGTTTTTACATCTGCAGTAGCGTTACTATTGTGTTAATTTGTCTATGGTGTCGTTTTTATGATATGGTTAATATTGTTCCCTCTGATGTGAATCATATTTGAATGGTGCTCTTCAGTGTGTGGATGAATACGTGTTTTAGCACCGCAGTGTTGTTGGATTGATTTGTCATGCTTTGTTGTCATATAAAAATATATGTGACTGGTTCTTGTGAGTTTGTTCTTGTCATTATGTTAATTACGTTGATTTTGACTATATGCATTGTCCGTTAATGACGAAGCATCCCATCATCGCGGGGTTAGGGTCGGACATTTGATTCTCTGTTTGGGCTGTTTTCTTTTAAAAACGAAGAATTATGGTCTGGAGAAATGGGGATTGTCTGGTGATTGCTTTAGCCCTGTTTGAATCAGTAGAGAACAGCTAAACGCTGCGGGGAGAGTTCGTAGCTTGTGTGCTGCTGTTGGTTTCCTGTTAAGCTAGTTTAGCATAGGCTCACAGAACACACGTGCAAACGCATTGTTCGGTTCGTAAGCCTCGTACCGAAAGGTTTAATAAGTGTATTGTTAAACCCCTAGAAACAAATAATAACCGTAGCTGTGGCGTCATAATGAAGTTATTAGGAGGTGGCTCAACTGTAGTCGGACAGCACTGAAGGCTCAGGTATAAAATGCACGACCCGCCACTCCATTTGACTGTGTAGCCCGGCGGCTCCAGGCAACACTAGCAACTACTAGAATTACACACCTGAATCTCTGACTGAACTGTCGGCTAGTGAGATGCATTGTGGGTAATTTAGGCACCATTGACTTCAATGCTAAGTTGAGTGCCCTTATGATTATAAGCAATTCAGAGTTATGCCAAAAATGGGTAAGTTGCAATGACTAGAAACAAAGACAACATTTTGCGCCCTTAGTTCCATGCTAACAGCCCCCTTAGCCCCAGACTAACAGCCCCCTTAGTCCCATGCTAACAGCCCCCTTAGCCCCAGACTAACAGCCCCCTTAGGCCCATGCTAACAGCCCCCTTAGCCCCAGACTAACAGCCCCCTTAGGCCTAGGCTCTGGCGTTTCGGAGATTAATGCAGCGCACAGCGTATAGAGTATAAACGCTTCCGTTCATGCTCAGAGCTTGTGCACCGTCTGCGGAGTCGTGCGCTTGGTATAAACAAAGCTCAGCCGTGGGCTAACAGCTCATTTAGCCTGGGGCTTAGTGCAGTGTGAAAAGCCTGAATAAGTACCGGATGCGACCTGTGGCCCCTCACCTGCTTGCTGTGTGCGGATGGTGTGAGAGGGCATGCTGGGCTCTCCGCTGCCCAGAATGTTGCTGGCAATGACCTGGAATTCATAATCCATCCAGGGCATCAGTCCCATCACACGAGCCGACTCTGCATTCCCCTCGATGTTTATCGGGTCTGATGTTATTCACATAGAAAGATATGTGAAGCATCAGTAATCAATAATCAGTCTCAATGTATGTTTAATGAAAAAATCCCCCAAAACGTATTTGCCAAAATAAATTCCCACAGTTTCTAGTTCCGACAGTACTGATGTAACCAGTCGATGTTTGGTTTCATACTGTAAAAATTAACAATTTATTTTGAATTGATCACAAGATTGTTTCAATACTACACACACACACACACACACACACACACACACACACACACACACACACACACACACACACCTGTCCTCATCTTCTTCCACTCTGATGAGAGCGATGATCGGCCCATGATGACATATTTGCCGATGGGACTGTGATTATCGTAGCCACGACTCCAACGGAGCTCCACCGACGCCTCGGCCACATTCTTCACTAGTAAACCACCAGGCGGTCCTGGAGGGCCTGGACACAACGCAAAGATTTTATTGATTTAATGAGTAAATTAAATGATTCATATCTCAGAACTTGAGTAACAGGAGTTTGATCAGTACTTCATGATGTAGATGTCCACATGACTCACAGTTAGCAGTGAGCACATTACACTGACAGCAGTACAAACTGTAGTACGATCCACACAGACTGGGCGTTACTACATCTATATACTGTAGTTCAACACAGTACTTGCTGCAAGAACTGCTGATGTTATCAGAAAGACTTCCACACAGCGCTCTCCCTGAAATCGATGACACGTTGTTCTCTCTGTGTTTTGGACTGTGCGACTGGATTTGATGTTCATTTCCTTGCAGCATTGCCAGATGGGATTTTGAGGAAAATGACTGTACGCAAGTCATAGCTCCGAGAACACAATCTAACGTGAACAACAAATCTGTGTTGAAATCAGCAGGAGGAGAGCTAGTTAACTTTAGCTGTTAGCAACCGGTGGGCAGCACAGTCCTGTTTGGCTAAATAACGGAGCTAATGGCTAACGTTAACGGAAGTTCCATTGAGTTACATTATGATGTGTTCAAGCTCTATTCAGTAAACATGAGTATTGGGCAAAGGTCAGCTGTAAAATATAGTTTTTGGTGAGAGGGAATAATCGGATCGATCTTTGTATCTGCCAATACGCAAGTTCAGGTCTCGGAAGTGGGCAGGAATAAATGGTATTGGTACCTACAGCACATGTGAGAATAGAAGACTAAAACCAAATACTAATTGTAAGCGACACAAAGTGGTCAAATTGTTCATTATGGAGCATTTTTGATCTTACAGAGGCCAAAACTGTAGTACAAATACGAGCATTATCGTACCTCTGGCAACACAGTTTCTTTGTCTTAAAGGTTTTTCTTTTCTCTGTGATCGTAAATGCAGTGTCCTTGAAGAAATGACACGAGGAGACAACTCTGAGGCATCTTACCTCGAACCACTAGCTTGGCTGAAGCTGAAGCGCTGTCCACTACGGTCTGAGCTGTGCACGTGTACATCCCTGCTTGACTCAGCTTAGTGGTCACAGTCAACAGGTCACCAATGTTTTCCTTCTGAAAGGGCGCAGACAGAGCAAATGAGTTAAACACTATGTTAGTGAGGAGTGCAACAGACAGAAAATGAACAGTGATGAAGAGCTGCATGCTGCAGCACGACTGACCATAACCATTTCAGATTACAGGAGCTCAATTTCAGCTAGACCCACCACTAGCTAATGGCAGGGTGTTATCACATCAACACTGATTAAACATAGAGACATAAAGAGCAGGGACATGAAATGGATAGTTAATCTCATTTGGGAGCTTGTTTCTGTCGGGTCCTGTGCTCAGGTACCGTGAAATTTTCAACTTGTCGTCCTGAAATGAAGTAATTACGGCTGGAAAATATCCAGCACACAGTGGCGTGGTCAATTTAGGTTCAAGACTAGAATTACCGCTTCACGGTTGTATGCCAACCAGTCAGTTTACATCCATGTCTGTCCGAAATGTCATCGCGTCATCATTTTAAAATTGTCACAATTATGAATTATTGAGTTATGGCAATAGCAACAGGTATTTTAGCGGAGGACTAAGGAGTCCACGTAGACAAATGTGAAGAAATTCCATAAAGGCATTCCTCGCGGTCACGAGACACAGACGAACAACCTGACAACACACTGCCTCCGACCACGGCTGTTGCCGGTGTGGAGGCATACAAAATGGTGGGAAACCTTGTGTATGTTGGTAATGTCCGTCCAAACATTGGCGCCAGTGTAACAGCATTTACTTTCGGCACCAGATCTACAGCAGATAAATCGTCAAAACCATATTAGCATATTAATAAACAAGTAAGCCCAGTGGTGATGAGGGAAGCCTCGACCACACTGCACCGCATTTCATTTGGACTTAAAGGGAAATGTAGAGCTGTGAGGCAACAACTATTTAACACCTGATCCTTAATCCTATAAAAGTCCCAGAATTGTAAGTATTGGATGAAAGCCTGATATATATTCTCCCTCTGTTCCATAGAGCTCCATTAAAAACACATCAGTGAGTAACACTGTTGCAAAGGTTGACATGTTCCTTCATTACCATGAACACACACACTGTAGTTTATTTTGACTCAATCCCACAAACACCGTACTGCTGCCAGAAACACTCACTAGAGCACCAAATGTGGATTAATCCTCTGCTGAAAATAGTCCCCAACAAAGGAACTATTTCCCATCTGTTGGGAGCCACAGACAGTGTTGGGAAGTGAGAAAGCACAGAGAGATAGATGGTCCAACACGTTGGTTTTTGCTCCTTTAGTGGGATTAATTAACAATGAGAAAAATAGAGACCTTATTTCTCCATCATCATGTCACTAGAGCAGGGGTCTTCAACGTTTTTCAGGCCAAGGACCCCCAAACTGATAGAGAGATGGAGCAGGGACCCCCTACTATATATATTGTATTAAATTGTGTTTTATATTAAACTGGGCCTAGTGCCATGTATACACATACCTTGTCAACTGATACCAATGCCAATATCAACATTGTCTGTCAATTGCATAATAATCATGCATACAAGCTATTCAAATTTACGTTTTTATTTTAAACATGAATGTGGAAATGAAAATGAGTGATGGCCTATTAGTGCCACTGCCATGCATAAACATACCTGTTATCTTGCATACAATACTGAACTATTAAAATAATGGTTAAAAAAAAAAAAAAAAAAAAAAAAAAAAGGTCTAATCAACCCAAAATTTCGCGGACCCCCTGCAGTACCTTCGCGGATCCCCTAGGTCAGAGCTACACAGCTTAAGTTTTCAGAGTTTGGTAGAGAATGTAAAAGGCCAATGGAAACCCATGCAGCGTTTATCATCTTCAGTGAAACCTTTGATCATAGGAGCAGCAGTTGATTTGCAGTCACTTCATGACAACTAATACTAACAACCTCAAAGGTCAGGTGGATTCTTCCCATGGTAACCACGGTAATTTGTTGTTTGATGTGTTGAAGCTTAAATGGAACTAACGAGAGTCCATCTCAGCCTCAACTATCAGTGAAGTCCCCTCTTCCCAACCAATACTTTTACAAACACACAGCAATGATGGACATCCATGCAGTAGAATTGTTCTGCGGGGCTTCCTTCTCTCTACCATGCCTCACAGGACTCACCCCCTCCACCCGGTGGTACGGTCCGGCAGAGTCCTCCAGGTCCAGCAGGACCCCGTTGAGTGCCCAGGTGAAAGTCAGGTCCATGGTGGGGTCGTGGGAGGCATGACACTGCAGCGTCACGTTCTCCCCTTGGTTGATGTCGGCGTTGGAAGGAGCCAGTGTGATCTTAGTGGCATCTGCATAAAATGAATGCTGAGTCTTAGAATTAAAAAGTAAGAAGAAAAGATCGACTTTTTTCACAGCAGACGTTTTGTCTTGTCCTAGTAGGAAAAGCACAGGGCTGCTGTCTAATAGACAGTTAGTAAAATGACCTGGAAGTATTTAAGTGGCAGCCCCGATAAGAGCTGGTGGAATTTTCTAAATGCTAAGGAAAGGTGCTTCGGTGCTTCCTCTCTTATCTCCTTTAGCATAGGATACACTGGACCCATCCTTGATCAGAGGAAAGTAGATAATAACGTCCAACAATTCCTTTCGACAGCAACAATTAAAAGACACATATCATGCTCATTTCCAGGTTCATACTTGTATTTTGGGTTTCTAATCACAACTGTTTAATGCCAAGTACGTTACACATACAAGGAATTTTGCTAGGTGAATGGTGCATAACAATAAACACAGTGCAATAGTATAAGACATCATTTAAAAATAGAATAATATGAAAATGCACACTAAAATATGGTGAACAAACAAATAAGAGTATGTTAAAACAAGTATAATATTTAAGTATCAGTAAAAAATTGTCCTGGGGATGTACGTGTCTGTGTCAGTGGGGGTCTTTATTGATGAACCCGACTGCAGAAGAGAAGAAACTGTTCATGTGACGTGAGGCCTTGGTCCTGATGGACCTCAGCCTCCTGCCAGATGGAAAGGGCACGAACAGTTTGCGTCTAGGGTGAGAGGGGTCGGCTACAATCTTTTTTGCTCGCTTCAGAGTCCTGGAGGCGAACAAATCGTAGAGCGACGGCAGATTGCAGCCGATCACCCTCTCAGCATAACGAATGATACGAGATACCAGACGCTGATGGGGGAACAGAGGATGGACTCAACGATGGCAGCATAGAAGTGCACCATCATTGTCTTTGGCAGGTTGAACTTCTTCAGCTGCCTCAGCAAGTACATCCTCTGCTAGATCATGTATCCATGTTTTAATGCTCTAAAAACTCTTTATTTTTCTCATACTGTTTGAACATACGTGTACCGCACCGTTTCAACACATTTCAGTGGATTTTACAAGCTGATGTCAATAACATACACCGCAAATAAACCGGAACACATTTAGAATGTGCACGTTTAAAAATGAAATGGTTTATGTATTGTAAAGCTGTGACATCACAACTGTTCAGAAATCCTGACGCTCATTTAAAGAAACATTTTGTAAAAAAACAGCTGTGTGGTTATGTCTCGGTGAATTGAGCGTTTTGATACTTTTACAGTGTTTATATGAAAAAGAAAAGTGACCGCACCATCCGGTCGTCAATAACATTTGCCATCACTGTTTCGTTTATGTTCTAAATGGATCAATTGAAGACATCTTTCTAAAGAGGTGTGATCGTTGTTGAATTGTACAACACTGAGTTTGTCCCTGTACTCATTTTCTGTGTGTTAATAAAAACATCCGCCATAGCATAAGCGCAGTAGGATTCTTTTCGTAAGCCCTTATAAATTCTCCACAGCTTTGTCTCTTTGACTGCAGCCCATGTAGTTAGTAACATCCTTGGGTACATCCCAAGTCTCTTAATTGCATCCCCGTTTCCCTCACTTGGGTCCTTTCCTTGCGTCTTAGTCCCTCCCACCAGGGATGCATAGAGGAAACCATGCGAGGAGAGAGGAACGAGGAACGAGGAAATATGTTTTAAGAGACATGAGACGTCCTTTCCTCAGTTGCGTCACGTCAAGCAATGTTTGTTTCTGATGACGGCGGCCGCTGATCACAGCTGATCAGCTGTTAATCGGCTTTAACAGCTGGAGAGACTTTTGAGAAGTTTGTGTCTGTTCACATGATCACTGTACTTAATAATAGTAACAGAGATGGGCAAAAATACATCAAAATGTATTTTGATACAAAATACAAAATACCCCTCAAATAAATGTATTAAAATAAAATACAAAATACTGGTGCCAGAAAATGTAACAAAATACAATACATGTATTTTGTATTTAAAATACAGGAAATACTTTTCCTGGATTTTCCGTTTTCTCACAATTTGGTATAGCAGAGCAGGTTTAGGCTATATAATGTACACAAAGCTCTGGTGAACCCCATAAAAAGGAAGAACAGTCACAGAATGTCAGTGTAACTAAGCAAAGCTATTAAAAGACAACAACTTGATTGATTATGTATATATATATATATATATATATATATATATATATATATATATTTATTTGTATTAATGGGACTTAACAGCCCATAAACTGTGGCTTTGTATCAACAAGAAAATATTCATCACATATGAATAGCATCACACAGTAGGCCTATGTATACTATAAAAGCAAAATATAGAATTAAAACCAGTTGTACACAGGTAAAGAGCCTAAATAAATGACTGTACTGAGACATGTTGTCCACCTGGCCAACTGTAGAATGTATGAAATAATAAAACTAAGAATACTTTCATAATATGCTTTTTAAACAAAATAAATTGGATATTTAATGTTTTTTTAGTTTTTTTTAACAAATGGACATCTACTGTCATAGCCTGGCTAACTGTGAACTATATTATCAGCCAGTAATTGATATGGCATTATGACATTCACATTGAGAAGATACAGCATCACTTGTAATACAGTGCAAGTTTAGATGGTCAGACGTCTCTTGATAAGGTTATCATGAACATACAAGCTCCCAATCTCCCTCTTCCTATAGCTAGCTACTCGACTGATAAGCTAACTTGCTAAACACTGGCTATGCACTAGCCTAGACAGCATGCTAGCGTCATTAGCATGTTAGCATCGATCGCTAGCTTGATATTATAACCATCACCATGTATATACAATAGGCTATGTAGCCAGACCCAGAGATAAATTATACATCAAGCTAGTTGACATCTGTCACACTCAGATAAAATATTGACCTTGACAGACAATCTGTTGAACTTGATGATCTGAAGACTGAACTCGTGAACTGTTTTTTGATTCGTGGAGAAAGTATTTTGAGTATTTTAAATACAAAATTACTCCACTCTAAAGTATTTTGTTACAAATTACATTTGATTTTTTATTGGCCCTATCAAATATAAATGACAAAATACTCAAAAGTAATTGAAATACGTATTTCAAATACAAGTAATAGAAATACTGCCCATCTCTGAATAGTAACTAATAACTAATAAAGACACACAGGTAATAAAGACACCCCCCCACTTTCATCCAAGAAGGCAGCATGTCAGTCCATGTCCATGTCAGTGCTCAGTGTTGTCTGTTTTTTTTTGTTTTTTGTTTTAACTTTTCATGCTGAAGTGAGGCGAAGTATATGCATAGTGCCTTTGCAAACTTTATTCCTGGGGACTGTGGGGTTGTCTGTTTCCTGGATCATCTAATTGGGATACATTGCTCCAATCCCCGGAGGATCTCTCTCTTTTCTGGTCTAAAGGGCTTACTGCACCATCAACTGCCTGGTGTCTCCACCTGACCACCTCGCCTCATCTCTTCACCTTAAGCCGCTTCAACTCCTCTGCCCGCGGCTTGCTGCGGGTGCGCGTGCACACGCGCATACACTTCTCTCTGGTTAGAGACAATGCCGTTTCTCGTGGCGCTACTTTGTGCGTTGTTTGTGTGGGATTTGGGAGCAAGCGAACGTATCCGGGTGAGTACATCAAAACAACGTGTACTGCCCGTCGGACATTGCTAATGGAGGCACTTGCTTCATGGATGTAGTACAATCCGTACAAACCCCGAAGCAGTTGGCACGTGATAAACTTTTCAAGGAGTATGCTCAGAGACCTACCCCGCCTCCAAAGCCTTCTGGCTTTAAATAACTACGTTGCGTGTTGTAAGAGGACTAGTTCGGACTTCAGATATGAAATGTCAAAGGAATCGCCATGTAATGTTTCTAAACAGAGGTGGTTGATTGTCTTATTATTGCTTATATCGGGTAATGTGCAACCCAACCCTGGCCCTGAGCTGCAGTGTATTCAGATGCCAGCTGATTTCATATCCTTGCCCGGTCTACATATTTACATATTTAAATGTGCGAAGCTTGTTACCAAAAATGATTAGAATATGGGTCAAATCAATAGATGCCGACATCATTGTCATATCCGAAACTTGGCTGACAAAATCAGTTATTGATGATGACATCAACATGGATGGTTACAATGTTTATCGTGCTGACAGGGCAAAGAAAGGTGGCGGAGTTGCCTGCTATGTGAAATCAAAATTTCTTGTCAAGGTGGTTCTGTCTAATTCAATTTGCAAGCATTTAGAATTTTTGGCAGTGGATGTTGCAATTTCTAAGGGCCTTTGTATGACCGTTGTTGGGTGTTATAGACCTCCATCCGCTTCAAACGAGGCATTACAGTCACTGATACACCTTCTATCCAGACTAAATTATTGTGAAATTGTTTTAGCTGGAGATCTTAACTGGGACTGGCTTAAGCCTGTGTCTAATGATTTTAAATCTTTTTGAGATTCTGTCAATCTTACCCAGTTAATAAATTCACCCACTCGTCCAAATCTTAAGTGCTCTGAGAAGTCCACATTAATTGACTTGATTTTAACTAATGTTCCTCATAAATTCAGAGCTGTGGGTGTTTTCTGTAATGACCTAAGTGATCATTGTGTTGTTGCTGCAAACAGGAACACTAAGGTCCCTAAATTAAAGCCACGTATCATTTATAAGAGGAATCTTAAACATTTTAATGAACAAGGGTTTTATCATGATTTGTTTAATTTTAATTGGAGGAGGATAGAGCCAATCCCTGATGTGGAAACAGCCTGGTCTTTTTTTAATGACGGTTTTACACAAATCATAAATACACACGCCCCTTTCAGGAGATACAGAGTACAGGGACGTGATAATCCCTGGTTCTCCTCTGATCTAGCAGACAGTATTCATGAGCGAAACCTGGCTTGGGCTAAGGCAAGAACAACAGGTTCTGCCACCGACTGTCTTGTGTTTAGGCAACTAAGAAACAAATGTTCCTCTTTTATCAAGAAAGCAAAATCTGAATATTATTTGTCTGTTACTGCTGAAAATTTAAATGATCCAAGGAGATTTTGGAAAACTATAAAATCCCTCTCTGTGAGCAAGAACTCACAAGCTTTACCTGCTTTTATTATGAAGGATTCTGTTGCTGTTCATTTCAAAATGGAGATACTGAATTGTTTTAACAAACACTTCATATCTTCTGGCTCTCTGTTTGACTCTTGTTGTCCAAGGTCTGTGAAACCCTGTACTGGTGTTCCAGTTTATACTGGTCAGCCTTTTAATTTTACCCCATTTTCTGTGCAGGAAGTTCATAAAGCCCTAAAAAGCTTAGATCACAGGAAATCTTCAGGGCCTGATTGTATAGACCCTTACTTTTTGAAATTGGCTGCTGATTTTGTTGCAGAGCCACTTGCATATCTTTTTAATCTGAAAATAAAAAATAACAAAATACCAATGAAATGGAAATCTGCCTTTGTTCACCCACTGTTTAAAGGTGGTGACCCAGCTAGTTTAAATAACTATAGGCCAATATCTAATTTATCTGTACTTGCTAAAATTCTTGAAGCTCTTGTGAGCAAACAACTTAAGGAGTTCTTATACACCAATGCCATTTTATTTATCTATAAAGGTGTGCCACAAGGCTCTGTATTAGGTCCACTTTTATTTACTGTTTATATAAATAATCTGGGCCAAAATGTGGTGGACGCTAACTTTCACTTTTATGCTGATGACACTGTGATATATTGCAACTCTTGTGCAGGCAATTGATCTCTTGCAAAATGCTTTTAATGTTGTTCAAAATACCCTTTGTCAACTGAAACTGGTTCTAAATACAGATAAGACAAAACTTATGTTGTTTTCAAACTGTTGGAGTTGGCCACAGAATATCCCTTCGGTGGTCACTCTTGAAGGAAGTGAAATAGAGGTTGTTTAGTCTTATAAATATCTGGGTATTTTGATTGACGACTCCTTCACTTTTCAGCCACATGTGCAGTACCTGGTGAAAAAGTTGAGGTTAAAACTGGGTTTTTATTTTCGAAATAAGCTGTGCTTTTCAACTAATGTTAAAAAGCGACTAGTTGCTGCTACTTTTTTACCTGTGTTGGACTATGGTGATCTTCTTTATATGCATGCCTCTGCTAACTGTTTTTGTATGGTGGACACAGCTTACCATGGTTCACTGGGGTTCATTACCAATTGTAAAGTTCTGACTCACCACTGTGAGTTATAC
Organism: Cebidichthys violaceus; assembly: GCF_023349555.1. NCBI lineage: Eukaryota > Metazoa > Chordata > Actinopteri > Perciformes > Stichaeidae > Cebidichthys > Cebidichthys violaceus. Next base: position 13,218,447 of record NW_027176340.1, on the reverse strand, counting down.
TCTCGGGTAGGATGGCCTGCTTTGGCCACCCGTAGGCTCTGTCATTGGTACACCTTCATTTATAAGGCAATCCTTGGTCTGCTCCAAAAACTACCTGTGTGTCTTCATCATGCAGAAATGTGTCAGACAATACTCCTTGCGTTCTCAGGACTTCTTTATGCTCACTGTCCCAAATGCCAGAACGGAAATGGGCAAAAGGGCTTTTGCGTACTCTGCACCCTCATTGTGGAATATGTTGCAGAATGATTTAAAACTCAAAGAACTGATATCACTTACTGCTTTTAAATCTAAAATGAAAGAAATACAGGCAGGTTCCCAAAAATGTAAATGTTTTTTAAGTTAACTTGGATTCGTCATTGTCTCTTAACTTTTAGTTTCTTTTAACTTGTCTTGTTCTGTATTTTCTGTCTATAACTATGTGTTTCTGATGTTTCTGCCTGTCTTGGCCAGGTCTCGTTTGAAAAAGAGATTTTTAATCTCAATGGGACTTTCCTGGTTAAATAAAGGTTTAAATAAATAAAAAAAGTCATCACTGTAGAGGTGTTTTCTCTCTGTAGTCTGTTACCTCTTTAACAAACTGTGTCCTGTTTATGAGCGCAGGATCGATTTCTACCGGCAGAATGCGTCTGTATGTTTTGAAATTCAGATTGTGACGTCATTATTAATTAACCCAGAATATGATTATGGTTTCTCTTGAATACTGGAATTAATGTATTAGGCTCAATGTTTAAGGTTACATTTAAATATTAAAACTCATCAAACCCTCAGGAATGATCAGCCTCATGTGACTGAATGAAATGAATAAATAAGACCTTTGGGACGGCCGTCAATATGGCGGTGCAGAACAACTTCCGGTTCAAACGAGGAGCGAGGAAAAGACAATTAAGAGACTTGGGATGTACCCCTGGCATCATGCATGCTGGCTCACTGTCATGGCTTTCTGGGACTCTTGGTGGAACTGAGCTATCGTTAACAAAAATGTGTTTCACCTGCTGTTTTATGCAATGACAAGTCAAAATGTCTGCTGAGAAAATGGTCCGTTAGAAAGGAAATCCCCAACTGGTTTAGGTGTGACGGATAGCAAAGCGTTTCAAGTAGTCTGACATTTAAAGGGGCAACTCCAGTGGTAGAGTATGAGGATATGACAGACTGCCAACAGCCAATGAGAGTCCAGTTTATGTAATAAAAAAAAAGGCCTGGGTGGAGCAGTCACAGCAGACCGATGTTTCAAGCTTTAGTTTGTTGCTTTGTTGCAGTTTTAAAGATCACACGGCTAGTACTGACACTTGATGGTTTGCTTCAGTGTGTGTGTGTGTGTGTTTACCTCTGACAGACAGGTGTCCAGTGCTATTGGCTTTGCCCAGGTAGTTCTCAGCAAAACAGGTGTATTTCCCTTCGTCTGCCCTGCTGATGTTGTGGATCCACAGGATGCCGTCTGGAGTTACGGTGACTCTGTCAAGACAGGAGCATGCGGAGGGTAAAGAGCACCCAGCTGGCTGACTTCAGTACTTAAGTGCCAACTCAAGGTACAATACTGGGATCAACTCTCATGTAATCCGATACGATGTCACAAACTATTTATTCAAGGGTAATCACAGAACATGGACATCATAGGCCTCACAAAGATAGTGTTTGTACAGGTGTTCCTGTTATTGCGTCCACCTCCTGTATGCCAGCTCTCACTCTCTATGTGGTGTAGCATTGTTGAAGAAATAAGTGTAACGAAGCACAGTGTCAAGGTTACTCCGATCGTCTGCATGCTTTAACCGTTCCAGTTGCATCCTGCTGCACATTCCTGTGATTCCCCACTCAGAAAGGTGAATGATCAGCTTCATCCACAAACCCACTGCTCTAAGCTTTAGACTGCTGCTGCACAAGTCATAAGTTTAGCTTAAAGGAACATTCTGTTGTTTTTTTTTAAAACTTAGATCTGAGATTTTCTGCAATATTCTCATTCCAGTCATTTTATTCTCCGAACTAATTTATTAAATCTGGTGGTGTGGTGAAGCCACTAGTAACAGCTTTACGTGTGTTCGGAACAAGTCCACTGTTTAATTATCGTTATAAAGTTGTTTTTGTAAATGTTCTATTAGAGCTTTTTCACTTTTGACCTGAAGGACTGTACTCACTTAGAGCAGCAATATTAATATGTAAATACAGATACATATGTGTAGTTGATACTTGGATATGCATGGCAGGGAGTGGAGTATGTTACCGGTCAGCAACCTCTGGGTCTGAAAATCAAAGCCAATGCTTCATGTCTTAAAGCTGCATTCTCTCTAATGTCCATCAGGGGGCGATTCCTCTGGTTGTATAGAAGTCTATGAGAAAATGACTCTACTTTTCTCTTGATTTATTACCTCAGTAAACATTGTAAACATGATTTTATGGTCTCAATCTCTAGTTTCAAGTCTTCAATACAGCATGATGTTCATTTAGTAAATGATGCTCCATTTAGAGTATAAGATGATGTATACCATTCTGTGTGTTAATATGAGGTGGACAAAGGAGTGGAAAACCTTTCTAATGCAAGACTTTAACTCTCTATCGTGTGTTTAGCCTGAACCCTCAGAATAAATATGACAAACACCTACACTCAGGTGGTTTCAGACTTCTCAGAATGTGTGTGACAGAATCTGATGAAATCAATGGTAATTCAACCTTCGATACGAACAGAACGCACTGAACTGTGGGAAGTCGCTTTTGATCTCACCTCTGTGTGATCGCACTTACTGTAGGTGCTTTTCTACATCTTCCTACAGCTGACATGAGTTACAGGTTGATTGGTATAATGAGCTGCATCTGTCAGACTGTGCAGTGATAATGACCGGCTTCAGGGTCCCACCTGAGCTGGAGAGCCATCTGCATTAAAACAAGTGCTACTGCAACTGTAGGAACTGCTTTAAGAGACTTTTTCATGCAACCCTGCTTTTTGGTGAGGGAGTCGTCACACACACGCAGACATATTTGATTTCGTAGCAGATTACATAAATGGTGAAGTACAATCTACAGATTAGAGCTAAATACTTTGTGTGAAACTGATTTAAAGGTTTAAAGTCGATCAACAGGAAGCTTGGCTGAGTAAGTTAGATAATGTTTTTTGGCTTCATAAAGAGCTTCTACAAAACACAAAAAACTAAATAATGTGCAACATTTCAAAGAAATCCATTGATGGAAATCTGTGGCCTCTTTATGCAAAATGTGCTATTATTGGTTTTGTACTGGTAGATCACACTTAATAAGTTGAACACTCCATTATTATAATGGCTGATAATGATCATATATAGTTCATGAGCCGCAGAATTTCTGTTTCTGGGCAACATCAAGCTAAAAAGGAAGGGGTTCACATGTCAGAGTTTGCATTTTTAAATTCGGGAAATAGAGGAATTTACAGGAAAACAAACTGTATGGCACATGATGAATTTCAGTTGAGTTTTGAGATTTGAGTTGTCAAAGGGGGATCAGGTTACAAATACAAAGTAAAACCTGCTATAAAATGAAAACGTCTAAGGTTAACCCTATGGAGCAGTGGATTGAGCAGTGCCCATCACCAGAAAAGAATCCAGCTGCTTCTTGACATGCAGCGCTACACAAAGAGGAGATTCGACAATGAACGCATGCAGGAACAGGAAGGCAGAGGATAAACACCAACACTTCACCAACTCCAAAAACCAAATAAAGGTGAGCCTAGTGTAAGCAGTTATTAGAGTCCTCCTACTGATGCTGGACAGGTTCTCAGTGGTTGCACAATAAATGGAAAAAATACAAATAATGTATAAAAAGAGCCAAATAATGAAATCAATATAATGGGATGACAAAACATGCTAGCTGCTAGTGTACATTCCATAGCTACTGCCACGGTATATGCAGGCAGCCAGCCCAGACAGGACTATTTTGTTGTGAACTTTATCATTTATTAATACAAATTTGGATTTGGAATGTGTCTATAATTTCATATTAGTTGATGGCCTGTTTTATAAAAGTAATAGCTCACTTCAGACCGGGATATGTTGTAATTATATCACAACTGAGGGAATTGTCGTCATACCACGGCCTGTCAGGAGCTATTGAGCAAAACACACTCACTGTACTACTAACCACGTTTTTGTCTTCAGAACTATTGTTTATTGTTCTAATTGTGAGCAAGAGTAAAAGTAAAGAACAATGGCCGAATCCCAATGTCCCCCCTTACGGACTCACAGACTTTGAGGCGCGCTCCCGCGAAGTCCGTGAGGGTTTAGTTCTGTCCCGCTGTTAGATCGTCAAGTGTTTGAGGGCTCTCTGGCAGACATTTTGAGCCCTTTATGAACCCTTTCCGTAAATCAGCATAGGATGCTGACTTAGCCTAAGGGAATTACCCACAAATCATTGCAATGTGACGTTAAACATGGGGTAACCAGTGGATGCATGGAGACGTTAAAAAAAAAGGTAAACAAAGAGGACGGCTCACGTGTGTTCAGCCTGTCGTATTAAAATTACTCAGAAACATTAAGGGTTAAAGATGGAACAAAACATAAACATGAAATCAGACATTTATATATGTATTCATCAAATATTTGATTTTGTCATCGAAGATGCTTTGACAAAAACGAGAAAATAGATTATATGAAATGACCTCATCTTGTGAGGAAAGAGCCTGAAGACATTCAAATCAGGGAGCACAACGTATAAAATAAATACCACACTCAACCACTCACCAGGTGACGTCAGTAAGTCCTTGAGGGTTCAGGGTTTGAGGCTTTAGGGGGGACATTGGGATTGGGCCAATGTCTGATGTGGTGTGTTATATATAAAACACAGGTCTCCTACAGTATATGATAGACTGTACAGCAGTCTGCATCTAACCATCCAGTTTCCTGTACCGAATGCATATCCAGCTATCCAGTTAATTTAATGCTGTATGTTACGCTGAGCCTCATAGTTTTTATCTTTCATGTTTAACCTATATTGTGTGATTTTTTTTTTTTTCAACTACTTGAACTCTGAAATCAGAGCCCAAGTCTTCCTCAGGTGAATACCCACAGGAAGGACATGAGAGGTATAAGTAATGCAAAATAACCAGTATTAGTTTTACGGGGTTTCGAAACGTGACACGAACGCACCGGGCTGCGTATGAACATCAGGTTGACTCAGTATTACCTGCTGCTGTTCATGAGCAGCTCCGTCCCACGGCTCCAGAACAGACTGGGCTTCGGAGCAGCTCGAGGGCGACACTCGATCATCACCTGCCCCCCTCTCGCTGCTGGAATCAGTCTCCTTACTGGGTTCAACCTGAAGTCTGGAGCCTGAACTGGAAGGACAGGTGGCAGGAAAACAGCGCAGAGTAGAAAACAAGCAGGTTGATGGATGGGATGCAGAAGGGAAGAGTATGGGAGATTTTAACTTGAGGCTAGAGAATGGTACAGTATTAAATCGTATTAAACTTAAATTTGCATAAATACAAGTAAAATTTGCAACCAACCAACAAAAACCTGGTCTAAAGTCAATGGCTAGGTATGTTCCTGCTGTTTATTAGTAAAATGCGCCTACATAGACGGGTTCACAACACGCGTACACTCTGCTTGTTACACACACTTAACACACACACACCTGTCCCTTCCTACCCTTCTCAATATACCACGGCAACATAAATTCAGCCCACAGCCCCCCCAATGGAAAGTAAAGTGAGTGCACTCCTGATCAGTAAACACAATATGAAACTCATCAACATGAAACAAGTCTAGGGCTGAACCGAATGGTTCATAACATTGACATTCAAACGCTAAATCAACATTTTAATGCCGCATAGTTTTTCTTTTTGCATTTCTGTAACACTATTGGTAGATTTAGATTACAGATTACAGTTGTGGCTGCGCAGGATTCTTTCCAACTCCTGTGATCCAAACAATTCCAATAACTCTAAAACAGCATTGAGAAGTCCAAAAGTTTTCAGTGCAAAGAACAGCTTGCTTCTCTAATCTGTCATTTGACTCAATACAACCCTTTGCACAGTGCATCTTTCTTCGAGGCCAGATTAACTAGTTAACACCGTTTGACAAGCAACAGTGGATTTTGACACGCCCTAAATGCACTATAGACCATGCTCTACAGATTGTTTAAATAGGGCTCTTCATGTTCTTTACTGATACAGCTCTCAATGTTTCATTTAAGATTTGAAAAGGTACATATTTACAAAAACAGTATTTTGAATGCAGTTTCAAATGACGGAAACTAAAGACAGTCCTCCTTATACGTCTACCTTGGACTCTGAGCTCAGCAGTGGAGTAGACGGTGCCATGTTTGTTTTCAGCAACACACTGGTACATCCCAGAATCCTCCAGGGCCAGATTACCGATCTTAAGACGAGCTCCGTTCACCTCTACCCGGTCCTGTGGGGTCGAAGAAGAGAGAGAAGAGGAAGTGAATTATGGGATATGTAAGCTGTGAAACAAAGCATACATACATATTTTTTGAAGTCGTTTACTGTCTCTTTGTGGTCGTTGTTTTTTTTTGGTATTTATCTTTTGTCTGTGGTTGCTTTGCCTATCTTTGTAGTCTTTTTGTGTCTTTTTGTATTTGTTTTGCGTGTCTTTGTAGTTGTTTGGTCCTTTTGTAGTCTTTTCGTGTTTCTTTGCAGTTGTTTTGCGTCTCTTTGTAGTCGTTTTGTGTCGCGATAACGTCCCTAAATGTGTCACAGCCCTCATTAAGATAAATAAATATGCAAATTAAAAATCTAAAAATAAAATCCATTTCCGTGTCAGCAATAGAAGTCAAGTTACCGGCAAGTAAATACATAATTTATATGTAGTCATTCATTACATTTATACTCATTGTGTAGTATTTTACAACTTTGAGCTGTGTTTTAGCAGTGTGTACGCCAATCTAAACCATAACAAACAATCTAGAACAAATGAGACCAAAGAGGCTCTCCATTTAATCATAGTAATGATTTCCTTCTAACACTGCAGGTTAGGATGAGAAATGGTAAATTAAATTATTTCTTCTACTTTATTGGTCAAAAGGACGATCAGAACATTTGGCATCAGCACAGCTCGGTCCCACCTCACAGCAGGAAAAACTTTATCCGTCCTGTTCCTTCTACTGTAATGAAAGATTGATTTCCTGTGTCCCCTCTAGTTTTATAAAACATGGCAGCAAATGTGACCCTTTCTGTGTTTCATGTATTCTCTAAATCAAAGAAAATGGACTTTCTCTGGGTGGAAGAAATGAAGCTCTAGAGTCAGTTCAGTCAGGAAGACTATACTCTTGCATGAATAAGCCCGTAGTTGATTTCTGATGCATCTGCCAATCACTCCTCACTCATGCTCACTCATTATTTCCTTGTTATTGTTTGGGGCTGTCAATCCTGATATCAGCTGTTTAGATCAGGTGGTCTCTTCTATCCAATAGCACAACGACACAATGATATTGTTGGCCTAAAACATCAGTGCTACAGTAGAAGGAGTATTTTAGCATCTTTGTGTGTGGAGGTATACAGAGCAGTGAGACAGCATACTGCTCTATATACCTATGTTATCTATGTTACCTGTGTGCTGAGCGGCTGTCCATTGCGTAGCCAGCGTATAGAGGGTCGGGGTTTACCGGCAGCAATGCAACTCCAGAGAAGCTCTGAGCTGATCTCCACCTCTGAGTCACTCATCACCTGCAACCACTCGGGCTGAGCTAGATGTTTGGAGGAGAGAGAGATAAGGGAAATGTAACATAGATAAAACTGAGACAGTAAATGGCATACAATGAAAAGAAATGCATTAAGGAAATGCACTACAGGCGCAGTACAACAAGACCTTTTGTCCCATTCCGACATGAAATACATGACATTGCTGGTATGTTAAAGTGATGGCTTTTACATTGATGTTCCTTATGGCTTCATTTAGACATTTACTGACGGGGCTGAGCTAAAAAGTTATGATGGCGAGGAAGAGGAGTGTTCTGTTCTCTCACAGGCTGCATCACTGATGGATTTTAAAACATATTCTGCCCTTGAAGCCTTGAGTGTGAAGGACAAACAGTGAACACTACTGCTACATTTTCACATCAGTTTAACCATTGAACTACCTGATTGTCAATTCTGCTGCCTGCTTTAGAATATCTTCAGAGCACAAGGACGTTCAGTTGGGACTCGTTTAATTCTTATCTGCTCACACGCTGCATTTTAAGAGTTTTTCATCCGCACAAGCTGGATATTCATTTATTCATCTAGGCAGTCTGCACGAATGAACATTTAAAGACATTTAAAGACATTTGGTCAGATCAATATTGTAAGAGGCTTTTTGAACCTCTTTTGGCTGGTCACACTGCAAGGGAAAAATAAGTCTTATAGACTGAGCTGATATGAGAAGATCGATCTCTTTCAGAGTGTTTCATAGTTAATTGAACTGATATTGTGCATAAGAGACAATGATTTAGATAATTACTCTTTGCATCAATCCCAGAAGGTGAAAAAAGCCATTTTAGTCGCTCTCTCTCTGCATGTTTTACCTTGGGCTGCTGCTAGGACCGAGATATATTAATGTTAATTTTATGTCATTGATATAATGATAATATGATGCTATAATAATGCAAAGAGAGAACTTTTAAATCTTAAGAATATCCAGATATTGGAATTGGAAAGTGAAAAAACATATTGAATTATTCTAAATAAGTAAAACTTCAGTAAAATATAACACAACCAAAACAATAAATAAAATGGACTCTCTCTGTCCTTAATCAAATGGCATTCAACTTAGACTTGTGCTGTGTTGAATCATGTTCCTTTCAGTGACGGTTACTTTAAGAGTCTCGGTTTTTGCTGTGACTTTTAAAGTAAAAGTGACCAGGATGTTTATTCACACATAAGACCAACATGTTAAACTGGCATGAAATTGCCATCAGAACATCACTGATTAAACTGATACAGTGTGTGCTTTGCTGCAGTACCACCAGATGTTCACAGGTGTTCTGTACCTTGCACGTTGATGCGTCCCTGGTATGTGTCACTGCCCTCTGAGTTGTAGGCTTCACATTCGTAAACACCCTCGTCATCGAAGGAGAGTTCTGGCAGGATGAGGGTGGGGGCCTCGGCACTGAAGCCCGCCTTGGATGGCATCAAACCGTCCACTTTCCTCCATCGCAGTTTTGGGACTGGACTATAAGACAAAAGACAGAGGTGAAATAAAGGAAGAGTTTCAGAATGAAACAGCACACGGACTAGATGGGGATGAAGTATTTAAGAAGTTTTAGGGGACGACATAAAAGTAAGAAGTACACACAAGTTTAAAGCTGGACAAGGCACACTTTTTGATCCAAAATATTGCACTCATTTTGTAATGATTTCAGGTTGGGAGACTTACTTTCCATAGGCGAAGCACTCTAACTGGGTGGTGTGTCCGGCTAGGGCGTAGGTCTCTGCTGGGAAGCGCACTTTGATGCTTGGAGCTGATTTCCTGGGATTGGCTGAAATAAAATATAATTGTAAACATTCACGTGAAATCCCTTTCATAATGTATATCTAAATGTTACACACATACACATGCATACACACAACTATAGAGACATTTACCTTGTTAATGATGTTGGCCTGTGTTTCGTTCTGAAGCAACATACTTATACAATTACTGGCAAGATTATATTCATGATCTCTAGTGGAAGATTACTACTATTATTACTTAAGGGATCACCTCTACCCTCATGTTGCACTCTGACAGACTGCCCCGCTTAGTTCTGGTTCTGGTTCTACCGTGCCTCCCTTTACTTCAGCGGGCCTTGCAGTACGGCCTGGGTCTCCAGCAGCATGGCGTTGTTGTTGGAGACCCAGGCTGGCGGAGAAGAGGCCCGAGGCTGCCCTGCTACTATCACATTAATGCCAGTTTGTCACGTACAAGTGGTCGAGAAGTGAAGATGACATTTGGAATTGATCGTTGGACATGCAATGGGAATGGGTCAAATTGTCCACCGCTTTCATGCCAGCCCTGTCGGTGTTGCTGCCGAAGCATATTAATCAGAATTTCAATGATGCATTTTTTTTTACACGGAAGATTATTTTATAAATGATACTGAGATTTGGAAATGGTTTATTTCAACCTATACCAATTATTAAAAATAGAGGAGGGGTCAGCCTCCTCCAGCTATTCCTCTGTTCTGTTTCTTAACAGTTATTCATCAGTTACACACACTTTCTGCATCATGTGGCTGCTAATAGATCAGCCATGTCCTGCATACCGTCCGGCAGCACGGTGAGCTGGTTGGCCTTGCTGAAGGTGCTCTTGGTGCTGATGTCCATGTTGATAGTGGTGAAGCAGAAGTAGTTCCCGGTGTCGTTTGGCTCTGCTTTAGCCAGGTACAAGTTCCCCGTGACCTGCGACACAAACCAGCGTCCGTCGTCCTTCTTGATGAAGTTGGGGAATTCGTTGATCAACCAGCGGTAGGACAGAGCTGCAGAGGAGACACATTCATTACGTCTTATTGCCGTCCTACCAGTACTTCGATTTCAATATGGAAATGGTCAGCAAAGTCACCCTCATCCCAAAAGAGGTTTATAATTTAAATCACTTTGATCTGTGGACCACCTATGGACCCTTATCCCACCTGTGAGCAGTGGGTTACTGACAGCTGATTCTCTCATATTTGATGTGTCTAACTGTTTTCGCTCATCTTCCAGGTGGTTTAAAATAATAAATAACTGGCGTGGAAACCTGAAGTAGAGTGGATACCTGGGTAATGTATAGGGGGCTGACAGGCCAGGAAAGCTCCGATGCCTTCATATGCTGTCTGAGGACTCCTGCTGTCCGGAGGGAAGTCATGGAGGTCTGGAGAAACAAAAGATTACTGTCACATACAGATGGTAAACAGAAGCAGCAACAGTACACAGTTGATAGTAACTAAAGCATATTAGTGTAAAGTAAATCCTATCGAACTCCTTCTGTCTCTGCCACAGTGATCAGGGAGCTCATACAGGTCGAAAGGTTAAGACTCTCACTCACAACCAAATTTGAGGTTAGCTGCTCGGCTGATGATAGTGCCACAGCGGTTGATGGCCAGACACTGATAGGAGCCTGTGTCTCGAATGGACTCGGGGCTGCTGATCACCAGGTTGCCAGCCACCAGGGTGTAGCGCAGGTCCAAACCCAACGGGACCTCTGTGCCATTCACAAGCCATCTGCAGAGAGACAGAGTGATGAGGACACAGCGAACAGGAGAAAAAAACATAACGGACCATGACAGGGTTGAAGAGGCTGAAAAGAGTTGATGACGTTGGTGGTGAAGCGAGTGTCTTTGTGTGTGGGAGATGTCAGCACATAGTCCTAGCTGCAGGACAGTAACATGCTGTTACTGCAGTCATCAATTAAACATTTCGTAAAGCCCAGGCTAAGTGAAGAACACACCTTCAGAGGTCAGGTTCTGAGGAATAAGTGGTCTCTAAAAGTGAGCACAGCTAGAGTGTTTCTCTGTGTGTGCGTGTGTGCGTGTGTGTGTGTGTGTGTGTGTGTGTGTGTGTGTGTGTGTGTGTGTGTGTGTGTGTGTGTTACCCACCTGTAGGATGCAGCTGGATTAGCTCTGGCCTGACAGCTGAGGGTCACCTTGCCTTCACTCAGGCCTTCTGGGTAGATTAAACTGCTCGGCTGGTCTTCAAACAGTGGCCCGCTGTCATGACCCGACACACACACGTCTCCCCCTGCAAACATTTTGAACAACGCACTAGTTACACACCAAACCCTATGCCAATGACATCCCAATGGTGAGGACCTACAGCTGTGTCCTGGGCAATTATATTGTGTACTCTTAGACAGTGTGTACAACATTCAGGTTGCCGGAGATTTGAATAAACAAAACTACTGAAAGGACTCATGGGTCAACAAAATAGAGTGTGTATATAGATAGATGATGCGTCTCCACTTCCTCCCACTGTACAAAAGAGGACAACTTTCGGGTCTGAAAATCAAAGCCAATGCGGAGGTGTCTTAAAGCTGCATTCTCTCTAATGTCCATCAGGGGGCGACTCCTCTGGTTGTATAGAAGTCTATGTGAAAATGACTCTACTTCTCTCTTGATTTATTACCTCAGTAAATATTGTAAACATGAGTTTATGGTCTCAATCTCTAGTTTCAAGTCTTCTTCAATACAACATGATGTTCATTTAGTAAATTATGGTCCATTTAGAGTAAAATAGACCATAAAGTGGAGTATGCTTTAGGGTGGGGCAACCTTGTGATTGACAGGTCTCTACCGCGGCGTTGTCCAATCTGGAAGTTGTCCGTGTTTTGTCTTAGAACTTTAACCCTTTCACAGTGTGTTTTCACTTCATGAAAGTTGACTGTAACATTTTGGTTGTCTGAAAATGTTCATTTGTAATTAGTTCCACCCTCTCGTGTTGAAAAAAAACAAGATGGCGTCAGACAAAAACCAAGACAGTGACGACTGAAACACCAAACTCAAGGCTTAAAAAGCAATGGGGGCTACCATCTTGCGTTTTTGACGTCACTTGGAGGCAGAGTCTGTGCAGCGGTGATTGGGGGGCGGGCATCGCAGTAGCGAGGTCCCACCCACGAACCTGCCCAAGCCAAGTGCGAGCCGAGCGCAGCCACAGCTTTTTAGCATTTGCCACCTAGCTGCTACGTTAGCACCACAGTGGTGTGCCACACTATGTGCTCCGCCACTGCTACTTTCTGTCAATCAAAACTGTCAATCATGATGTCACAACTACAATTTCATAGCATCATATGACTAATTAAAACCAAACTTATCAGAAAATGAACTACGACAGAAACCATCTTTGGGAAAATGTATTTGACTTGTGATATTTTAGTTTGGCCCACTGCAGTCAGCCATCCATCTTTATAAACTATGGTCAGGAATCATAGAATTGTGAGTACTGTTAGAACCGTTTTGAATGCACTGCAGCCCGATGTGTAAAGCTACAGACCCCCATCACTCTGTAAAGCTTTGTGACCCCAATAAGGAATAAGCTTATATTATGTAGCCTGCTTTTAAATGCAGGTCTAATGGAAAACATGCATCTTTAAGAGTGTAGTCAGATTGCGGCCTCTCTTTGAAGACAGATGCAAAGAGCATTATTGTCTGCAGCAGTAAAGCTGCCCACAGACACTGTGGGGAGACTACAGCTTAATCATTACACAATGCTTCCGCTCAGCATGAACACTGCAGCAGCTGCAAATAGCAAGAAATGTATAATGCATAACACAGAATGTAAGATTTCTTTGTTTGAAAGCAGAGCGATTGGATTGTGTGAAATAAATGAGATATTTACATTGTTGTAAAAGGTTTTTGGTGCAAAGTGAAGACTGAAATATTCTGGACATCCCTATGCCTCTGCTGAAACATCCCTTTAGTGCTATATCACAGTAGCTGGTCTCATCTGTGTGCCTTAGTACAAAATAACATTTGTGAATTGAATGAATTTCATTAGAACTTCTAATATTCTCAGAAAATAAGAGCTGAGAAAGAAGAGAGCTCCTGAGAAGTTTAAATCCAGAGTCACATTCAGTGTGGGTGACACAGTGATACATTTGAGAGTCATAACAGGGCATCTCAGAAATACTGCTGGGACCATCCAAGGCAGAGTAACAAGGGATTTCTAACCCAAGTTGTATTTCTGTTGAAGGGTGGAGGACAGGAGGGAAGGAAGAAAGTAAATCTGTCCATCACTGAGCTGTGTATCTACTGTGCACAATTACTATGACCCAGTGCATTGTGGTCTAATGATGGCAGTCCAACCAGGTACCTAACCACTGGGACTTTTTGTCACAACACTCTGAAATTCCTCCCACAATTCCCCTCAGCACAGAGGAAAACACTGGATCTTTATTTGTTCAGAATCCCCATATCCCTTTCTCAAACAACGCAGACATTCTCTCTGGGGTGTAGCCCTAAATTCAACACATGACAATTATTTATTCCAATCCATATGTAACAAGTTGTTCAACACGTTCTTGAAAAGTCTGCAAAAGAAGAGGTTGTAAACAAGCATCCAACATCTTGTTAAATGTAAATGTCTCAAGAGGGCGTGTCAAGATAACTAACTTACTGCTAAGAGAATCAATAACTCTAGCAGTGGTGGAGTGTACTATTACTCCAGTAGTGAACTAAAGTACAGTTGAGAGATACTTGTACTTTACCTGGTAATATCCACTTTATTCTACTTCTACTATTCTACTATCTATCTATCTATCTATCTATCTATCTATCTATCTATCTATCTATCTATCTATCTATCTACTTCACTACTTTTTCAATGACAGATATTGTACTCAACTACATTTAAGTTGACAGGTATAGATACTAGTTAATTTATATATTTTTTTTTTATACAAAACACATGATCAAGTGACATCCTCAACATTTCTGTCTTTCAGAGGCTGTACTTTTAAAGCTGGAGTAAAGGTACTGGTATCATCCATTGGTACCAATGTTAGCTTATCGGAATGAGGCTAAATCAGGCTAGGATAATCACGGCCTCATGAAACTTTACAACCACAAACTAGAGACCCAGAGCATTCAGAGGAGGTGTGGTTTTCCACGCTATATTGACAAGAAGGGGTTTCTGAGCAGGTTCCACAACAGAAGTGCTCACTTTCACTTTAAAAAAATTGAATTGAAAAAGTTTTAGGTACCAAATCACAACATATATTTCTCCATAGTGTTCCTCAGGGTCTTGGTGTCTTAATGAAGTATTTTGTAGAGATTTTTGATCATTCCTATCAATTCAAGTGGTGTTAAATTTAGCACCAAATGTGTCCAAAGGAATCGACCGAAAATGCAAGACTTTTTACATTGCTGTATTGCTCCTACTGTAAGTAGACAACTTCATGCAGTCAGTCGTGTTGTGTTTACAACTTGTTCTGCTGCCCCCTAGCGCCCAAACAAGTCTACTAATGCAGCTTTAAAGGTGCAGTGTTGTAGTAGGAGTCAGCATTTCACCTCTACTACTGGATTCATAAAATGTATATTTATATTTGCTGGCTGGGTTTGAGCTAACTACCGGCTGGTGGTCCGGGGATCTCATTTATGAAACAGTAGGTAGGATCAACACTAAATGTTTGCATATATTCAAAGGAGAAAATGCACATATTTGAAAATGCAGGATATTTACATAATCCTTATGTTTATGTGGGGACGGTTTGCCAGATGAGGTGAAGGTGTGTGACAGTCCCCATGGTTACTCGATGGTTACTCCTCTGCTCCAGTGAGCTATGATACTCTCATCAGATAACTGTTTACAGTTTGTCTGTGTACAGTATGCTGTATAGAGTCTATGGAATAAACCATAAATTAATAAATAACGTGTTCACTGCAGTGATTTTACTGACACTTTATGAAAACTAAGATTTCTCTGTTCTGCAGTTCTTTAACTCTAGTTGACGTTATTTCACAGATGATGATATTTTCATCAGCTGCTCCACAGCTGACCACGAGTGTCGGGAACTCGGTCTCTCCTCTGTGCTCCAGGGTGCAGACAGCGCTGATGAAATATGAAGCGAAATTTGATTTGAGGTTTTAGTTGGTTTACATCTTTTACAATAGAAATGTTCTTTTAGTTATGGATCACTTGTACAAGCACAAATAACACTGCTGGTTTGACTGTTAATGATAAAGAGAATATATAAGTGCAAAGTAATGTGTGAGAGGCATCATTATACGTGTAATGAGGCCTCTCATTGAATTTCTACAATCCGGCTTCCATTTACCACCTCACCATCTGTGTCTCCAAAATGTTCGTATGCATGGGCCACAGTTTGTTTGAATAGATCACAACGTTTGCGTGTGGAGGGGTGTACGCCACAAATGAGACCCCTGATCTTACACATCACAGCGTTCAGTAAAAGATCTGAATGCTTCTTTCACCACTGAACATCTTTACAACTCTAAAACCAGTTTAGTACAATGCATTTCATTGCTGCTTCAAACCTAATGTGGCATTCATGTCGTCACATATTAATTTGAATCCTCTGTCAACACATGTTCTTTGTTTGTCATTGTGTATGATTTGATTTACCTCAGAGGTCTGGTGGAGTGGAGCCATGTAACAGAGTGTGGCAGCACTCTACTGCTGTGTTTACAAGGCAGGTAATAAAAGCCAATGAAAAAGAACAGCATTGCTTATTCAGAAAATATGTTTCCATCAGCCTTCATAAGAGCTTTTTTTTATCCGTACACAGACTTAATCAGCCAGTGTGGATTCAATATTAAGGCATGCTTTTCTTTATTTGTTCTATTTCAAACACCACTTAGACTCAGTATGTACAGTGTTGTATAATGTGTACTGATTTTAACAGGAAGCAACAAAAAAAAATCTTTCTTCCTTCAAACATTTCACCTGGCTGTTTTCCACAGGGTCAAAACAATGTGTGTGCAGAGCGTTGTTATTCTCCATCAGGTGTGTAGCTTTGTCAATGCACACACACACACACACACACACACACACACACACGCGATAACATATCTGTGACAGAGCAGTGACTCACTTCCTTGCAAGCTTATTTTTTTATTGCACACTGTGTCACCTCAGCAGTGTAGCTTCATGATGGCTGCAGCTGCATTCTGAAGAGTACATTTTGAGGCAAGTATCGGTTCATGTTGTTCACATATTCACTCAAACAGTGTGGACAGATGAAGACTTTCCACATCTGTGTCTGTGAGCATGTACACCTGTTATTCAGTTCAACACTGTTGATGATAAACAGCATTTCTTATGTGTGTTCATACTGGCAGAGCCGGTTCATTCCAACAGAAGCTACAGCCGATCATCATCTACCTGTGCCATTCATCAAACATTAGCATCAGTTCAACACTAAGGCCCGATAGAGAAAGCGGTCTCCATGGAGACAATTGAATCTTCTTCCCGAAACAACAATCATGAAATTGAAATCCAGCCCATAAGCCCAAAATGAACCTCAACAACCACATAGAACTCGCTCTCTGAAACGGAACTGAGGGAGAGTATTATTTACTTTTTGTTTTACTTTTTGTTCAATTACTAATTCTAATTCTGTTTTGCGATCAACGTTTTTTTCCTCAACTTATCATTATAAAGTGAATGTTGATTGCACAGTGTAATGGCTGTAGAATAATGAAACCATCTGCATTTAGATTGGTTTCCTGAAAGCCTGGAATATGTATATATATATATATATATATATATATATATATATATATATATATATATATATATCTATATATATATATATATATATTCAGTTCAGTCTGCCTGAAGGATGCATACAGCACAGAGGAAGAGGACACACCTTGATGCTGAATGAAGGTAATAACATCCATGTAACATCCAGTAGTCCATGCCATGCTACAGCTTCACTCCTTCACTTCACTTCTGTCCTTACCTTTCACAATACAAGCCCTGGACATACATCACTGCTTACCAGACAGCATTTTGCTCTCTGAAAATAGCTTACAGTAGCTATCTCCAGGTAGTGGAGATGGTAATGCTAATGCTGTCTCACCGTCAGCCAATGATAGAATTTAAATTAAAAAATAAAATGATCTGATGGCTATATGCAAAGGATTCATCCGTCTACATACAAGAGTTGGTGTCATGCTGACTGGAACATGCACCATCAGGAGGTCATTTGCAGAGCAGATGCTGTAGCAATTTTCTGTCAGCCCTCATTATGTCACTCTGTTACATTAGTGTTGATGTTGACTTTCATGTGCTGTGCTATCATGCTTCGACAACGATCACAGCTCCAAAAGAGCCAGGTTATTTTGTTGCATTTTGTCAAATCAGTGTGTGGTTGAGACATATGTAGCACACAGATGGACAGATGCAAGTTGTTCATTTCCAAACTAAATCATAGACAAGTTCTAATCCTAAACAGGGACCTAAACCTTTGGCTGAAACTAAACCTAGTTCTTAAGTTATCATCAAAAACCCACGTGGACATGCATGTTTGTGTGCATTAAAGAGGAACTTACCGACAGCCTCCTTCAGGGCTACTGAGCTGAGGACCAGCAGACACAGGAAGCACTCCATCATCTGGATCCAGCTGGATTACAACAGGATCGCAAACGGATCAGGAGCAGATGGGATCAGAACCTGATCCCCTTATCTCACGGGAAAAAAGAGGCGTTCAGTCCGGGCCTGTGAAGGAAAAAGAAGATTACTTACATGACAGCTCCAGTAGCTCCATGGAGGAAGTGAGTTCATTAAGCATTGTAACAATTGTTTGTATTAAAGTTGACTTCCCATCCATTACTTAAATCCAGGCGGCAACCTGAAAACAACATTTTTGTTTTCAGCCAGTTTTTCGCTAACCAAAATTAGCATCCCAATTACTATCCCAATTAAAGTGAATTAAGGATGCAAAATGCTAGCTAGCTAGTGCTAGTGTTAGCTGGTAATCAAACGTTTGCTATGCTAACAGTACCTGGTCCCACTCTTCGCCTGCTCCACCTTGAGCTCACCCCCTCGTCCAAATACGGTCACTTCTAGCACCAAAAACAAGACGGCAAAAATGACAAATTGGTAGTCCACAAACCAATGGATAACGTCACGGTGAAAACCTGAACTTCTTTTACACTGTTCATGCTAAAACCTAAAAAATCTATCCAGTTTCAACTCAAAGCACTAGTATCTATACTCTGCACCGACAGTCAAACTCTGCTTGTAACAATACTGTTCATAGTAATGTACATACACATGTTCTGAAAACATTATTTTATGTCCCTTCTCACTCTATATTCTTTCCATTCATCTATTTTGATCTGGTTCTGTCTCCTTTTGGAGGTCAAAAGCATTTCTAAAAGTCTGTCCATCACAACCTCTAGCAATGTTTTTGCTTTGTGAATAAATCATGATAATCTTCTTTTTTTTTTTTTTTGACAGCCCCACCAGCATCAGAACACCCTCTTGTATTTATTGTTGCGCAATAAATCAGATCGGTTCAACCTTTGTTCAGCTACATCTTTTTTCAAAGGCGGAGCCCGTCTACCCACAACCCGTAATCGTTAGTGTTCCATTCTGAGGCACTACACTTACTGAAAGTCTTACAAAGAACACTACTGCATCTGTTGGTATGCTCCAAACTAGCAATATAAACACGTTTTTGGCCATAACTCAAGAATTGATATGCTAATTATGGCAATTTCACATGATGACATTTTGACATGGATGTAAACAGCAACATGACTGTTTGGCAGAGGCACATAGTTGCACGCTAACATGAGGTGAAGTAATCTGGAGACCAAGGAGCCCTGCAGCACAAAGCCCTTCTGTCTCAGTCCTCTCATTTGTTAACAACAAGTCACATACACAACAATCAACTCCTCTACATTACATTACAGTCATTTAGCAGACGCTTTTATCCAAAGCGACTTACAATAAGTGCATTCAACATTGGTAATCAAGAGAACTACTAGTCACCAGAAGTCATAAGTACATTTCCTTTTCCAAACAAGCATCTAAGAGCATGAAGCAGAGCATAACTCAGAGGCAAAGTACAGTGCAGAAACAAAGAAAAACAGTTAGTGCAATAAGTAATATGAATACAATAAGTGCAACAAGCTAGTATGAATACAATAAGTGCTAAGTGGAAGGCTCAGGGTAGCACTTCCTGAAGGTAAAAATGTGTTTTGAAACAGAAGTTGTGGATTTAAACATGTTGACATGAACTACATGTTGCTTTGCTGCATGGCTCTTTGCCTCACAGCTCAAAACATTGTTTTCAGCTTAATAAATTAGATACATAACTTATTTTACCCTGTAACTCTTTATTTGTTTGCATTTTATTGCTTTTTAAAATGCCATTTTAATCTTTAGCTACTTATTTGCTCACTCTCTTTTTGTTTTATTGTCTTATTAATGCAATTTGAATGTTTTCTTAACGTCTTATGTTTAATATATCTCTACGCTCCTGTAAGGCACTTTGAATTGCCTCGTGTCTGAATGGTGCTCTATAAATAAAATTGCCTTGCAAACACTGTATTGCTTCTATGAGTTATTGCTTCATCATGGATAGTGAGTGTAGTGATTTAGGAATCGAGTGTCTCAGAGACGTTGTGGCCACATAGTTCTGAGTAATTAAAAAAATCCTATTGTTTTTTTCTACCCATAAGACCCATGAGGCTCCCTCCTTTATCCGTGTGTTTCACCTCAACACTAGCTGTCATCCCGTCTCCAAACCTGACGGTCCTTCCCGGGAGATGACCCTGCATTTCAGGCTCTGATATAAAGAAGGATTACGATCCTCCACGCATCACAAGGCCTGACTGCCTTCATCCAGCCAAACGCACATCACTGTTGGTCTGAACTCACACACACGTTGCTGAGAGTGACGGGACGGGTACAGAACGGGAAGAATGAAACAGAGAGACAGGGGGAATCAAAGCATGTGAAATCTGAGAATGGAAGAGATGAGGTGCACGACAGGAGGAGTAAAAGTGGGAGCGATGCATTACAGAGGCCATGACGGAGGAAGAAGAGAGCAGCGTACCACGAAACTCCAACTGACCACTGATCATCATCACATCAGAGTACATATCCAAGACAGGAAGCACATTCTATGTTTGGCTGTAGTAAAAGTGTGATGTCTGTAGGATGTCATGTACATCTGCTGACATGAGCTGGCAACAACAATCTATCCTTATTCCACACTATGAGCCTACTGAACCAAACCACTGTAAGTCATGTGACTGTTTTGAGACACATGCAACAACCCAGGGAATTCACCCAGGAGGCAACCTCCGGTTCTGCCGAGTGAAGCCGATGCAGAAGTGTCTTAAACCTGCATTCTCTCAACTGACCAGCAGGGGGCGACTCCTCTGGTTGTATAGAAGTCTATGAGAAAATGACTCTACTTCTCTCTTGATTTATTACCTCAGTAAACATTGTAAACATGAGTTTATGGTCTCAATCTCTAGTTTCAAGTCTTCTTCAATACAGCACGATGTTCATTTAGTAAATTATGGTCCATTTAGAGTCAAATAGACCATAAAGCAGAGTATGTTTTAGGGCGGGGCTACTACGATTGACAGGTCTCTACCAGAGACGTATATGATTTCTCTACATCACTCATCCGCAGTCCAAATATGCTCACTTCTGTTCATTGGCTGCAAAAAGTTTTTATTAAACCCTGATGATCCGCCTCAAGTTTCCCGCCAGAAGCTACATTTTACAAGATTACATTTAAACACATCATAACTATGTTATAATTTACATTCTCCCAATTCTCATTCTTACTGAATTGGCCTTGAACACATCATAATGTAACTCATTGCATGCTGCTAGTTAACGTTAGCAGCATAGACTGCTAACGTTAACTAGCTCTCCTCCTGCTGATTACAACACTGATTTGTTGTTCACAATGTGGCGTTATCAGGGACATTTTCTATCGTCCTCTGGACGCCGTGAGTCTGTAGTTGTGATCCAACGACCAAAGTACTGGTTCTCGTGACACCCCTACAACCATCAATCATGCTGCTCCACCTTTTCGTCTGACGGAGGGCCACCACTTTGGTCTAGACAGCTGTTGGACAGGTTTGAGAGGACGATGAATCCTACTGACTTCAGTGATCCCATGACCTTTCCTCTAGTGCAGTTTGGTTTTAAGAGAAATGTCTCAATGACTGCATTGGAGCTATGTATCAATATTTATGGTGTGCAGAGGATGTACCCAAAAGTCCTCTCGTACCATCACAAGGTCGCTATTGTGGCTCAGAATAGAATGTCACAATTATCGGCTGAATTACGACATATCTGTGAATTTATGATCTTCGTAAAGTTTGGTGATCCATTGACAATTCATTCTGCCATCAGAAGGTCAACATGTCAATGTGTCCAGTGTTTTGGTTTATCCATCTGACATCTTTGGTCTTCTCTTCAGAGATCATTACGGCCTCACAGAGCCTGTAGCACTGCTGAAGACTTGTTTTAGTCAAATGAAGACAGAGTCAAGGTCAGCCCAACTTCTACTTTCAATTTGATATTGATTTTATGTTGGAGAGGAAATTGTAACCCTGTCACATGCCTTCTATCTCTCTCTCTCTCTCTCTCTCTCTCTCTCTCATATATATAGAGAGATTATATATATATATATATGTATATATATATATATATATATAGATATACATATATATATATATATATATACATATATATATATATATATATATATATACATATCAGGGCTGGGCAAGTTAGCGCGTTATTATTGCATTAACGCATTAATTAAATAATGCTGACAATTATTTTATCGCGCATTAACGCATTTTTATTTTATTATTATTTTGAAAGTCCGTTGCTCACTGGCAACAGTTGAGGGAGTCTTCATCAGACTACGTTGGATGCAACGTGTGGGAGAAGTATAGATAGACAAAAGCAAGACAAGCTAACAAATGCCACAGCGAAGTGGATAGATACTAACTGCAGGCCGATTAGTATTGTGGAAGATGTCGGTCTGAGGAACGTTCTTAGGATCGTAACGAATAACGGCATGTATGAGCCTCCCTCAAGACGCACCGTCACAAGAAGAACACACAAGTTGTATGAAAAGGAGAGGACTACAAAAGCGACGGCGTTACAACGTGCACCAGCTGTTGCTCTCACTGGAGACTACTGGACATCGCTGGGTAACCATAATTACCTCGGAGTTACGGTGCATTATATTGATGAACAGTGGGAGCTGCATTCACATGCTCTGACTGTAATGGCAACAGAAGACAGACATTTTGCTGAAACGTGCGCGGAACATTTTGCACAGCAGTGGAACGTTTCAAATAAAGTCAGCACAGATAGTGCAAGAAATATGAAAAATTGTAATCGTTGCCCAGCACTAATATATATATATACAGTATATATATATATATATATATATATATATATATATATATATATATATGTATATATATATATATATACATGTATATATATATATATACATCGCTCTTGAAAAGAATCTCGATTTGTGCAAATTGTTAGACATAAATGTTTATTTTTTTAGAGATTGCATCAGATTCTTACAAACACCTTGTGTTAACTGGTAGGTGCTCTCAAGGTGGAAGGTGGAAGATGGTCTCAAGACATCCTTTAGAGTACACTGACCAGTAACTAGTGAGAGAACACCAGATGTGAAGGTATTTGACGCTGCTGTGTTCATTCTCTTGTTGCAGGGAGACAGTTCCCCTCAAGGTCAGCTTTTCAGCAGCAAGACCTCGCTGAAGACCAATCAAAAAACAAAATGGCTTTCCTCCTGAATTCCTGTCAAACTGTCTTTTCCTCTGGCCCTGAATGTTTACTTCTGATAGCAGACTGAGGCTCTGTGGCGGTGCAATCCTGGCTCAGACTTGTTGTCGTCCCAATGCCCCCCCTACCTGTTCTCTCTGCGTCTGTAATAGGAGGCAAAAACATCCTGTGACGAGCAGCTCTGCTTTGGGAGAAGGCTTTCATTTACATCCTGTTGCACAAATACAAGGCTCAGGTTAGGAAAACCCCAAGATATTGTGTATACATCACAAGGGTCTGAAGATTGGGTCAGACTGCTGAAGCTCTTTGCCCTTTGGCATTCACATTTCACTCCTTTATCATGACAAATATCACATAGACGCTGTGGCTCAATCAAAATCTCAATCTGTCACGGTGTGTAATCATCAGGAAATAAATAAATTCAACTAACACACACACACACACACACACACACAAACAGTTAGTTAAACTAAAATGTGTACGTTCTGCTAAAAAGCTGCAACATTGGACCGGCAGTGTAACCCACACACATGATCTGTCCTTGTGTCTCTGTTTTCCACTCAGGAGTTGAGTCTGTTGAAGGACACTTGAAGACAGCAGCAGAAAAGGTCAAAGTGTCTCCTCAAATCGACAGTACACATACTCTATCTGTCCTTAACCACAATGCATCTCTCTCTCCCACCTTCATGCTCCATAAAGGAGAATGACCGCCTAAGGCCGGGGGTCTTTGAGGGCTGTGTGGACATCTGCTTCAAGGACCCCCCACACACACACAGGCCACACACATCAGGGCAGCACAGTATCATTTAAATGGAGGTAGAGGGGATGTAAAGGCTGGGTGGTGGACAGATGCGTGAACGGAGTGGAAGGTCAAATTAGGGCTGCACAATATTGTGAAAAAATATTGGATATTGCAATATTTTTTCCTGCGATATTTATTTCTTGAATGTAGAAATGCAGGAATGTTCACCCTAAATGTTGTAGGCTACATCTTAAAGTTAAATGCATCAACATTGAGAGGCTGGATCTACAAAGACCTTTGTGCTCCAGTAAACAATTTAACACATTGGTTGTAGAAATATGAATAGTGCTGACACAGCGAAACAAGTTCTGCTCCTCCCCACTGATACCGACTCTTTAATGAGTCTGAAATACGTCCACAGCAGTATCATGATTTGCTCCCGTACTCCTGTTTCTCCAAACTCCATCTACTGTAGGCAATACACTGACTGTGACTATGGAGGAGTACCTCATACAACCTCACTTCAATACACACAAACTATCCCTTAAAAGGGATTCCCAAAGAACCACAATAGAAATCAGAAGTGTTTATTTGTAAATGAAGAGTACAGCATGTTGGTCCACAGAGGAAGCTGTGAGCATGATTGGAAAGGTTTCTTGTGTGCATGATATCCAGTCACACAGTCTAATTAGGCAGGACATTGCAATGTTATTTTACAGTGACAGTGAGGGGACAGTCTGCATTCTGTGATTGGAGAGCACAGTTCTTCCTTACAACCTAAATGTGACTAATTCTTTCAGTAACTTATACAGACGTTGTGTCACGTTTTATGGTCTTTGGATGGAATTATTTTCAACATGTATCGTACGTGTGACGACCAGTATCAACTGGATCTCGCAGTAGGAACTTCCATCGGCCTCACTCATGCCTGTTCTCTCTGCTCCACCATATTGAAGCCTGGGCTTTATTTCCAGATAGTCATCAATCTTATAAGTTAAAAATGTTTTCTTTAACTTCTAAACGTATTTCTCAAAGCCACAGAGCTTCTTAAAGTCTGCCTGTGGTGCTGAAGATGCTGAACACACTTTAAAGTGTCTTTAAGACGTGCTACATTTTAATAATACATACATCACAAAGCCTCAGCGTTATGATGCAACAGAAAGGCTTCATACTTCATGAGCAGTCGACAGCTTTGCTGCTCTATATGATTCATGTTCCTGGGTGGGAGTCAGCTGCTGCTGGAGGCAGACAATGCTCTGAAACTCACATGAAACCTACAATGAGGTAGTGATTTCATGAATATGCACGTCTTTTCTGTATCACACATGTATGTAAGTGAGAAGAAAATAGATGATATAGAAGATCAGTCAGAACAGATGATTGTATATTAGGCAGGAGGGAGAGGAGGATGATAGAAACTGTCATTTATATTTAAATTAATCAAATTAGATTTTCTTATTCTCTAATTTAATGTTTTTTTTGTCATTTTTCATTAAACGTTTAAATTTAAGGAGCATTTCTAGTCTTCTCAACGGCTGAGAGCTAGCAGCGCTACCCTCGCTAACAGTACAAACTGGGACAAGCTTGTGCATGCGGCCAGGAGCCGCTCCCTAGGTAGATATTAAAAGCTCCTTTTATACTAGTGAAAATACAAAACAAACATAGTTCTTATTAATATATTCCCTTTCTGCCAATAGATCCTTGTAAATACTACACACTTTTAAAAAACTACGTATTAATCAATATGATGCTGTTGGGAAACACTTGTTAGGCCGAAAGATACCATGCTTTTTAAGATTTTAGTGAAAGGGGGTTCAGGTCTATCTAGCTGGAGACACTGTGTTTCTCTAATCAACTACCCTGACTGCACAAACTGGGTTTGTTGTTGTGTAAGGAATCAGATTACCTCAGTAGGACAAATGGAAACCCGCCAGCGTGGATCAACAGCTCACCAGTTCATGGTAACAAATCGGTTTTTTTGCATCTTTTTAGGAAAATTTCTGAAATACATCCGTAGTGAACAATAAATAAAATACTAGTCAAGGTCAAGAAATATCTGTCAAACAATATGCACTCAAATCTATTCTTGAGGTTCTGGCAGAGGAAAACCAGATCACTGAAAACCACCTTACAATAAAAAGCATGAGAAACACCCAAACATCCATATCCTCCTGATACAATATAAAAGGTATATTTTACACACAAACACACCCTACTGGGTCAAAGAGCATAGCAGAGCAACAAGCACAAAAATAAGCCCCTGATGTTGGATCACACGCACACACACATACACACACACACAGAGGCAGGGCCCGTCCTGATTCAGAAATAGAGATGCTGATCCTACATTGATATAACTTCATGAGTAAGATCAGACCACTATCGTGACTGGAATCTTGATACACACACATACACACACACAACATTGTGTCGGTCCCGCTGTGTTAAAGGCATCATTAGCACGCTCAGTTAGCTGAGCAGAAGCCTCCATTTTCACAGATTGATGTGTGAAAGGTGGTGAGCTGTTGGTGTATGTGACTGTGATGTGATTCACCATCACCTGACCCACTTGCCGACCGGGCAAATGAAAAAAAACCGACATGAAACAAAGCACAGAGAAGCTGTGATAACGACACACTCTACTCTATATCTTCCCATAGACAATAGCTGTTTGATGCTATATTGATGCTCTGAATATTATGGACCTAAATCCAGGTCAAACGTTTTGATCATTTGAAAAAATAATTTGAACATGAAAGTTCAAGTTGTGGTCTTTGAAAAATACAGCAATGTATTCAAAATAAAAAATAAGTGAATGAAAAGTTTTTTTGGGTTGAATATAATTTTGATTCAGTTCTAGAATTGTTTTGAATATATTTATTTTTTTCATTTTTCACTTTCATATATATTTTGATATTTGAGGTCTTGTATTTTTCAGTTTCAGATTTTATATTTTCAGATTCAAATTTTTTTTTTTTCAGTTTCAAATCTTTTTTTCACTTTCAGATCGTTTTTTTTCAGTTCAGACTTTTGACCTGATCTAGCGTGGGGGCGTGGCTTCAACTAAGAGGGGCATGTCATCATGAGTGACAGCATCACAGAGAAGGCTGAAGACCTTCCTCAACAACTTTGCCTTCAGGTAACGTGGGCACCACGAGAATTATGATTCAACACTTTCTATACAACATATTCACGTGAATGCAGTGGGGGATAAACTGTGAGCGCCATCTATCCTGAAGGAAACTTTGGAGGGAACCAGCTACTGGTTCGATTAGTCTTTCGCCCCATACCCAGGTCTGATGACCGATTTGCATGTCAGGACCACTATGAGCTTCCACCAGAGTTTCCTCTGGCTTCGCCCTGCCCAGGCATAGTTCACCATCTTTCGGGTCCTATCGCACAAACTTACACTCCACCTCCCCGACGGTGCGGGCGAGACGGGCCGGTGGTGTGCCCGACGCCGTGGGGACGTGCAAATCGGACCAGTAGCTGGTTCCCTCCGAAGTTTCCTTCAGGATAGATGGCGCTCCCAGTTTTTCCCCACTGCATTCACGTGAATATGTTGTATAGAAAGTGTTGAATCATAATTCTCGTGGTGCCCACGTTACCTGAAGGCAAAGTTGTTGAGGAAGGTCTTCAGCCTTCTTTGTGATGCTGTCACTCATGATGACATGCCCTTCTTAGTTGAAGCCACGCCCCCACACTAGATCAGGGTCAAAAGTCTGAACTGAAAAAAACGATCTGAAAGTGAAAAAAAGATTTGAAACCGCAAAAAAAAATTTTTTTATCTGAAAATATAAAATCTGAAACTGAAAAATACAACACCTCAAATATCAAAATATATATGAAAGTGAAAAATGAAAAAGATAAATATATTCCAAAAAATTCCAGAACTGAATCAAAATTATATTCAACCCAAAAAACTTTTCATTCACTTATTTCTATTTTGAATACATTGCTGTATTTTTCAATGTTAAAGACCACAACTTGAACTTTCAGGTTCAAATTATTTTTTCAAATGATCAAAACTTTTGACCTGGATTTAGCTCCATAGAATATCACATAGACAACATTTGAAATTACCACCAAACTACCCGACTAATTCTCATTTTCTTGCTAGATTAATTCCTGGTCATGTGCCCACCATCCCTAGAATCTACCCGTATATGTAAGAGACTGGAAACACTGGTACGGCTCTGCTCAGCCGTGCATGAGATAGCTGACGGCCAGCTGACCACAGCCCCGACAGTCTCTCCATCCACGCAGATGGGCCACAAGACGTTCAGCTGTTCCTTGGGTCCTATGTGTGCACTGAGGGAGAGTGTGTAGGGCAGACGAGTGTTTAAAGAATATTACACGGGGCACCAGAGGTCAGTCTCTCTGTTGTGTCAAGGCGCCCTTTAGAAAAGCAGAAGAGAAATACTTGACATTTGAACAGTATGACTGGAGGGATTTATTTAAATTCAGACCGAATGTGGGTTCAACTGTGCATGCGTCTGACCCCACCTTGGGCTGTCTGTCTGTGTGAGAATATTTAAATACATATTCAACAATCAAAATGTTGAAATTGTTAGATTTGCAAGTGTTTATTTCCTTTCAGACCTTCTTCTGATATGTGTATCCACATCATTACTGCCAGGACAAAGTAGATCATTTTATTTTCAAAGTATCAGCCGCCTGGTATTCTGCTGCTCTTCGACAAAAGTGATCCATCAGATGAAACGGTCTAGAGGACACTGTTCTTCGGGCCCCTTTGAAGCCCTTTATTGTGAAATCAGCTCTGCAATAACGGGTTAAAAGTTGGCCTGTACCAGAATTTTGGCAGTGTGACTGCAATCTTGATTTCACGCCGGGACCAGACAAAAAGAGAGCTCACTGGCATAATGATGTTCTCCACCGACCATGTGTCCAGCTACAGTCTACATTTGATCATGTTGCATTGTCTGCTTTAGTTTGTGAAGTTGTTTCAACATTTTGACCGTATTTTCTAATAACATCAGTCTTCCTGTTTAGACGCGGTCCTTCCTTACTGTTGTTTGAAGCTGCCACTTTCTCAGGTCATTTCCTTACTTACTTTTACAGAAGCTGTCTGTGCATTGAAGTCCTGACTGTGATTCAGTCTGCATGGCACTGAGCCACCCTGACACCAATGTATCTTTAATGGCTGCGTATCAGTGCAGTGTTGCTTGACCTTACTCTGGCCTTCAGCACCAGTAACCTTGGCTTTCTGATCGATATGTTTCCGACACTGTCTCAAAGCGGTTCCACCGTTCTACTATTTATCAAGCAGGATTCTTTTCCGTGTCAGTTGATGAGGTGCTCAGTAGGGATACACCAAGGATCTAGTTCTGTCCTCACTGTGGTTCTCCTCAGGGCATAGACGAGACAGGGCGCCCCACAAGGTTCAGTGTGCTTCACAAATACCATGCGAAAGGTAATGCACCTGTTCCAACGACTGCGCCTGAAGGCAGCGTGAGAGGGGGATACGCATTGAATGGTGCAGATGGGGATAATGGAGCACACTTTTAATCTCTAGTTTTCCGCTAGTCTGATTGTCGGTTTCAGAAAGTAACCAAAACTGGATCAACAAATACTTTGTTTGAAGCACATTAACATCCTTTTGTTACATTTTGACAAGACAGAAATCCTTCTCACCAAAGAAAGGCTGATTTTAAATGATTTTTAACCTTATCTTTGTATATTATATAATAAGTACCTTATCTTTGTATACCAGTGAAGAACCACAGAGGGCTACTCTCAGCTTCGGACGCTGTGGGGCATGACACCGATCAAAAACGTCCTGTCACTCTTCACTTGAGTTACATTTCGAACAGCAAAAATGGCATCCCATGTGATCGCAGAGGACGTTTTGGATTCCTTACATTGCACATGTTGCAGTGTTCAGCTGGAGAACCTGTTGGGACCCTCCAGAATCTGAGCTGCAGAGAGCAGCAATGTCTTTCTAATTTAATGGTCTGCCTCTGAAGAAGGAGCGAGAGCCGTTGCAGTGGGGCAGCGAGGTAAAGCAGCAGGTAGAGCCGGTATTATATATCGAATTATGGATTGATTTTTAAACGAGAGCTGCAGATGGTTGTAACAATGGAAAGTTTGATTTTGTGTCTAGTTTAAATGAAATGTGTCTTATTAACAAGGCAGTTGAGCTAGTCTTAAAAACTTGAATTTAGAACGTGTGAGTTTGCTGTTTAGGGTTAATAAGAATATTTTCTTCAAAATCGCCGCTCGCGCAATGCATCCTGGTTCATAAGACTGTTTTTAAATTACACTTTAATTCTTCCTGCAAACGAGAAACTGAAATCCATCAACCTCTAAGGCTGGAAATATTCTGCAAATTCACATGTGAATGTCTCTGCAGATGTACACAGAAGGGCTCATGGGTACCCATAGGTCACGTCGGTCCATGCCCATACCTGCCAAGTCTTGACTCAAACAAGCTGATTGGTTCATTCAACTTTCTGCCCGGAAATGAAATTGAATGAAGTGGAAACATTTTTTTGTTGTAAAAAGCATGTTTATCCTCCTGCTCTCAGAGTCGTAATCATCTGAACACCATGCTGTGATAACATAACAGGCAATTGTTCCAATTTGTCATTAAAAAATTATGAAAAAACAAATTGGGAATGTAGTGAATTAAAAAGAAGCAAATCTCATCAGCCTGAAACCAAATGCAACCTGCCAACAAAAAGCTACCATGAAATGTGAATAGGGATCTAGACCACCAAGCAGATCAAGCATCTAATGAGCACTCCAGAGTAACTCCTACTCCTACACAGCAAACACCGGGTACCTGCCCCCCTTCATGCAAGGTAGGCATTAACTGAGCGACCACATGCAGGGAAAAACACAATTACTGCGGCATTAACGGGTGGAAAGAATGAGCGGTCATATCAGGACGTGCTGAACTGTAAAACTGGAGAGGACGCTGCATAATGAGGAGTCCCGAGCCGGTACCGGAGGGGAAAGATCCACATCTCCATGCTGCACCCTGAACCTGCTCGTTCCCATCCTCTCACAGGGAGAGCAGGATGACTTCAACAGGACACACAGAAACACAGCTATTATCTGTGTGTGTGTGTGTGTGTGTGTGTGTGTGTGTGTGTGTTTGTCTGATCATTGCAGAACAACAGTGGATCTATGTGTCCCCTTGGCCACCTCTGGCCCTGTTGAACAGAGACCCATTGACTGAAGCACAATGACGGATGCACGCTGCAGCAGCACTCACAGAACTCTCTAATCACAGTCACTTGACATGACTTGAGTTGACATATAAAGCATCTCTTTGTCCTCTCTACCTGTGCGTTTAAGGGCTCATATTAAAGGACACACCTAATTGGGACAGATTAGTCTCTAGTCAATTTGGTTACTAGGACAATAGAAACACGATACCAATCAAATCCATGGAAAACCTAGCTGAAACGTATATTCTTCAATATTAGAGGTGTGATTCTTCCATCAGGAGAAATAATAGTTGGTTGCAGCCCTGGACCTGACCCAACGTCTGTGGTGAATGTAACCAGGAGAATCATAAATATACTTTAAAGCCACAGTCAAAAATAAGGTTTTATCATATTCACCTGATCATACATGTGAAAAATATATCTATATATTTTTGCATGAGACGGATAATCTGGTGTAGGTTAAATAAAGAAAAAGGTTCCCCTGTCAAACTAGGCAGCACTGATCAAATATGAATGAAGATTATGTTACTGTATTACCTATTTCTCTTCCAAGTGTTTTCATAAACACATTTTAACTACTGTTTAGCAGTGAAATGAGAAAGTTTGTACGTATTAAGTTATTATTTATTGCTTTCTTTGTTGGGTAGAAGCTTGTTTTAGAAAAAGGCTAAAGAATACAGAATGAAATGAACTCAATTAGGATTGAATCAGGAATAGACTACTATAAGAACCTGACCGACGTCTCAGTGGAACCTTCTACTGCTCGAGTTCTGTCAACAATATTTGGGATGTTGAACAAAAAGATTTAATAATTATAATTATATGTGCATAAATATGCACACAGGCTACTACACTTTCTCCTCTCTGCTTCACCGCCTTGTTGTTCTACTTTCTTCCTGGCTGACTCCAATGTGTGTGTGTGTGTGTGTGTATTAGCAGATGTGAGGTGTCGTGGCCTTTAACCGCCGGATGTGTGACCTCTGACCTCTGATGTAAGTGCTGCCTCTCAGTAGTCACCACCACCTCCTCAGACTTCCTGTCCTGACTGCAGATGGGCCTGACTTACAGCTGACCTCGGGTCAGAGAAGGCTGTTGGCATGAATAAGATCAGCGGTGCAGCCAGGGCCGTTGAGTTCTGAAGAGACCTCTCTTTCTGGGCTTGAATTTATTAAATGTCTCAGTGAAGGACAGAAGTCCAAAAAGTGACCCAATCATTTCTGAGTGACACATATTTGGTCCTACTTCTAGACAGGTGTCTTCAGAGCTGTTGCGAATGTTTCAAAGTGGGTGGCTCCCTCCGTCGCCATCTTGGCAGTGACGACACAGCCTAACTCCCAGTTCATCCAAAAAGGAATAAACAGGTAGGTCGAGGAGACAGCTGACGACCTAAGACGGCACTCACCTGTCACTCAAAGCAGCCACGTCCTTGCTTGTGCATAACTTCATTACATTACATTACAGTCATTTAGCAGACGCTTTTATCCAAAGCGACTTACAATAAGTGCATTCAACATTGGTAATCAAAAGAACTACTAGTCACCAGAAGTCATAAGTACATTTCCTTTTCCAAACAAGCATCTAAGAGCATGAAGCAGAGCATAACTCAGAGCCAAAGTACAGGGCAGAAACAAAGAAAAACAGTTAGTGCAATAAGTAATATGAATACAATAAGTGCAACAAGCTAGTATGAATACTAGTGCTAAGTGGAAGGCTCAGGGTAGCACTTCCTGAAGAGGTGGGTTTTCAGCCTGCGCCAAAAGATGGGCAGCGACTCTGCTGTCCTGACGTCAGTGGGAAGTTCATTCCACCACTGTGGGGCCAGGACAGAAAACAGCCGTGACCGGGTCGATCGGTCGCCGGGACCTCTGAGCGACGGGGCAACCAATCACACCGAGGCAGCAGAGCGAAGTGGTCGGGCGGGGGTGTAGGGCTTGACCATGGCCTGGAGATAGGAAGGAGCTGTTCCTTTCACTGCCCTGTAGGCTAGCACCAAAGTCTTAAACTGGATGCGAGCTTTTACAGGTAGCCAGTGTAGAGAACGGAGAAAGGAAGTTGTGTGGGCGATTGAACACCAGGCGAGCTGCGGCTTTCTGGACAAGCTGTCCAGGTTTAGCTTGAGGTGGTGTGTCGTCATCCACTTCGAGATGTCAGCCAAGCACGCAGCGATGCGTGTCTCCACTTGGGTGTCACCGGGGAAATGACAAGACCAGCTGGGTGTCATCGGCATAACAATGGTAGGAGAAGTCAAGCGAGCGAATAACAGAACCCAGAGATGTTGTGTAGAACGAGAAGGAGGCCCAGGACTGAACCTTGCAGAACCCCCGTAGTCAGCATGCGTGGTTCCGACACGGCCCCCCTCCAGGTCACCTGGTAGGATCAAACCTGTCAGGTAGGATGCAAACAGGGAGAGTGCAGAGCCTGAGACGCCCATCCCCTCGAGGGTGGAGAGGAGGATCTGATGGTTCACAGTGT
Source organism: Cebidichthys violaceus (assembly GCF_023349555.1). Lineage (NCBI taxonomy): Eukaryota > Metazoa > Chordata > Actinopteri > Perciformes > Stichaeidae > Cebidichthys > Cebidichthys violaceus. Next base: position 13,184,852 of record NW_027176340.1, on the reverse strand, counting down.
CAAACGCCGCAGACAGGTCCAGGAGAATCAGGACAGAGGGGAGAGAGTTAGCTCTCGCGGCGTGAAGCGACTCTGTCACCGCAAGGAGGGCCGTCTCTGTCGAGTGACCCACTTTGAACCCGGACTGGTGGGGGTCCAAAAGGCTATTCTGGTGGAGATAGGAAGACAGTTGGTTAAAGACAGCACGTGTGTTTTGGATTGAAAGGGTAGAAGAGAAACCGGTCTGAAGTTCTTGACATCAGAGGGGTCAAGTGATGGTTTCTTCAGAAGGGGGGTGACTCTGGCAGTCTTGAAGGCCGTGGGAAAGCATCCTGAAACAAGAGATGTGTTGATGAGGTGGGTGAGGAAAGGAAGGAGTTCAGTCGCAATAGACTGAAGAAGAGGGGAAGGGATCGGGTCAAGGGAGCACGTGGTGAGGCGGTTAGATGTAACAAGGTTGCACTTCACAACTGAGGCAACTGAGACAGGCCTAAGTACAGCTATCAAGACAGTTTAAAGCAAGTTAGTTTAAAGCAGGCCTAAGTACAGCTATCAAGACACTTAGTTTAAAGCAAGAACAAGATACTTATCAAATGCAGGTGAGTTTAGAAGTTCAGCTGTTCCTCCAGGAGATGGATACACTGAAGTTAAAACTCAAACTGGATTACTTATATCCTTGAGAGGTGGAAGCTCCGCCTTTGCAATCTGCAGGATCTATGAGGATTGACTCACTTTTGGAGCCAGCTTCTGGTGGCCATTTGAGGTACTGCAGTTTTGTGGCACTTACGGCTTCATTGTTCAGCAGCAGAGATTGCCACTTGCTAGAGTCATTTTCTCATAAACTTCTCTACAACAAGAGGAGTCGCCCCCTGATGGACAGTAGAGAGAATGCAGGTTTGTGGTATGTCAGCATTTTCGGTACTTCAAGGCTTTATCGGCACACGTCCTTATGCGAAAAACCACTTTTGGCTTCAGTATTTTTCCGTCAACAGAGAGAAGTTGCCCCTAACTTCAGTGAGCTTTGGAAGCAGGAGGCCTCAAGATGATGTTCCTGTCAATAACATAAGTCATCCTCAATGAGTCGCCAGGTTTGCGTGCCACCAGAAGAATCGATGATAGTGCATTCTGCAGAATGCAAAAGCAATGTGGGAATGAGTGAACTGTTCAAAATATGTTTTTAATTGTAAATTGTAGCTATCTAAAAGGAGAGGACAAGAACACAGAAACATAGAGCTCCTTGGAAAGCAGATCTTTGGCCGCCACATCGACGTAACGTTATCTTCGACTCACTTTCAGTAAATCTTTAAACTCCTAGTGTATTTCTGCACCAAAACTCTTGTGTATGCGCTGGCATTGTAAAGCCCGACTAGAATTCCACTGATACTGTACACTATCAACACACAAGGGCTATTAACTCCAAATGGATTTTTCTCAACTCCTGCTGAGACTGCCGGTGATGATCCTTCTTATCTCAGCAACCCCCGTGTCCAACCAGCCAACATTAAAATAGATAAGTGGCCCCACCCACCCTTTCCATCTGGAGGCACCCAGGCTCTCCAGAGACCCCGACCCAGACACCGTAACTGCTAAAGTCAGGCAACGGCGCCGCCGGAGTCCCTGCGGAGAAGCAGCCCTGGTAACATTGGTCCGTCTGTCCCAGCTCATCTGTCACACACTGCACACGAGCAGTGCCAAGAGACCCAGAGAGAGGAGAAGACAGACAGGCACAGAGAGGTGAAAGCTGGGTTACACTGAAGTATGGGGCTCTGATCCTAAATCCAGTATGTTTAAACAGAATAAGAGGGCATATTGACTAAAGGTTGGTTTCATCTAGGTTTGGGCATTTTTACACACTTGGATTTGTTTTATACAGTGAACCACATAAGGGACGGTGCTTATACCTGGACTATGAAACATGGCACTAAGGAAAGACAGACCTTCTCTGGAACCGGGTCATAGTCACCATTGCATAGTTTGTACTGATATGTTTATTTTTTTCTGTAAAATGTTCCATTCAGGACATATTTCAGTCACAATCAAAAAAACTAATTTCATGAAATGTGTTTAAAATAAATAAATATCATAAATAAAGAATATTAACTCTAAAATATTAGTATAACCCTTAAAAGTCCAGTATTGGTCAGGCATTAGAGAAAAACCAAAAGAAAAGCAATCATGATCAGACAAGTTGAAATTGGTTAAGGGAGATAAGACTACTAAATGTAAAGCTACTTCTGTCAATATGTAGAAAAAAAGAGAAGCTCAGACACTAAAGGACCATGTAGACGCCTTGTTTGATTCACTGCATGAATCAGATCTGAGATGCCAACACCACAGAACCAGCAGTTATTCTTTTTGTATAATACAGGCAGAGAACCCTTAATCTGTTCACTTGATCTAAATAATGAAGGACCTGGTTTGAAACTATAAAGAGGACAAGTTATGATACGTATGAAAGTTTAACTAGGTGATGTGACATTGGAAGACGTATCCGTCCGTTGGAGTTGACTACAAAAACACTCGCTGTTGTACAGTGGTGTTACAGAGTGAAGCTTCTCGTACTTTATTGACATCTTTGGCTGAGTACTGTCACCTCAAAAAACTTTGATTCCCACCATTTTCAGCATCCCAGTTCTTTCTGAGGGTTGGGTTTAAGGCTTTCACTGCTCCGCTCGTAAATACCCATTCATCCTCTTCAATAAGATCGACTGACTGCTGTCAAACTGTGCAGAAATAACAGTGACTATGCCTTCACAAAGTTTAGCTCGAGTCCTCTTTACAGCTGCACGTTCGGAACAAAATGTCGAGGTGACATAAACAGTCCAACAGCCAATTAGAAATCCAGCTGGGAGAGTCCAGTTTGTGACAGGAGCCATGACGTGGAAAGATTGGAAAAGCTTAAGAGGAATTTCAGGAACAAGTGTCAAAGCTAGCTGTAGGTTTAGGTTCATATCATATCTGATATGTGTGGATGTTTCCGGTCCAGTGTTCAGACTCATGTTGGTACTGTGCTGTTCTGCTTCAGTCTAGCCCAATGCCTGTGTGGAATGGCTCACTGCCTGGTTCCCAGAGCGTGGGCGGCTATATTTACATAAAGCGGAGTTATTAATGATTTTGGGTCAGACAGTATTGGCGCTCAGTGAGAAAGTCATTGTGGGTGTTATTACACAAACAGCAAACGGTAAAGATCTGCAGTTTTATTATTAAATCACAAGGACTGCAAGTGTGAAAATGCTAAAATGAATGATGCTCAATATGGGAAATATAAACCATCCCTTAAACATGAAACAATGTGCATCCTGTGAATCATTAGAAAAATATATTTATAGTGTGTTTACAATAAGTTAACCGTCACAATAATTACTATATCAACTTGTCATTATCATACATGATACGATATATGAACATGATCTCAATCATTTTTACGTTATCTACTTATCGTACAATATATGGACATGACCTCGATCATTTTTACGTTATCTACTTATCGTACAATATATGGACATGACCTCGACCATTTTTACGTTATCGTACGATATATGGACATGATCTCAATCATTTTTACGTTATCTACTTATCGTACGATATATGGACATGACCTTGATCATTTTTACGTTATCTACTTATTGTACAATATATGGGCATGACCTCAATCATTTTTACGTTATCTACTTATCGTACGATATATGGACATGACCTTGATCATTTTTACATTATCTACTTATCGTACAATATATGGACATGACCTCGATCATTTTTACGTTATCTACTTATCTTACAATATATGGACATTATCTTGATAATTTTTTCATTATCTACTTATCGTACGATATATGGACATGATCTCAATCATTTTTACGTTATCTACTTATCGTACGATGTATGGACATGATCTCAATCATTTTTACGTTATCTACTTATTGTACAATATATGGGCATGACCTCAATCATTTTTACGTTATCTACTTATCGTACGATATATGGACATGACCTTGATCATTTTTACATTATCTACTTATCGTACAATATATGGACATGACCTCGATCATTTTTACGTTATCTACTTATCTTACAATATATGGACATTATCTTGATAATTTTTTCATTATCTACTTATCGTACGATATATGGACATGATCTCAATCATTTTTACGTTATCTACTTATCGTACGATGTATGGACATGATCTCAATCATTTTTACGTTATCTACTTATAGTACAATATATGGATGTCATGACCTCAATAATTTTTACGTTATCTACTCATCGTACGATATATGGACATGACCTCAATTATTTTCACGTTATCTACTTATCGTACGATATATGGACATGACCTCAATACTTTTCACGTTATCTACTCATTGTATGATATATGGACATGACCTCAATCATTTTTACGTTATGTACTTATTGTACAATATATGGGCATGACCTCAATCATTTTTACGTTATCTACTTATCGTACGATATATGGACATGACCTTGATCATTTTTACATTATCTACTTATCGTACAATATATGGACATGACCTCGATCATTTTTACGTTATCTACTTATCTTACGATATATGGACATTATCTTGATAATTTTTTCATTATCTACTTATCGTACGATATATGGACATGATCTCAATCATTTTTACGTTATCTACTTATCGTACGATGTATGGACATGATCTCAATAATTTTTACGTTATCTACTTATAGTACAATATATGGATGTCATGACCTCAATAATTTTTACATTATCTACTCATCGTACGATATATGGACATGACCTCAATTATTTTCACGTTATCTACTTATCGTACGATATATGGACATGACCTCAATACTTTTCACGTTATCTACTCATTGTATGATATATGGACATGACCTCAATACTTTTCACGTTATCTACTCATTGTATGATATATGGACATGACCTCAATCATTTTTACGTTATGTACTTATTGTACAATATATGGACATGATCTCAATCATTTTCACGTTATCTACTTATCGTACGATATATGGACATGACCTCAATCATTTTTGCTGATCTCGATATTGCACATTGTGTTTACATGTTTGTCACCAACATTTGACCTAAAATGTTTCCAGAATAAACAGCAGGCATAGTTCAGTGGGTGGACGTTTTTTAGACCGAAAATCTGACCAAAGATTTGGTGCCAAATTTCAGAGCTGTACTACTTGATAGTCTGAGAGGTGAAAACACTTCCGATGGTTCTCAACAAGGCCTGATGTTCCAGACTCAGCCTTTGGCATGTGAGCACTTTTGTCAGATTTGTGGTTATGTGGTCAGATGTCACATTCTGCTCCAATGCAGTTAGGTGACAGATATTATGTCACTATAATACTAAAGGTTAGTATGTTGTTCAGTTGGCGGAAGCCAGCTGCCACAGAAGAGTCAGAGGAGACGTTTCTTTGATCAGCAGCATCAATCAAAGATATGCCACGTGATATTAAAGAGATTAAAAAAATAAATGAAATACAAGAAACCTACTTTGAACAGAGACATCTGTGCTGCTCTGACTTTAGCGAAAGGACTGAAATGGATCAAATTGGACGTTTAAGTTGTTTTTTCTCGCCAGGAGTGATCTTGTTCCATACCTACACTCATATTACCCTTACCCTGTGGGTAACACAACACTAGCTCTTTATGTGCCAGGATTCTTAAACTGTGCTTTGATTTCTGTGAACACTTGATAACCATGAGTTTACGGTATATTTCAATGATCAATACAGATTTATTTTGCCATTCTCAAAGAAAACGTGAAGTGTGACTCATTTTACATTGCGTAGAGTCCTTGTATTCAACTTTGCTTTCAACTGTCTCAGGTTATAATGTTAAACCTGAAATCCAGAATAACACCTCATCGATACGTCAGCCCGGCAAACATTATCAGCCGATTTTAGCTTACTATCACAGATATGTTAATATTGGTGTACTTGTTGCCAGTGCAGTAGAAAAGTGTCCAAGATATGATTCAGGTTATTTAGGAACAATGTCGCTGTTACATAGTTTGACCAACAGAGCGAATTGACAAGTTTATTTTCTTACTGCATATTGTCCTATTCAGTAGGCTACTCACCCCGGTATATAGAACCAAATGAAACCAGATTAAGTAATTTAGGGAATCCTTATAAAAATGTATTAAAAGATTGTTTGTGTTATGCTTTGTTAAAAAACGGAATGTCGGTCGAAGAATTCTTACATATGGAAACCGTGGAAGTCCAGAGTCCAATCAAAAGTACATTTGTCAGGCTCTAATCTGCAACATTCCACATGTGAAACTGTAGCAAAGATGATAGAAACTGTGTTTCCTTGTTGCTGTTGAAATGTTCATAGCTTCCAAGTAATTTTCCAAGTAGATTTAATTTACTGGAGCGATGAAGTTACAGTGTTGCCATTGTCTGCCGGTCAGGTAAAGTATAACCCAACAAACCTGATCAACATTTCAAAACAGTAGTGTAGACAGTGCATCTCCAAACAGAAATACGTTTTAGAGTAGCATGGTAGACTAACCTCTAACCTCTGGTTATCTACGGTGAGCAGGATGGTACTACACTTAAGTGTAGCCATGTATTCTCAGTGGGCTAGCGCTAGCTTACCTAACATTATCAGTGCACTAGCTCCTGGTGCTGGCCTGCTATTAGCAGTCTGCAGCATGTTCTCCTGCACTGCGCTTCACTGACTTTTAATTTGGACTCTGAGTGTTGGAAGGCTTCTATCTACAGCCTCAACACTTCCCAGATACCAGGAGGCTTCCAACAAGTCATGCCTGACTCTGAGAAACACACACATCTGCATGACAGAGTGTTCATATGAGCTTTCACTATTTATCAAGCTTTTCTTTTTGCATGACTGGGCCTTTTATATGGTAGCTTATTCTCCAATCAGGAGTAAATAGAACAATAAAAAACAACATTTTGATGCCATCGTGTTTATACTGAAGGCTGGTTTGCTTGGCCCCAGTAAATTATAGAAAATATGAATAAATCAGAATGCATGAAACACTTGCAGATTGTAAATAATTCTTACTGTACAAACATAGTAACTTAAAAATAAATAACTTAGATATAACTTTCTTTTCTTGTAAGAGCACTATCAACTGACAACAACGTCGGTGTTGTTGGTAAATAAAATATGTGTTGCTCTACACGGAGCTGTAGAGGAAAGCAGACCCACGTCTCAATCCATCACTACCTACATGAGATTCAGAAGATGCATTTAATCACCACTGAAAAGTGTTTTTACCTGCACCTTCTTCCTAATTCTACCATTGACTTCTGTGACTGCTGAGGTCCACTGCAGCTGGATCTGAAGTTATTGTGAGCTATATTTGGCTTCAACACACCATTAAACAACATAACGGGCACTGTAGTACCCAGCCACAAGCTGATCTGGTGTTTTAGGCAGAACGTATGAATGCCATCTCAAAGCGTAAATGACAAATACAAATGCAAAAAACTTTTGAATTTGACTGTGGGATTTCAAATGTCAGCAGATGTGCTCCCAGATCAGCTATCAGGATGATTTCTCTGAAGAGGACAAAGCATTCTCCCTCTAACCAGCTCCATATCTCCACATCTATCCGACGCTTCGGAGGTTCATCAGTCATGTTGGGGCGCTGTGGCTCAAATCTCTCTGAGATGAAGGGACTGACCTCTCTGGTCTCAGCCCTTATGAGAGCACAAAGAGCTGCTGAGCACGCTGACAGGGATCCTCTATGAGTGAGAGAGGTCTTAGCGAAGGCTCAAAGCGTGTCACATATGAACTGTAGATGGAGTCTGGTCCAGTCAACTCGTGGATCGATAGCAGCCTTGATGGAGACGTGGAGACTGTACTGATGCAAGGGAGAGGGATTTAAAGAGAACTTAGAGGGAGTAAAAGACAGATGAAGCTTCATGACTTCACTATATTGTTTAGTTTTAAGATCTAGTCATCAACTCCAGATAACAAATGGGGCTCATATTGAATTTCCTAAGCTCATTGTTCTTAGAAAAGATGTATAATGTACCGGCCGACAGTTAGACTTTATAAAGAGCCAAGTTCAGCTTATTACTGATGTTTCTGTATCTGCGTCCTGCCCAAAGTTGGCACTTTTTGGCACTCTTCACAATCTGCTGATACTCTTTTCTATCTCTCAAGTTCTCTGGCAGATTCATAATTCATTGATTAGAATTAATAATACACCACAGCCCCAGCGTTTTTGCACCACGCCTCATACACAATATAAACATAAAAACAATGTGGCGAAAACCTAGACAAGCCATTTTAAGCCATTATCTAAAATAAGCGATATATACAGTTGTGGTCAAAAGTTTACATACACTTGTAAAGAACATAATGTCATGGCTCTCTTGAGTTTCCAGTTATTTCTACAACTCTGATTTTTCTCTGATAGAGTGATTGGAACAGATACTTCTTTGTCACAAAAAACATTCATGAAGTTTGGTTCTTTCATGACTTTATTATGGGTTAACAGAAAAAGTGACAAAATCTGCTGGGTCAAAAATATACATACAGCAACATGAATTAGCAATTTTGGTGACTTAGAAAGTTGTGTCAATGAAATGAGCTTCATAGCATGGCCTCTTAACTTCTTGTGAGTGATTATGAGTGACTACAGCCGGTGACTTCTCTGAGGCCATTTAAATAGGGCTCATTGGATACAAACGCCCACAAACGCTACAATGGGAAAGTCAAAGGAGCTCAGCATGGATCTGAAAAAGTGAATCATTGACTTGAACAAGTCAGGAAAGTCACTTGGAGCCATTTCAAAGCAGCTGCAGGTCCCAAGAGCAACAGTGCAAACAATTGTTTGTAAGTATAAAGTGCATGGCACTGTTTTGTCACTGCCACGATCTGGAAGAAAACGCAAGCTATCACCTGCTGCTGAGAGAAAATTGGTCAGGAGGGTGAAGAGTCAACCGAGAACCACCAAAAAGCAGATCTGCCAAGAATTAGAAGCTGCTGGAACACAGGTGTCAGTGTCCACAGTCAAGCGTGTTTTGCATCTCCATGGACTGAGAGGCTGCCGTGCAAGAAGGAAGCCCTTGCTCCAAAAGCAGCACCTTAAGGCTCGACTGAAGTTTGCTGCTGATCACATGGACAAAGATAAGACCTTCTGGAGGAAAGTTCTGTGGTCAGACGAAACAAAAATCAAGCTGTTTGGCCACAATGTCCAGCAATATGTTTGGAGGAGAAAAGGTGAGGCCTTTAACCCCAAGAACACCATGCCTACCGTCAAGCACGGTGGTGGTAGTATTGTGCTGTGGGGCTGTTTTGCTGCCAATGGAACTGGTGCTTTACAGAGGGTAAATGGGATAATGAAGAAGGAGGATTACCTTCAAATTCTTCAAGATAACCTAAAATCATCAGCCCAAAGGTTGGGTCTTGGGCGCAGTTGGGTGTTCCAACAGGACAATGACCCCAAACACACATCAAAAGTGGTAATGGAATGGCTAAATCAGGCTAGAATTAGGGTTTTAGAATGGCCTTCCCAAAGTCCTGACTTAAATCCCATTGAGAACATGTGGACAATGCTGAAGAAACAAGTCCATGTCAGAAAGCCATCAAATTTAACTGAACTGCACCAATTCTGTCAAGAGGAGTGGTCAAAGATTCAACGAGAAGCTTGCCAGAAGCTTGTGGATGGCTACCAAAAGCGCCTAATTGAAGTGAAAATGGCCAAGGGACATGTAACCAAATATTAGCACTGCTGTATGTATATTTTTGACCCAGCAGATTTGATCACTTTTTCTGTTAACCCATAATAAAGTCATGAAAGAACCAAACTTCATGAATGTTTTTTGTGACAAAGAAGTATCTGTTCCAATCACTCTATCAGAGAAAAATCAGAGTTGTAGAAATAACTGGAAACTCAAGAGAGCCATGACATTATGTTCTTTACAAGTGTATGTAAACTTTTGACCACAACTGTATATATACACATATATTCTCAAAACTCATTTAAAACTGCTTTCACCATCTGTGCAACTATCTGATTCCATTACATTACAGTCATTTATCAGACGCTTTTATCCAAAGCGACTTACAATAAGTGCGTCAACATTGGTAATCAAAAGAACTACTAGTCACCAGAAGTCATAAGTACATTTCCTTTTCCAAACAAGCATCTAAGAGCATGAAGCAGAGCATAACTCAGAGCCAAAGTACAGTGCAGAAACAAGAAAAACAGTTAGTGCTATAAGTAATACGAATACAATAAGTCGCTGTAACAGTAGCTGAGTGTGATGCACTTCTCCGCTGTGGCTGAAACTATGACTGCTCCAAGAAATGCCACTTTCTTGGTATAACTTGTGTCGTCATGACCTAAACTTAAAGCCACAGAGGGGCTGCATAGTCGGGCTAATGAATAATTCATTAGTTAGCATGTTCGCCGTAGCACCGCAGCGTGTAGCCGAATACAGAGTCCAACTTCTGCTTCTTCTTTGCCTTTGATGGATATTTACGCTCGTTGTTGGCGGTCCTCAACATGTTACATGCCAGAATCATGCATCAATGCAGTGACAGAACATAGTATGGAGTTTGGTATCATGTCTTTACAGCGTTTTGCCATAATTGACCGACCGTCATGCTTGTTTCTTTCCTCTGATCTCTGCTGAACTTTGAGCGGAGCTTAAATACATAGCACTCGGCAGTCTGCTAGCTTGTCGCTCTCACTACTGATATTAGCTTCTCTGATTTAACAATGTTGGGATGGAAAAGAACGCGCATGCAGGCTGAAATCAACTGTGGTCACCTAAACCCACGTTAAAGTAGAAGAGCTTCGGGTGAGGAAAAGTAACTAACTAAAGTTCGCTAGCTGCTAGGCTAATTCATGTGGTGTAAATTGTCATAGGCTTTCAGGAAGTACCGTGTCTTCCAACTGCTATGTGAAAACCCTACTTAGATTTCAGCCCACTTGTAATGCACTGCAGCAGGATAATGTTGATGTGCTGAGGTGGCTCACACAGATGCTGTTATTGAAAAGATGCAGCTTTTTATATTAGAGAATGTTGTAGTCTGATTTTCAAAAGCACTTTCTAAATAAAGAGAGAGCTCAGATTACTGACTGACAGAGTTCTGAGTGCTTCTATTAACTGATGACAACGCAGCCATGTGCAGTAGCATTGGAAAAACATTGAGATGCATTGAACCTTCACCATTCATGCAGTATGTTGTACTCATTGCCAAGGTGTTCTGACAGCAGGCGTTTTGCTTGAGCATTGCCATGATCAGGAGCTGCACGCTGGCAGCTGCCCTCTAGTCAAATGTTCCAGGTATTATAAGCAACCGTCTCTGCTGACCTTTGCCTGCAATCCTTGATCAAATGATCTGATGAAGGAAATGTCCTGAAGAGGGATCCCCATCAAACAAGGGAATAGCTCTAGCTGGCAGAGACATTAAATGTGGTTGTTGGACGAGGGCTGCTGTTATCACATTCTGGCTCAGTCTTGCGATTTGTATTTCCTAATCAGTGCACTCCTTTGGTGCATTGCTGACTAGTCATCTGAGGCAGCACAGCAGTAGGTGCTAGAGTTACTTGCTGGCAGTGACCAATCCTCACTTTGCTGTGGTTGGCTCAGATTTACAAGTATGTAACCCTCTGCCATTGTATTTGGCCTGTTTGAAGTTGCTGCCTTTCTTTATTCCTTCAGGTAGGAGTTCATTGCATTCGGTGATGCTTTGGGGAAACTTTGAAGGTCAAAGGCCTTGAGAGCTGCTAATTTAGCAGCGGGTGCAGGTAGCATAGATTCCAGCTCAAGTTGCCCCCTTCACCGTTTTCGCTTTTGCACGTGTTATTAAAGAGCACGCTACCCACTCTTTCACATCAGAAATAAATTAATCTTTAAACACACTTTTTGCTTTGAACCACGTGTCACACCTTTCCTTTTCATCTCCAGGTAACATCCGATCAAAGAGCCATGGACACCTTTTTCTTTATCACACAAACTGACCAGATCATCAAGAACACACTGTGCCTCGACTTTTATCTCTTTTTGTGCATCATGTTTCTTAACTTAGCTTAGCTTTCCTTGCCTTGCACCCTGCAACCTTTCCAGCTTTTCTCCTCTCGCCACAATGAATCAAAGAACGAAACAACACAGTCCAACTTCTGCTGCTTTGCCTTTGATGGATATTTATTGCTCAGTGTTCATGTTCTTCAACATGTCAACATTACATGAATCCACAACGATTGTCCTTCAATCGCCATACAGCGACACTGTTCCTCTTCACCTAGCTTGGCGTGACAGTCCAAAAATGTTTGATCGTCCGTCCAGCAACGCCTCTCACCTGAGAGAAAGTTCCAACCTATAGTTTACATGACCCAAGGCACAATGGTGACACCTACAGGGCCAATTCTATCTTACATACACTGCATTCATTTCGCATTATAATTAAATGTGATAACTTGTGTTATGATTTGAATAAATTGAATTGAATTGACTTGCCTTAATTCCAGATGTGGCTTCTTCAAGTGTAACCTTGCTAATGCAGCTAATATTATTTCTAGTTTATTTTTTTTAATTTCAGGTTCCTTTACTTCGAACAAGAAGGGTCTCAAGTAAACCAGAGTGTTGAGTCCATTTAAATGTAGCCAGAGACTATCACCTTTCATATCTCCAGCTCGACACCCTGCAGCTTTATGACAGAATATCATGTCACAGTATTAAACTATCACGCTCTGCCAAACTCTTAATTTCAGCTGCAAGCTCATAACATCTCTCTACACGTCTTCCCCAGCTCCGCTTCTTTTTAGTAGTGTTTCACAAGCACAGACTTTTGTTTTGGAGAATCTGACAAGTCTCTCTGACTTGTCCTGTTACTGAAATCTAAACTATGAATCATTTGATTCAGGTTGACTGCATGTACTCTACATAGAGAGAGTGCAATATGAATACTATGATACTACAGCAGTTAATGGAAATGTGGTCTGTTTTAAAGTGAATAAACTAAAGTGCGTCTTCCTGTCTGTAATCAAGTGCCAGAATATAAACACAAATCTAATACTGCAGTGAATTATATTATTATTACAGCCTATTACCAGTACACTAAAAGTAGAAGGAAAAATGAAGACCTCCATTACTATGGCAACACTGCCAACACACTATGTGATTACTGAACAAGATGGGATGACCCCATCCATCAACTCAAACCTTTTCATGTGTCAGAGCTCCAGACATTACTTATAACACTGAGGCTATTTAAGGTCATCACTCCATTTACACTTAAAGGGATAGCTCAGGTGTTTTGACGTAGGGTTTTAGGAGGTACTTCTCCATAGTCAGTGTACCACGGCACTCCCCCGGTTTAAGCAGACAGGACTACCAGCACAGGAGCAATGTACTGCTGTGGACTGGGGCAGCAGCAAACCATATTTTAGATTCCTAAAGAAATCAATCAATCAATTTAAAGTGTAATTCACCACCAGGTCTGAGCCTAAGTCCACTTACTGCATAATTTAGAAAAATGCAAAAAGGTGGGCAAAGGGCTGAGAGATGAAACCATGTCTTTTTCCGTGCAAAAAAATCCTTGACGCAGCGTCGACAAACATGACAGCAAGAGCAGATGACATGAGCCAGCGCAAACCCTAACCCATGTCCACATAACATGGTGGTAACGTTAGCATGACAACATGGTGGTAACGTTAGCATGATAACATGGTGGTAACGTTAGCATGATAACATGGTGGTAACGTTAGCATGATAACAAGGTGGTAACGTTAGCATGATAACATCGTGGTAATGTTAGCATGATAACATGGTGATAATGTTAGCATGATAACATGGTGGTAACGTTAGCATAACAAGGTGGTAACGTTAGCATGATAACATGGTGGTAATGTTAGCATGATAACATGGTGGTAACATTAGCATGACAACATGGTGAGATTAGAAAGCTAATGCTAGCTAGCTAACTAGCCAGCTGCTAAATGAGCTGTGCTGTGATTGTAATGCTACACAGTAGTTACGGAAAAAGTGAAAGCAATACACGCTGTGTGGAGAGGAGTGGAGGAGGTCTTATTAGAGGGTGTTAACATCAGGCGGCAAACTCCAGTTCTGCCGAGTGAAGCCGATCCTTCATGTCTTAAGCCTGCATTCTCTCTAATGTCCATCAGGGGGCGACTCCTCTGGTTGTATAGAAGTCTATGAGAAAATGACTACTTCTCTCTTGATTTATTACCTCAGTAAACATTGTAAACATGAGTTTATGGTCTCAATCTCTAGTTTCAAGTCTTCTTCTATGCAGCATGATGTTCATTTAGTAAATTATGGTCCATTTAGAGTCAAATAGACCATAAAGCAGGGTTTGCTTTAGGGCGGGTTTACTGTGATTGACAAGTTTCTGCTACTACCAGAGACGTAGACGGCGTCTCCACATCACTCCTCCGCATCCCAAATATGGTAACTTCTGTTCATTGGCTGTAAAAAAAACAACATGGCGACAGCCGTTTTACAAGATCGCAAAATCGCTGAACTTCGACGCTTCAAAACAGCAGTCCACAAACCAATGGAGGACGTCACAATGACTACTTCCACTTCTTATATACAGTGTATGGTTAACATTCTTTTATTTCATAATGTAGATTTGTCCCAAACGGTCCACCCTATCTCACAATTGGCTGATTTAAAACAGTAGATATCAAGTTACTGTATTGATATATATGACCATGAAATGACGATTTTAAAAGATTTGGTAAGAAATGTCAATATTAACACCAACATTGATGTGCTTCATCACAGTACAGTCATATCATTTAGTTCATAGCTTCAAAAATATGTTTAAATGTGCAGTGAGCAGTACGCTAAATTTAGAATACATTAACCGCTAAACCATGCCGTCAGAGAACCCCTCCCCTACGGGGAAATGAGGCAGTTATCTATGCTCTCTTCAAAGCCACCACTCAAAATGTTCTAAAATATAGCATACACTTAAACTGATATTGATTTTTTTTAGACGGCTAAAATACATTTTGCTGCTGCCCCCGTCCACAGCAGTAGATAGCTTTGCTCCTGTACTGGTACTTCAGTCTATTTATCGAAATTCCATCTACTGACGGTAATACACCGACCATGAAGAAGTACCTCATATAGTCCTTCTTCAAAACACTTGAAATATCCGTTTAGGGTGGCAATATCCAAGATTTTCATTTAAATAAATGTATGTTAAGTCACTTTATACCCCACTGATGAAAGGCCCACTGATGAAAGTGTGCAATATTTATATATTTGCAGTATCACGAACTGAGTGCCTGTGGTAACATTCCCAGAAAATAATTGTGATAACTATTACAGTCTCAGCACAGATATGTTTAGCATTCAAAATCATGCTGAAAAATGCTGGGGTGTGTTACTAGAAAGCACATTCTCTGAGCTTAAAGAAATGTTTTAACTTGCATCATTCATGAAATTTCTATATAATACTGAATTACCACTTGGTCACCTAATCACTCATCCACTAATTCCTAGCCTTCATATTGCATCATTCAATGGGGGAAAACTTGATAATTAGTCATTTCGTTGTGGTCCTCCAGTCCGGGACCTCTGAACCACACTCAAAGACCCCGTTATTGGAAAGCACTGCTCCACCCGATTCAGTCCGCCTAAGGAGCCTCAGCACAAACCGAGTCTGCATGGCTACAAACACCCATTTGCCAGATTTAAGACAGTATCCAGAAATGTTCCCAGCATGCATATGGGTCTCAAAATTTGAATATGCCTCACGCATGGATGTGGACTTTTAATAATATGGGAATTAGCATTGGCCGTAGAACACAGGTGTAGAGCAGCATGATTAGATTAGATAGACCAGCATGACTACGTGGAAACAATACAAGTAAGGTTCGTCGTATTCAGCAAACAGCAGAAGCCTGAACCACTTCAGTAAAATTACCAATACACGCACATAAAGGAATTAAAGACGTTCCAGGCTTAAGTTCACCGTCATGAAACGCTACTTGTTTCAGCCGAGGCAAAGACCAGGCTTGCTTCACCAACATTCAATTATGTTTAGAGGTGTAGCCACGTATGGGCTGCATTAAAATAAATGTAATATGAAGTTTGGCGTAACGTCCCCAACCTTAACTTTACATGAATACAGGTGTTGTACCGTCAAGTACTGGTAGGCTACTCCGGGTCCGTCCGAGGTAGCCGACACTTGTGCTATTGCGTCAAAAGATACTAATAAGCGGGATACCCGTTCACACTGAAGCTATTGGGGAAACAGCGTTCAACAACATCCAGAAAAGCCCGCATCTGCCGTTATGTTTTTCAGCGTATATTGTACCAACATATAGGGTAAATTAAACAAAATAAGACGAGGCAAAAGATAAAGGTGTTTGGTGACAGGTGTGGGGTTGTTTACCTTGCTATGATGCGGATAGTCTTCTCCACGGGCAGCTGCGGATGCGGAGCCGCGGATGATGCGCAGGAGGCTGGGTGATACTGCTCGCGACGTCGGTGTAACCAGCGCCGTGTTTCAGATGACAGAAGCGACCCGGACGCGTTTCACATAGCTTTGTTACTGTTCATCTCCTTCCCTCCGCATTCAAGGACGAGCCATATCTATCTCTCTCTCTCTCTCTCTCTCTCTCTCTCTCTCTCTCTCTCTCTCTCTCTCTCTCTCTCTCTCACACACACACACACACACACACACACACACACTCGCTCTCTGTCTCTCTCTCTCTAACGTAATTTCTTCCTCTCCTCCGCATCCCCGCTTTCTTTCGATCACCTTCTGGTCTCCTTTTACCAATGTCAAGCCCGCGAAAATATAGCAAAGCTACTTCCGGTATCCTTATGAAAAATAAACGTAAGCTGCCGAATGATTTCAAAACTATCCTCACTTCAACGTCCACCTATCATAACTGCTAATGTTGGTAGCTACATTAACTAATCAGTATTTCTACACCGTGATGTTTATTTTAAACTGATAATGTTAGTGGAAGCCATTTTCTGCAAAACATTAACATGGCTTTGTTGCTCGATTCCACATTGTGAATTTAATTTTTCAGTTAAACAGTCACTCTGTTAACTGTACTCCAGCATAGTGTATTAAAAAAGGTTTCAAAATGACTAATGCTATTCATGCCAAATTCCTACCACCCTATGTATGTTGTGTAACTTTAAAAAGTAGAAACATCACACAACTTCTTTTAAGGTGGCTGAAGTGTACACTTTGTTCTGGTTTTTATGGACAGTTGGAGAACAATTTACACACTAAATATTTTGTTGCAAACTGACATGTTTTTTTTCATATGATGTACAGATTTTAAGGTATTGTTATCAAATGGCTTGAAATATAGTACATATAGCTACCGTAAATAGGAACAGAATCCCCTCCCCCGGTTTGGGCTGATACCCGAATGTTTGCAACATCTGGCTCCACACCTGGTTAGGCCTAATTATACGTCCTCTAGCACAGAGCCCCAAACTAAAAGCTTTAATTTTGAAGGCGAGTCGAATAACTTCCGGTATTTTTCTTGCTTCCCCGGCCAGCTTGATGCAGCATCTCCGTCGTTGCGTCTCCTTTTGTTGTGGGCTCCTCGGCTGCCTGGAATTGAAGCACAGAGGGGGCAGGTGCTGCTCCCGGCCCCGCTCCATTTTATTATGCTTCAGTTGACCTTTACAAAATGTCATAATAACAAAACAATATCCAAAAATAAATTCAATAAAGAAAAGTCCAAACGAATAAAGTGATTAATGACGCAATAAACTAATATTATTATAATCATAACTGCATTATTATTATTATTATTATTATTATTATTATAACAATAATACAATCATAAATTTGTCTATTTTCATATGATAAAAATGTCTTAAAATTCAGGTTTATTTCATATGGTCTTTTTTTCTAGAACGTTCCATTTAAGCAGTACTAGAAGTTGTTTTAAAGCTTTTTTATGTGTTTAGCTTTGTTTAAGTAACATTTGCTTTCATTTGAATCACCATTACACATGTTAAATTGATAATGAGATTTCGGTGCAACAGAAAAAAATTCAATCAAGCTATTCTTAATTTGCTTGACAGTCAATCATTAAACAAATGTGGATACTCAGTGGTTTCACAGACTCTTTTACAAATGGAAAAAAAATATTGTATGGAATAAATATTCACTTGGGAAATTCACTGCAATTATATGTACTAGTTTAGGATTACTGTGTGAGCAATACGCACTGATCCGACTCGATAATTTCATATTTCAGCCTCAGGGTCACCAGAGCAGAGCAGGCAACACACAAAGTGCCACCAATTAGACAGACAGGGTCATTTTCTGACAACACGCAGCAACAGACTGCATGCGGAGCTAGCAGGTCCTTTCTAATTGGTAAATACTCAAGTTACAGTGCCTCAAGAAGGAAGACTGAAATGTGTTTAATTAATCAGCGATAATTCACACTCGTTTTTTGGCCTAAATAATGAGCTTGCATGCTACTTCCTCCATCTGAAACTAAACCGTTCAGTAACGAGTTGAGATTGAGAAGAATTGGCTCAAACTGATTCAGAGTACGTCTGAGCAGCAAAGAGAGGCAGACAGGGAGTGTCAGTGTTCAAAGAGGCATTGCAAAAGATCATTCATGAAATAGAGATGAAAAAATACAATAAAAACATGACATTCTTTTACTAATAATGAAAAACACCAGGTCTTCCCTTTGATGACTCCTCTGGCGCACGGGAAGCAACTTCTTATTTGCAGACATTTTAATAATGATAATAGCTCACTGTTTTTATTCAGCTTGACATCCTAGATATATCTTTTAAAGGCATATTGTAAAGCCTTCTGGTTGCTTTTGTCTGAAATTGCTTTCTCATTTTGCCAAAGAATTTGATAATATATCTGCAGTGAGTGCCTTATTGTTATGCACCATTCACCTGGTCAAATCCCTCGTATGTGTAATGTACTTGGCAGTAAAGAGTTGTGATTGTGATTAGTGACGGTGTGAAACTTATATGTCGCCAATACTTCGGTACCTGTAAGTCTTATGGCTCTCCCATTAGCCGTAGCTGCATTTCATGTTCACGGCTAACTAGCAAATGTTAGCATGTTAACACCCTAAATGGTGAATTAACATTTAACCTGTTAGCATGGCTCTAGACTTTTCATCAGATTCTCCCACACACCAGTCTTTCATGTCATTGTTTTACATACATTTCAACAGTGGTCGTTTTTCAAACAATTTGATATAAATGTTATATAGGCACATGCGTCTTCATGGGCAGAAGGATGTATGAAGATGGGACCGTGAAGCCCATCAAAGAGAGTCACAGTCGTGTCACCAGATGCTCTTCCTCCTCCAGCTTTCAGTCAAGTCACAGGCAAAGAGTCAAACGAGGTAAAAGATGACATCAAATACCCTGGTTGGTTGCCATGAAAGGATTTCCAATTAATTTATTTTGGCCATATTCCAGGGGCTTTCATTTGCCCACTTTTCCTTTTACACTCGTATTTGATGTGAGTGCCGTTATTTTTCCTCTGAGCCTCTTTGCTCTAAGATTTACGGATTGTCCAGGTCTCAACTTAAAAAACACCTTGAGGATCTAGAGGACCTAATTTATGGGGTTGAAGCAACACACACAAACACACACACACACACACACACACACACACACACACACACACACACACACACCTACACACACACACATCTTACAACAGGCTCTTCATAATTCATCTGTGCTTTATCTTCCTTGTAATGCACAAAATTCTGAATATCTGACCAGCAGTCGGTACCTCCATATCAATTACTGGAAATTTAAATGCTGTGACACAATTTTATCCAATCAACCATATAAATCTGGAGGACAATATACAACATCTGAAATCTCCCTCTTCCTGCCTTGATATCCTGCCAACAGGCTTTTTAAAAAAAAATTCAAATTGATTGGCCCTGAGAGAAGAATATATCTTCTCTCAGGTGTCCTCAAAACTGCTGACGTCAAGCAACTCTTAAAAGTGAACAATCTAAACACATTGCTGATTAACAATTACAGGCCCATAACTAACCAAAACATAACCAACTGGTTGGATGATGGACTACTTTGTGTCCAAAGGTAATTACTCCTCTGAGCGAATAAATATGACACGTGGAGTTCCCCAAGGCTTATTTCTGGGGCCTTTTGTCTTTTAATATCAATGTGCTTCCTGGTTTTATGAAAAACAACAAAATAAGTTGCAACAATTATGCAGATAACGCACACATTTAGATAACCACATGACCCGGTGGCTATGATCCAGTACAAGCACTTTAGTAAATGTATTAAACAAATCAACAATTGGATGTGCCTGAAATTTCTACCATTAAGCAAAGTGGAACGTTTAAAAGTCAACGCAGATATTCAATCGGCACGTTCAAAACCAAAAAATCAAGCCATAAATCGGTGTAATCATGGACTCAGAACTGAATTTCAACAGCCACATGAAGACAATTTCAAAGTCAGCCTTTATCAGTTTATGAATATATCAAGGATTAAAAAACGCATGTCTCGGCGGGATTACTTTCCCATGCATTTATCTTCAGTAGACTCAACGACAGTAATGTTGTCTTCACAGGTCTCACTAAAGAATCTATTAGACAGCCACAGCTGATTCAGGACGCTCAATAAGACCAAGAAAGTGGATCACATCGCTCCAGTTCTGAGGTCTTTAGATCGGCTTCCTGTCTGTCAAAGAACTCTACTAATATAAAAAATACTACTGTTGGTTGATAAAAGCACCTCATGGTTTATTGCTGATCTTCTGCTACGTTGTGAACCACCCAGACATCTCAGGTGTTCTGGGACAGGTCTGCTTTCTGTCCCCAGAGTCAAATATGAACATGGAGAATCAGCGTTCAGTTTTTACGCACCATATATCTAAAACAAACCAGAAAAGTGCAGGTCCACTGCAACTCTCCAATAATGAAAGCTGGAGACTTTCCTGTTTGCATAAATGTCTAAAGGACCCTAGACCGATTTTTAGGCCCTCAGCTCGAAAATAGCATACCCATACAATAATGAGTGTAGTGTTGCAACTGTAAGGGATATTTTAATACTTTTGGTATTAAAATAACCCTAACACTTGTGAGATGTGTTAATATGTGTAAATATCAGTATATATGTTACTGGTTAAGAGTAGATTAAGATGGCACACAGCACAAATTGAAAATTCTAATTTTCAAATGGAAAAAAAAGCAATTTCAGGATATTTCTTTATTAGAAATCATGTAGGTCCAAGCTTTCCAGCTCTCCCAGATCATAGAACTATATGTTGAGGGTCTCTAAACAAATTTTTACTTTGATAAAGTGAAGTCGAGGTCAACCAAAATGTAATTTTGTTCCAGCTGTTTCATTGTAATTGTATATACTTTATAATTATATATTTCACTTCTTGTATCACTAATAGTGTTCAATCTATCCATATGCAGCAGTTTGGCATAATTTTGAGAGCCTGGATCCTCTCTGAAACTGTTAATGTTTGTCATCCATGGGATTTTATCGTCTGAATTCCAGTTTTTTTATCCTCCAGGGCCTTTCAGCCTGTGTGAAGGGCCGATTTGACCCATTGAACGTTCCATGGAAGTGTCACAGTCTGCTTTGTTGAAACAACCTAACGTGACTTTGATTGACAGAATCCGTTAGCCAATCAGAAAATAAAAACTACCCGAGTGTCAAATTTCTCAAATCCGATGTGCTGAGACGTATAACCCTGCCCCTTCCACTAGCAGGCACACGACGGCAGCGCCAGCTTTGAATTTAAACAGAGGATGATGAGCTGAACAGATGGACAGTAAACATGAACGGATTAATTATTTTTTTTTGCTGCAGAACATCTCAAAGTAAGGAGCTGGTTTATGATGTGATCGATTATGCGGATTATGATGATGGCTTTGTTTTGTAAGTAAAACTGCGAGGCTGTGTCGTAGCGGAATGTGAAAAAATGGCTGCGACCGTCTGGTCGCTAGCGATCTCCGGAGCTAACTGGTGTTAGCATTGAATTCATTTTTCAAAACGTTATTGGCATAAATGTGGCGAGTGGGACTGCCTAGGGGGCGCTATATCGATTGTGTTAATTGGTATTATACGTAGCTTTGTCATTATGTTGTGTTTGGAGTGTGTACAAACAGCTGAGATGACTTTGTAGCGCAGGAGCTGCAGTTTGAGCAGGTATGCGGCATCATTATATTCGTTACTGATGAGTGCACGTTATGAGTGGATTCATTTTTGGATGCATGCATCGCCCCCGCCGGTGGGGGCGCTCGGGCCAGATTGGTACTAAATTAGTCTTTTACTCATTAACTGTACGCCAATCAAGTCAGCATTGCAGGGATCACTTTTGCGCTCCTTGGTGGTTAATATTCATTTAATTTCGAGTGCACCTTTTATCAAACCACCTTTAATTATATAGTTCACAATTCAGACATTTTTATAACTCACAAAGACTCTCAGTACTAGAATAGCTTGTTGAGTTCATTTATACCGTACCATTACCCACTGAAGCAGCTCTGTCACCACAAGCATGCATTTAATGCAAGAATATAGCACGTTCAGTTTCACAATAAATACGTGAACATACAAACATTACATTACAGTCATTTAGCAGACGCTTTTATCCAAAGCGACTTACAATAAGTGTATTCAACATAGGTATTCAAGAGAACTAGTCACCAGAAGTTATAAGTACATCTCCTTTTCCAAACAAGCATCTAAGAGCATGAAGCAGAGCATAACTCTGAGCCAAAGTACAGTGCAGAAACAAACAAAAACAGTAAGAGCAGCAAACCAATATGAATACTATAAGTGCAACAAACTAGTATGAATACAATAAGTGCTGAGTGAAAGGCTCAGGGTAGCACTTCCTGAAGAGGTGAGTTTTCAGCCTGCGCCGAAAGATGGGCAGCGACTCTGCTGTCCTGACGTCAGTGAGAAGTTCATTCCACCACTGTGGGGCCAGGACAGAAAACAGCCATGACCGGGTCGATCGGCCGCAGGGACCTCTGAGCGACGAGCCGACCGATCGCTCCGAGGCAGCAGAGCGAAGTGGTCGGGCGGGGATGTAGGGCTTGACCGTGGCCTGGAGATAGGAAGGAGCTGTTCCTTTCACTGCCCTGTAGGCTAGCACCAGAGTCTTAGACTGGATGCGATTAGAGAAATGCACGTACAAGGCGTGTAAAGTGATCACATGGCCATATGAGCATGGGTGGGCCTAACAATGCCAGCCAATGGCATGGGAGCGTCAATCAGCACTGGTGTGATACCGTATCAAAATACAATATAAAAAGATGCCAGATCATAAACTGTTAAATACACTAAATGTCAGCACTAAATTAATATATTTCATACTGTGGCTCGTACTGTCTACTATCTGCTCAAAAATGATCATTAAAAGAAAATTATTGGTCAAAAATTGTGAGAACAGAGTCATTCCACCCCCATCACGCCCCTCCTTTGGGTCTTTGACTACCCCCAGACACACTCACCACCCCCCCACCCGTCTGTGTTTCAGTCCCCCCACCACGCACCCATCCACTCCACTGTCTGCCCTCTGTGCTCCCTACCGACCTATTAATTTTCATTTGGGCTATGCATGCACACAAACCATCCACCAACTGTCACATGTCATCTTCCCCAGGCTGGCTGGCTGGCTGGCTGGCTGGCTGGCTGGGTGGGTGGGTGGGTGGGTGGGTGGGTGGGTGTGTGTGAGTGAGTGAGTGTGTGTGTGTGTGTGTGCGTGCGTGCGTGCGTGCGTGCGTGCGTGTGTGAGTGTCTGGTGTCAGATTTATCAAATGAGGTTTACAAAGAGTGATGTGCAGCAAGAGAAACTGAATTGAATATGTCGCCTAATGAAATACCACAGTGACAAATGTATCAAGCGGTCACAATGAAATGAAGTTTGAAGACGCTTGTTTCCTTGTGTGACAGTACACAGAGGTACAGTTCATCTTATGTGTCCTTTACTCCAGCTGCTTACCACCAGAGTAGAGCACTACTGGGGGACATTTGTCCCACCAGAGAACTGAATTTTATTTACTGCACCTTTAGAATTTGACGATTTAAAGGGCAAGTGTGTAAGATTTAGGGCGATCTTTTTTGGAATATAATATGGAATAACAATTGCACCGCCATGTTTCGACAGTAGCCACCGTAGTTCTCTGACATGCTTTGAAAGCGAAGGGATAATTACTGGGTTGCAATCTTCAACCTCCCTACTAGATGCCACTAAACCCTAAACACTGGACCTTATGTGTTTTTAACTCAAATTAAATGACCTTTTTTGAATTTTTCCCAAATTTAGTTTCAAATTATCGTTAAAAAAAAAAAGTCAGGAAATTAAATCCCCGATTTTTTGGGTTTGTCTCATTGTTGGCAACACCATGGATGAATCAGCTCTCTTGATTGACAGTTCTTTGTCACTCAGATAGCTTCTATCTTTATCTTTCTCACCAGTTTTCACTGCTAAACCACTTTGACATATTGATATATTTCAACCAGCGCAGCTTTTCCAGCCTTTACGGCACTCGTTCAACGGTCCAGGAAGCACACCGACCAATTACATGCGTTAGTAAATCATTTCACGTGATGCTGGGCCCAACAGCTGGAAAAAGTACATAAGTCAGACAAGTTATTTCTCATGACGTGCTCGATAAAGAGAAATGTGGACAGAGAGACCAGCGAGACAAGAATGGACAGATTCTTATATGTTTATTATTTCCACAACCAGTACAAAACCAGTATGTCTCATATGTTCAGAGACCGTGAGGATTATTAAAAGAGGTAATGTGAACCTTTTTCAAAAGCTCTCTGTTATGTATTGTTTTTTTTATACAGTCCTTTGGCTTAGCCAAGGGATAATCATCTGTGGATGTTTTTCCAGACTTGAATATCACGGTCTATAGAGAAAACTGAGCTGACCAGATGCAGTCAGACTGTGCTTGCAGCTAAAATAATGTATTATGTATGACATCTAGAGAGAGAGGCTGATCTGCTGGGGAACACGTCTCATGTCCCTTTGACCTGGAGTTCATTCATTGTTACGTTAAAAAAATGGAATGGACTGCATTTATATAGTGTTTTTATTGCAGCCCTGTCTCCTAAAAATTACGTTCCCCCAAAACTAAAATGCATTTTCAATTCCGTTTGACTAGAAACTTATTTTCTCCCTGATTACGTTTGTGTTTGACTAATACAAATACGTTTCTAATTAACATATCTTTGCCGTACTCTAGTCTTTATTATTTTTCTGTGAGCTGCCTCGCCTCTACCCCCGCAACCCACAAGTTGTTGCCCACTGGGCTGCGCGTCCGGCACCAACGGGTAAGCGCCCGCCATTCGGACCATAAACCAAGTCCCAGATTTTACCCGGGGGACGTTCTGGAGGTATTGTGGCCGGGTGATGTGCCTCGTTGCTGTGGCGGAATGAGTCGAGAGTGGCGGGAAGTTGTGGAGGTATATTTTATTTATTTGTATCCATCTAACCCTAACCCTAACCCCACCCAAACCTCACCCTTAAGAGAGTCACGGTTACTCTCGGATTTTACCTGCGTGCCTTTGTGGAGGTATTGTAGCCGCGTAATGTTCCTCGTTACTCGGCCTGGATGAGCGTGTTTCTGCCGGAGACAGGCGGCGTGTTGCGGTAGTATTCTGACTGCGTAATCGGCCTCAATGCTCGGCTTCAAATCAGTGCGAAGGAGAGGCGGTGGTGGAGAGAGGAAAAAAAAGGTTAAAGTGTTAAAATGTTAATTAGAAACGTATTTGTAATACGTCAAACACAAACATAATGAGGGAGAAAAGGGAGAAAATATGTTTCTAGTCAAACTTGAAACTGCATTTTTGAGAATTGAGAATTGAAGAATTGAGAATGCATTCTAGTTTTGGGGGAGCGTAATTTTTAGGAGACAGGGTTGTTTTATTCATAGTTACAATAGGCCTCTCATTAACTGGTGATTCGGTAAATGTTTTGTTTCAAAGAGTCAGGCTACTGACGGTGTCTTCACTTCTATGTAACGCAACACAGACTCGAAGGCTCTGCGTGACCTGTAGTTTGATGAGTCCGTTAGAGAAGTAACGTACAGGAAAATTCTGCTTTCCATGGTCAAGTAAACTATGTAATGTTTGAGGGGCCATGTTGAGTTTTTTTATTTTCTGTCCACCTTTTAGAAGATGTTGTGTGAGTGATTTATTCATTCTGTCTCACACACATTCACCGAGCTGTCACCTTGTCCACTTCATCTTAATGACGGTTAGTGAGCAAAGTTCTACGTGTCACGATGTTTGCGGTTGAACTATTAGTTGTTGTTTTTTCAATCAGGGAAAGGAATAGATAAATTGCAGGGAAACACTGAGGCAGCAGCGAAAGGTTAGCCGTCAGCGAGCAACATAGCAGAGGACCGAGACGCTGGCTTATTGGTTTGTCTGTGAACCAGCTACACTCCATTATGAGGCTTATGGAGAACAAGGAAATAAGGGAATTTGAAAAATGGGACAGTTTGGTTTGTTTCATGACTCTTTTGTAACACAACATGGTAATGAAGCTCAGTAGTAATAAAGGAAAACAGGAAAAAAAAGCTCACAGTGAACTGAGATTCACATAGAATCTTTGGTTACAGAACAAAATCATGGAAGTCCACCATTCTTTTAGCAAACGGTCACTTAAACCCAGTAACAAGTACCTGGTGCCTGGTTTGTTTGCTTGCTTACCAGCCAGCTCAATAACAGATGAGGAACCAACAATGATTAAATCATGACATGCATTTAAAAATTTTACAAATTGAACTGAACAAAGGTTGATTTTCTGACCTTTGCACCGCAGATAAAATCACGTTGTGTGAAACGGACATAATCAAAACGTACTCTAAAGAACAGCCAACAATCAAGACGGGACACTTTAATCTCTCCTTTCAATCTTGACAAAGGCAGCACAGACCAGATCCACTACTTCTGTCCTTACCTTTCACAATAAAAGCCCTAGACATATACACTGTGTAACTGTTTACAAGAGGCAACTCAAATTCATTCAGAGCATTTCGCTAAAAGGAAACTCAATAAAAAAAACTTACAGTAGCTGAGGCTAAACAACAGCTTAGCTCAGACAGAAGCTGCTCTGTTTACATAAGATCCTGGTAGTCGGCCATCTGCCTGCCAGAATCCATTCAAACCTTTTATTGGAAAAGTGTCACAAAAATGTCTCTAATTCACATCACTGCCAGTATAAATAGTTTATATGCAAAATAGTCACGGGTGAGTTTCATTCATCACATTTTTAGATGGTTTATTTGTCGATGTGTCAAGGCCTTAAAACTCCCCTACTGCAGTGCCTAGTGGTAGAACAATCGGGTACATTACATATACAGTACTACATATACAGTACATACCCTCTTCACAGTAATTAAAGGAATATTTCACCCACAAAATGATTCAACTCACCTTGTGCTACCTTGAATTCTTTTGTTTTTCGCACATGCCTCCATGGTGAACAAACAATAAAAAAACAAAGCAAGTCCTTTATGAATTAGTAAATGGAGGCTGTGTGAACAGTCTCACAGGAGAGCTACTCATCAGGAGGAGTCTAAAGTGTTTTAGGTAGTAAGGTTTAGGCGCAGATGTATGTGTTTGGAAAGAGCATATATGAGACTTGGATTATACTGCATGTTAGAGTTTGTAAACGGAGGTTTTGATGCAGTTTTGCTGATGTTAAACCTAGACCCCATTCACTTCAATTCATCAAGAGTTGTTTTTAAGAATTCAAAGTAGCACAAGGTGAGTAAATGATATACAAACAGTCATTTTGTGGGTGAAATATTCCTTAAATACCACTACTGATGGCTGTGTGTCACTTGGGAATTCCATTAGCCGTACCAGAGAGTCAGCATGGACGAGGGTCCTGGAGCTGGACCACCTAACTGGAATGCCGCCATTACTTAAGGTTATCATAACATCTATGCTTTTTCTATGGCATGTCAAAGTGTCTACACTGTTTTGCCCAAACAATGAAAAAAATGTCTCTTTGCATAACTTTTCCAGGCATCTGTTCAGTCAGTCTCACATCCAAGGGTGAAACTCATCCCCATCATTAGCACCTTGTATTGATCAGCCCTGTCCAGCCTTGCTCGTGTTTTACAGTATATCATCCTGGGTGGTGAATGACAGGCAGGCCAGACTCTGGAACCCCCCTGAGGCTGCGTCCATCTGTTGTTTGGAGCTGCACGATCAATACCGCCAATGTTAATGACGGCTAAAAGCCTGCTAGGAAACCTGAGAGGCTCTTTTAGCCCAGGGCCAGCGGTCACCCTGGTGGGCTATCAGTCCTCGCACTGGTCAGCTGAAGACTAACCCAAAGAGGGCTGGTGGTAGAACATCAGATTCAGTTTTGACTTGTTAAGATGAGCCAAAGACCTTGAAGATGTTTCTATCGCCATGATGAGCACGGATGAGAACAGGGTCGGTGGTTTACACAAGGCCTTAGATACCAGAAGAAAGCTGAGAGAATGTATGCTGCACCATGTTGAAACGTACAATGCCAACATTTTATTGTGGCGACTGGGTTGCCTTCCTTTAGGTCAGAGAAATAAACACTACTTGAGAAATTAGAAAGTACAACTTTTAAAAGCTTTATTAACAAGCATATTCATGATCCATACAATCTGCTGGAGTCAAATATAATATAAGCTTACTTGATTAAAAAAGGTCAAAATTCGAATTAATCATTTTATTTTTGGGGGCAGAAGAGTCTTTGGGGATTTTGTAAAAGTTATTCAATATTCTGGCACCTTTAAAAAAAAAACTTAAGAAAGTAATTTAAGAAACTGATGTCTGTGACTCTAATGTAGCCATGCTCTACAACATCAGGAGGATTCGTCCCTTCCTCACTGACTAGACGGCGCAGGTTCTCATCCAGGCTCTTGTCATCTCCCGCCTGGACTACTGCAACTCTCTACTCGCCGGAGCCCCGGCGTCGGCCATCAGACCTCTGGAGCTTGTCCAGAAAGCTGCAGCTCGCCTGGTGTTCAATCGCCCCAAGTTCTCCCACACAACTTCCTTTCTCCATTCTCTACACTGGCTACCTGTAAGAGCTCGCATCCAGTTTAAGACTCTGGTGCTAGCCTACAGGGCAATGAAAGGAACAGCTCCTTCCTATCTCCAGGCCATGGTCAAGCCCTACACCCCCGCCCGACCACTTCGCTCTGCTGCCTCGGGGCGATTGGTTGCCCCGTCGCTCAGAGGTCCTGGCGGCCGATCGACCCGGTCACGGCTGTTTTCTGTCCTGGCCCCACAGTGGTGGAATGAACTTCCCACTGACGTCAAGACAGCAGAGTCGCTGTCCATCTTTCGGCGCAGGCTGAAAACCCACCTCTTCAGGAAGTGCTACCCTGAGCCTTCCACTTAGCACTTATTGTATTCATACTAGCTTGTTGCACTTATTGTATTCATATTACTTATAGCACTAACTGTTTTTCTTGTTTTTGCACTGTACTTTGGCTCTGAGTTATGCTCTGCTTCATGCTCTAAGATGCTTGTTTGGAAAAGGAAATGTACTTATGACTTCTGGTGACTAGTAGTTCTTTTGATTACCAATGTTGAATGCATTTATTGTAAGTCGCTTTGGATAAAAGCGTCTGCTAAATGACTGTAATGTAATGTAATGAAAGCAAAGCTTTCAAATGTGCAAGAGAGCATTACTGAACATGGCTGTGGGGCAAAAAATAACCTTCTGAACCGCCACCACTCACTTCCAAGGCGAGTGATGTATCCAATGACAAGACACAGTGTGTAATAATCCTGTCACCTTAAAGCAAACAAAGAATACAGATGTATGCACTATGAGAGCACAAACATACTGAAGGTATTCAAATTAGTCCTTTGCATAAGACACAGGGCCTCAGGAGTGTGCAGCACCCAATCACATGACCTTGTCATTCCAAATAACATGTGGAACATTCAGCCAAAATGCATATTGTGTATTCTCGAGGCCTAAGAAACCTTCTTCCCTAATATAACATTTGCAAAACCAATTTTAAAAAACATCTATAGTATTAAAAATACAAGTGTTAACTCATTTGAATGTTTTGTTTTAATAATCAATAGTCTTACATACAGAAACCAGGGAGGAATAAGACCATGTAAACATTCAGGGCTCAGCCCAAACCTGGATGCGCTATTTTACAAGTCACTTGATAATAGAATGGCTTAAAATCTGTATATCATTTGGAAAAAAATAGTCATAATCTAATTATTATAATTTTAAAATGAAAAAAAATCATCCTGTAGAGCCAACATCCTCTTTAGTATTGTTATCCAACTGTCTTCATCGTTCTGAAACTAGTACACATCAAATGTTGAGTCAGTCACTTAGGCTACATCCACACTGATACACAAAAAAAATCATCGTTTTCGAGATGATCTCCGTCCAGACTAAAACGCCTGAAAACAGATATCACATGACTATTCACGTACACTGGGCATGCAGGTGGGTGCCGTGTAAATAGGAAGTAGATTGTTGCTTAGTTAAAAAAAATGACAGATTACGACAGAGTAATAAAGTAGACCTTTCCACGAAAGGTTGTGTTTGATACTTAAGATCTTCTCTAAAATCTTCCTCTATAAACTCAAACAGACACATTTCGTGGAAATTTTTAGAAGTTTTATTTTTCAGACTTAGTTACAACGCTGCGGGTCTCTCTCTCTCTCTCTCTCTCTCTGTCTCTCTCTGTCTCTCTCTCTGTCTCTCGCTCACATCAAATTTACTTTAAAATCAACACTTACACATAAAGGTTTACTAGATTATGGGTCCATAAATGTGGTCAACACACATCTCTCACTCATTTCCTCGATTTTGTTGTCGTTTGTTCTCACTCGTAGCTCTGCTGGTGGCTGAACTCTCTGTCTTACT
Organism: Cebidichthys violaceus; assembly: GCF_023349555.1. Lineage (NCBI taxonomy): Eukaryota > Metazoa > Chordata > Actinopteri > Perciformes > Stichaeidae > Cebidichthys > Cebidichthys violaceus. The sequence goes on along the minus strand of NW_027176340.1, from coordinate 13,153,993 downwards.
GGAGAGCAATTCATGTTTTGTTCCTTTATAGTTTATGTGTGGACTTCACAATAGTTGTGCTGAACAAAATAAGCATTATTAAGAAAAGGAAAGTCCTCCGTTTTGTGTCCGTCCTCCTCAAAGCCACTAACCGTGACTTCAGACGGCCGCTCCGTAGGTCTGATAACGCCGCTGGTCACGCCGCTTACTAATCACTCCAATAACAGCTGTTTTCTCCACAGACATGCAGACTTTAACTAAACAACAGCTGCTAGTAAAGACAACAAGGTCAGCAACGTCTGTAATCAGTTATCCATGTTGAATTAACCTGGTAGTCGATCGATAATCAAAACTGTTGTTTGTGATTTTCCAAGAAAGGGTCACGTGATAGGGGTGTGATGAATCAGGGAATGACACGCCGTGACTGCTAAGAACCAATCAAGTAGCGAACTTGGGTGTGGGGGCGTCATCGTTTCCAAATGTATCCGTTTACGAACATCCACACGAAGAGGCAACGACGGAGTTTTCAAACTCCTCCGTTTTCAGTGCTTGAAAACGCCGGCATATTGTGGACGCTCAGCGTGAACGTAGCAAAACATATGCATTTTCAAATGGACACGGAGTAGTGTGGACATGGCTTTAGTCAGAGGTGTAAAACAAAGCTGTAGCAATTTCAGAATGCTTCAGTATATTCGCTGAATTCACACTGACCTAATATCCCATTATCCCACCTCAACTCCTCAACTCTTCTGTCCTCAACAGTGGCGGACCGTGTATTTTATACCTGGGCCTTCAGTGCTACAAGGGTTTTCTGCACGCCTCGGGCCTCTCTTCTTACCTAGAGACATAGAGGTGAAATCTGATTGGATAAAAGCTCTACTTAAAACAAGCTGTGCTGGAAGCAGCGCTGCAGGCTGGAAGCAGAGCAACTGAGGAAGACAGTAGCTGTGCAATGAGAAAATAAGCTAATGGCAAAAATAATTAGAATACATGTTGTGTATTTATGAAAAATTATTAAATTATAAAATAGCTATAACTTTGTGATTCTGTTTAGGCCAGCAGAGAAGGCTTTGCTGGCCCTGACGGCCCACCACTGGTCCTGAATCACTTCCTCCCAACTCCTTAAATGCGCTCGGAGGAGTTGAGGAGAAAGGAAGCCAATGCTGCCTTTGCAGAAGTGTTATTGCAACAGATGTATAAATGCTCCTCCTCCAGCTTCACAGCTGGCAGAACTTAAAGGAGCCCTGGCGGGACAAGCACCACTTCACAAATCGTTATTGTCAACGATTTATTTCATAAGGGTACACCAATTATTCAAGGCAGACAAAGACTGTCGTTACACATATTTTGTTTAAAAGATGATTCCCGTTAAACAATCGTCTAGGGCTTTACAAATACATTTCACCACTGTAATGCAAAGCAGTTTAATATAGAGGAACGGGTGATGTGACAGGTGATACAGCTGTGGACACATGAGTAAAACACGTTGTTTGAATTGAAGTGTCCCGTTTCCAAACTGAAGATTCCTCTGTCGTCGATTCTCATCCTCTCGTCTTAGGCTGCGTTCAATTAAGTCATTTTCAATGGAGGCCGGTGACATGAAGCTACAAACTGTCACTGTGTAACAGCCATGATACAGACTACAAGCACAATTGTTTCAGCTCTCCAGTGACGAGGTGAAGCCTCAACCAAATATGTTGTTGTTCCACCCTGTTCGGTTCCATCTAAAAAGAATGTCGTTAGCCAGTCGCTATTTAACGGCATAACTACGGCCCACAAGCACTGAGGACATGTGACTGTTTAGTTGCTCTTGTCGTTCATAGTGTTTAACATAGCATTATGGGGGCGGAGCTAAGATGCAAGGAAGAGACTCAGGTGATTAAAACAAAGATGTGAAATAAGGTACTAATAATGTTTAATACATCTTTAGCTGCGGAAAGTGAGTTTCCTGCTGAACTGAGCCCCAACCGTCATCTAACATTGTCTATGTAAAAAAAAAGAGCTTCTGAAACAGCATCCAGACCAACATGGTGCAAAGATCCCAAATCACTTAGAACAGTTAAAATAATCCTGTTTCCACAGCCCCGTCTCTGTCTGTCAGCATGCAAACAACATACAGTACCAGGTCACGTCTTCACAAACACATTGTCTCACGTTCCCCAGAGAAGGTTCCAGCACTTCATCACCACCCTGACTAACCGTCGGAGCTTGTAGCATCTCGACAGGGCGCTCTGGGATTCACAAATGTGCGACAAAGGTGTTTATGACTCCGATTTGTGTTGTGCAGTATCGCACTGCAGAAAGACATTTCACATCTTCTGTTCCTTTGCACCCGGCACATTAGATATATGCAGTTATATTTACTAAAACTGATTCGCAACATATTTTATGCCGTTGAGAGAATTCAGTCAAAATACTGAAGAACTGATGGTTAATGCCATTTTTACAACTTTTAAAAAATTATGAATTATTTTGGTAACACTTTATAATAACTACACTCTATGAAGCATTAGTTAAGTGTGAGTAAACACCTAATTCATCATTTATAAAGCATTGTTCCTACATTAACACTCATTAGTATACAATTCATAACAACAGTTATAAATGTTTTATTCTTGATTAATAAGCTTGTCTGTTATGTGTTTCATGATTGTGTTTTCATACTTTATAAATGATGGATTCCCCATTTGTAAATTTAGTATTATATATATTACAAACCAATTATTAAGGAGTTGTAGATGATTATTAACATAATAAGTAAAATCAGCGGTGTAGGTGGGTGTCTGCGTGAGTGCTTAGTGTGGTGTGAGAAATAAACGTTGCATGGATGGGAACAAAACAATAATGCACGGGAGCAGAGGATCTCGCCGCCAGAAAGGCGGAGCTTTATACACGGAGAGGGCCCAGGTGCCTCCAATTAGGGTGATCAACACCTCCAGGTACCTGTTGCATTAAAGAGACACATATATGTACAAGTATACAAGCCAGGGGACCGAGCTACTAAATAACTGATCCATAACTTCCGTTCACCTTTAAGATAGATCCCACTTGTTACAACTACCTTGCACCATATTTTTCTCACAAGCCAATCAGAGCAGACTGGGCTTTCTCAGGAGGGGGGCTTAAAGAGACAGGCGCTAGAACGGAGCATTTTAGACAGACGGTGAATACATGTATATTCAGGCAGACAGTATGAGGAAAACAAAGTGTTTTTTGAACATTGAAGCTTTTAATCATGTTATAGTAGAAACCCAAAACACAAGTATGAACCTAAAAGTGAGCATGATATGCCCCCTTTTAAACCTACAGTGACCAGCTGTTTTAGATAATTACTGAGCTTTTTTAAAATGAATTAACTTTATTAGCTGTAAAGATGATGAGACACACTAACACATTGGAATAACTCAGGACCATACCAGCCTTAGTCTTTATATATAGAAAAAGTAAACACCTTTGGTCTTGTGTCACTGTTGAACTCTGAACTGAACGCAGACAACTATGTTTTCCTTTAAACACAAAAGCTTTTATCATGCTTTATTTGCATTATAATATGTGGATATCTTGGGGAAGATACATGAAGGATGTTGTCAGTGAATGTTTTTCAGATACAGTCCATTCAGTTAGAACGTTTTGAGATTTTGCAGATGCATTCATGACAGATGATTATGCAACATTCAGCATTTTAATAGACATGTTGTATAATGTAATGGATTTTACGCTGTGGCATGCGGTGACAAACTGTGCAGACAGTTTTGCAATTTATTTTCATAGAATAACTCTGAGAACAAAGAAAAAAGTAGATTAAAAACAACAATGACAGCAATATTTCCAAATAAAATAAAACCCCACAATATATTTTAAATGTGAATCCATGCAGATTCAACAGCATGCTGTCTGATAATAAATCACATTTTCTGCTCATAATACAATATAAACCTCAGAGTTTGTGCATTTAACTCTGATACAAACAGAAATGTTAATACATACTGTACTTACATACATCAGTAAGTGATTAACAAAAAAAAATCACTATGTAATAAGCCAGTCACAGTCAATTCAGTGTGAACTATTGAGAAATGTATGCATTCACTGCATTCATGAAAAATTACGTTTATTAAATCATATTCTGGGTTGTGGAAATGAAAGGAGGAAGACAAAAGGTGGATAGCCTATTTAACATATGCAACATTTAGCATTTGAATGGACATGTTATATGATGTAATGGCATTCATGCTGTGGCATGTGGTGACAATTTATTTTTTCCTAACACAACTCCGAGAAAAGCTTCAAATCTCTTTGACTGAGTTGTATTTTTTCTCGTTGAGCCATCTGTATGTGAAAAGTTCTTTATCACAGAAAGAGTTTCGCAGTTCTTCTGCATTAGAAAGGAGACAAGGACAAACTGCAGAGACCCTTTAAACTAGGAAAAAAGACAGAAACCATTACAAGGATAACACATGAAGGACACCGTCTCCAGACGGATGTGGAGGCGACAGAAAGTTAGTTTAGAGTTTATAACATGTCATTCATCGTTGAGGAGGAGCGTCACTCATCCAACACTGGCCACATAATCTTTTTTTCTTGTATCCCCATTTTTCACTTGCCAAATGGTTTCTGAGCCTTAGCTTCTCATCTCCATCCCTGACAGTAAAGAGATATTCTGCCAATTCAGAAATGACTTTGGGGCAGATAACAACGTAATCCACTTTTGCTCTTAGTTTCTGCCTTCCATTCTCCCAAGTATTTTTTTGGCATTGCTTGATGATTAGTTTGAGTGGAGTTAGTGTTAGGAAGGCAGCTGACTGATAAGCGTTTCTCTGAAACATCTACAGCAGGGGTCCCCAAACTTTTTCCTGTGAGGGCCACATAACTTTTCCCTTCTCTGATGGGGGCCGGGGTCAGTTTGTAACAGATAAAGTGTGACGATCGCAGGGGTGCCGAAATGTAAACATTTATTGTTTTCCAGAAAGCCACACATAACCAAATATTAATAACCCTTTCCGGGATCTTCACAGAAAAAAAAGTCAGGAAATAAATAATAATACTATTAATGAAATAAATAACACTATTTATGAAATAAATAATAACCAAATAACCCTCTCTGGGATCTTCACAGAAAAAAAGTCCATTTAACATTAACTTTCTGTTGTGCCGTGCACAATCTTAACAGGTAAAAGTTTAGCTTAGTTGTCAGAGCAGAATCTCTTACTCAAATGACTCATATGAGCAGTCTCTCAAAGTTCTTGTGTTCCTTCCTTATAATCCTTTTGTAGGTTCCAGTAGGCTTGTAGACACTGCTGTTTGCAGCTCTCTCTCATTAACTTCCCTGTGAAAACCACAAAGCAAGCAGGCTGAGAAACCGAACTCAGTGATACAGCACCTACACAGCACAATACATTTCACTACCAGTATGGTTGTGGAGATGGATTTTATCCCAGTAGATTTTATTATGATTAAATTTGTTTATACTCAGAATGACTCATTCAAGTCAGAAAAGTGAGCTTACCTATGTATGTTCATCAGTGTGAACCGTGGGCCTGCATCTGGCTGGTGAGAAGTTGAATGTCAGGTTCCATTTTAGTCACAGCCAGTCTCAAACACTGATGCAGATGTTCATCTGTCAATCTTGATCTCATCGGAGTTTTCAGGTGTTTCATGTGTGAAAAGGTTTGCTCGCAGATATATGTGCTGCCAAAAAGTGTAAACATCTTTATTGCGTGTTTTTTTATGTTAGGGTACGTGTCGTTTGGGAGGGCAGCATAGAAGTCAATGAGACTGTTGGGCTTGAATGCGTCTTTCAGAACATCGCAGTTCTGTAACTCGGCCAACTCAAACTGATAAGAAGGCTGGGCTTCATCGATGTCGGCAAGAAAGGGGTTCTGGAAAAGACAGATTTCTTTTGCATTAACATGTAGTTGCCGGAATCGCACACCGAACTCCGCCTTCAGCATTTCCAGTGCTTCCACACACTTTTCAGCTGGGAACGGGACCGCTGGGTTCTCTGCAGAGAGGTTTTGGGTAGCAGGGAGATGGATGAAGTTGTGATTTTTCACTTGTTCCAAAAGCAGCGCAAGTTTCACCTCAAATGCTTTTATGTGAGAATACATGTCGCAAATGAGTTTTCCCTGGCCTTGTAGCTGCAAGTTAAGGCTGTTCAGCATTTCTGTCACGTCTGTTAAAAATGCGAGGTGCCATTTCCATTCTGGGTCGATCAGCTCTGGGACCGTTTTATCTTTTGAATGAAGAAATGCGTTAATTTCGGGTAGCAGCTCGTAAAAACGCCTCAAAACTCTGCCCCGGCTCAACCATCGGACCTCTGTGTAGTACAGCACATCGCCGTGCGCAGACTCCAGTTCAGACAGGAATTGTTGGAACTGCCTGTGTTTAAGTCCCTTTGCTCTGATGAAGTTTATGCATGACACCACAACCTTCATGACAGAATCCCACTTCAACACTTTGCAGCACAGTGCTTGCTGGTGAATTAGGCAGTGGACTTGTAGTGGGGCGGTGAGACCCCGTTCTTCCATCTCCCGGTTCATGCGTCCTATTAGACCCCGAGACGCGCCCACCATACTAGGAGCCCCATCAGTCGTGATGCTGGCAAGCTTTGACCAGTCTAGGTCCAACTCTTCCATGGTTTGGCATACTTTGCCGAAAATATCCTCCCCCGTTGTAGTCCCTTTGAGACTTTGGAGGGCTGCCAGCTCCTCGCACATCTCAAAGTTTGCGCTAACTCCACGAATAAAAATGAGCAGCTGCGCTGTGTCTAGCACGTCCGTGCTCTCATCCAGTGCTAATGAAAAAAAGTCAAATTCTTTCGTCTTCTGCTGCAGCTGGGCATATACATTACCCCCGATTTCTTCAATGCGTCTGGTGATTGTACTCGCCGACAGACTCACGGCATTAAAGACATCTTTCTTCTCGGGACACACCTCTTCCGCGACAGCATTCAAACATTTCTTGACAAACTCTCCATCAGTGAAAGGTTTACCGCTGCTTGCTATAAGTTGAGCAACCCGAAAGCTGGCCCGAACGGATGACTGGTTCAGCTGAGCTTGGCGTACAAATGTATTCTGCTGAGCTAACAGTCCACTTTTTAGCTTTGAGAGTTTGTCTGCTTGCATTTGGCCTTGCAAGTTATCATACTTGTCTTTCTGACGGGATTCATAGTGTCGGCGCAGATTGTATTCTTTGAATACCGCCACCGCCTGTTGACAGATGAGACAAACAGCCTTTTCTTTGCATTGAACAAAAAAATAATCGTTTGCCCACTGCAGGTTAAATACCCTGCATTCTGAATCAATTTTTCGCTTACCTAACCTTTTCGCCATTGTTCCGTTCTGTTTGACAGGGGCTAGTCTAGGATTTGCGTGGCCAGACTGAAAAAAAAATCATAATGCGTCTCTGGTATTGTTCAGGGGGCCGGGCCAAATGTGGAGGCGGGCCGTATCCGGCCCACGGGCCTTAGTTTGGGGACCACTGATCTACAGTATATGTTGTTGTGGAAAATTTCTAATGATAATCGGGAGAAGAGTTTTGTTGACAAATCAAAATGATAGTCTTCAAAAGATTCAAAGTTGTCTTTGTTTGTTTATTCATTTGCAAATGGGAAGATAATTCAACAGAGCACGTATCACAGCAGTCTGTTGAGAAAGCCTTCAACGAAAAACAATATTCAATACTCTTTATACAGTTATTATCTCTCAAGGGAGTCACACCCACAAGGGCTTATCTATTGTATTTTGCTGACTCCCCACAGTTTCGATACCTTTCAGGAAAAACGAGGACAAGCTGCTCATTATTGCATAGTTTCAACTTTCTTGACTCCAGATAAGGTCAAATTAATAAGCTACAGTTGTTATTTCCAGTTTCGGGTTCACAGCAAGGACACACAGTTGTATATGCATATTTTTTCCATTACAATGTAGTTTGAAATATTTGTTGCCAGTTTGTGGGTATTAGTTCTTGATGAAAATCAGACTAATCCTGCCCAAACCTGTCTCTTCAGGGGTTTTCCTTTGAATGTGGACGATGCATATACACATCTTTCACATATTTTTATCATCTCCTCTAAACCAATAGCGTGAACATTAACCCTGAATTATGATGCTGTGAAAAACAGAGAGAGAGGCAGTAGAATTGAATAAACCAGGTATTTATTATAGCGTAATAAATATATGTATGTTCTTGACTCTTCCAGTACGTTGCCTGTATATTCAGTTCCTCTTAAGATGTTTATTGCATGCACCAAACACCAAGGCCTTGACCTTGTATGTGACCTACTTGGCATTAAACCCTATTGTGATTCTCATTCTGGTTCATTTCTATGACCGCTCATCACCCTTTCATTTGATTTCTTTCTTCATGCTTCCTCTTCACAGCTGTAGGTAGGTATGAATTATCAAGGAGAGGAGATAGAAGGAAGCCTCCTTTTCTCTTTAATGTTTCCACTTCCAGTTTTCAAATGAACTCTGGAATGTCTCCAAATGTTCACTTTGAGTCCCAAAAAGAGGCACGCATTCTGGTCCAGGCGCTTAACCTCATTTCTTAAAATCCCCTCAATAAAAGGGAGATCAGCTGGATATGGAATGACAGCAGATAAATACTGTGGCTGCTGTGGATCAGAGGTAGAGTTGCTCATCGGTCTTAGGCAGCTCGGCCCAGTCCATGTCAATGTGTCCTTGAGCAAGACACTTAGGCACAAGACACACTTAACCTCAAAGGCACAAAAGTCTGAATGTGAACGTGTTCGGTCCTGATGGGCAGGTGGCACCTTGCATGGTAGCCCCCTGTCATCAGTGTATGAATCAAAGGATCGGCGGTTCAATCCCCGGCTTCACTAGTCCATGTCGATGTGTGCTTGGGTGTATGAATGGGTATGAATGTTAGTTAGTTCTGATGTGCAGGCACCTTGCATGGTAGCCCCTGCTATCGGTGTATGAATGGGTGTGAATGGGTGAATGATGACATGTAGTGTTAAAGTGCTTTGAGTGGTCGGAAGACAAGAAAAGCTATACAAGTACAAGTCCATTTACTTGACTGCTTGCATAAGTACTCTATATGCCTTTTTGTCTTGTTTTGTTTCAATTGCATAGTCATTTTCAGCCAAATGAAGCTCTACACCAGGGATCACCAACCTTTTTGAAACTGAGAGCTACTTCAAGGGTACTGAGTAGTAAGAAGGGCTACTTGTTTGATACAAACTTCTTGATTAACAAAGTTGCACAGATCACCTTTTAATAATGATAATAATAATAATAATAATAATAATAATATATGTGAAGAGACTGTCTGATCACATGTCGATGTTAATTATTCCTCACAATAATTATTAATAATGATTTCCACAACAATGCTGGTAGAAAACACAGATATATTTAAACATTTCTGTTAATCTGTTTCAACATTTGAAAGTCAGAGGTATCACATCTCTGATATATTTGTATCATCACATCATCAAAGCCGGTTACTTTTGCTCATAGCGCCTGCTGGTGAATGATGCAGTGGTAAGGTAGACATTTTGGGAAGTCTGGATCACCTTTGCATTGCGCAATGAAGCCTGCATGCTGGCCCGTCATGGCGAGAGCCCCGTCTGTTGTCACCGGCTCCAGCTTTTCTAACGGTACCTTTTTCTCCATGAAGAAACTAGTAAAAAGTCTCGTCTATAACCGAGTTGGGGATCCAACCCTCCGAGGCGTGCGAGCGTCTTCAGGCGCCCGCGTTCAAACCTCTAGTCCGGGCCTTTTCGGTCAGATTGCGTTGCCTCGCCTCTACCCCCGCCACCCACGAGATGTTGCCTGTTCTGATGACTGACGGACCTGACGACGGGGTGCGCTCGCGGCGTGCGTCCGGCGCCAACGGGAAGCGCCCGCCATTCGGGAACCTGAAAACCTAGTGCGGTGCGGCGGCCTCGTCCTGGCTGTCCGCCGTGCGCCTCTGGGTACTCAACTCTCTAATGACAAGACATATTGTCATTTTAAAATCTACACTAGCGTTTTTGATTAAAAAAGAACAGCAACTTAAATTTTTAGACGGCGCTCCATGGTGACTAGTGCTATTTTTAGAACATGCCTTGCAGGCGACTTACGTGGTCCCTGCGGGCAACCAGGTGCAGGCTGCTGTCTCTTTAAATATGATTTTCTCTCTACCTTCAGTAGGTTCATGCTGCCATTATGCAACCCTCCACCTCCCCATCGCCACCCAGTCTTAATCAAATCCATCATCTTCATCAACTCATCATTCTATCAGCCTCACCACCACCACCACCAGTGTCTGGACTCCACTGGGGGGGTTTATCTTCTGCTGCAAATCTCCCTGTAAAGCGCCAAAGACTCTGTCAAGACTTTATCATCACATATTATCTGTTAATAATAAACAATTATCTTTTCTTCATCTGACTTGTCTCTCCTGTTTGAAATCATGATGTTTTTTCCGAAATCAAACCAAGCAGTTTTGTAGCGTTAATTGTTTTGCATTATTTCATATTACAGCGTTAACCAAGTGTTTAGAACTGCGACTGTAATCCAGGAGAAAAAAACATTTCCATTGAAACTTAACTGAGAGTAGTTGTATGGGAACATAATTTTGTTGGAGACAGGGTTGTTTAGAAATAGTGAGTCTTTTGGAACAGTCAAATGGGAAAGCATAACAAACTCCTACAGCACAAGTGTTTCTGAAGCAGGACAACATGCTCTGTCTGTACCCTTCAAAACAAATCTCTGTTGATAAAATAAATTAGTTATATGATGTCACGACACTCTGGTTAATGGTTGGCTTGGTTTTGGCACAAAAACTACTACTACTACTACCAGAACACTGGTGCTACAGCAAGATTTGATTGGCTGTGAATGGATACCAAGTGGTATTCCTTTGACTTTGTGCTTAGAGAAATAAAGTTTTTCCCCATGGACTTTAACACAGAAATCTAATGAGCAGCATCACTGTGCTTCGAGAAGAGTTCCGTTTTGTGGTGATGTTCCGATGTAAGACAGAAGACATCCTGTCTGTCCATCGACTAGAGTGCATATTGATCAACCCTACGGAGTGACAGAGTCCATGTGCAGATGGTCTGCAGTGTAACCTTACTCTGATTAATACACCTTCAATCAAATACGCAGATTAAATTATGACAGAGTTTCTGTCACAAAACTAACACATGGTAGACACTGGAGCAACCCCACATTGTATCTCATACTGGATGGGTCTCTTGGGAGCTGCCCCATTAAACCCCATTATCTGGATCGAGAGAGGATGAGGGGCCGAGGCATTGATCCGTCAGAGTGGCCACATTTGCTAGTGTCACACACAGAAATGGATGGAGTGTATCAGGCTGAAAACCAGCGATTTAGAAAACGTCATTCATGCTGTAAAACCTGTCCACCTGCCTCAGTCAGTCTGAACCCAGCTCAGCTCCGACGGGTCCAGAACGCTGCTTTTAACAAAGAGACAGTGATCACACACCGTTTTTTAGTCTTGCTTCATTGGCTCCTTGCCAAGGATTGATTTCAAATTTTACAACTGAACACTTCTTTTCTTCCCCACAGTCAACCAACGAATAGCGGTCCTTGACGAGGCTGTGAGCAGCAGTGCCAAGCTATCAGTCCGCTACAAACAGCTACTAAACAGCCAAGTCCGCCCCTCAAAAGCAGACTGGCCAACCATTGCGTAGCATTGGACAGCTCTGACCAGGATCCGACAAATCCGGCTCTGCTCCACAGACTCTCATCAGTGGTTTCAGATGTTCTTCATGTTCAGGCTGCTTTACTGGATTTGGAGCTCGTCATGGTGAAACGTGTAAACGTGTAATAGTGAGAGGTTGGAAGAGATATACGTTTCTAAATGACCTGTTGAGCTAACATTAACAAAGTACGTTAGCATATCTAGCACGTCAATGCTACGCAAGCTACTGAAGATATAATTATTGTATACACATGCTGCTTTTGCTTTTTAAATGATTGTAACAGTGAATAAATATCTACTCAGCTTTACAGGAACACTATTGTTCCTTCATTTCATTGGCTTCTGTCTCCATCCCCAGATGATGTGGTGGTTCACTTTTACACTGATCTTTTTTAACCAGTTTTCACTGCTGAACCAGTTTGACATCCTGGATATATATTTATATCAAACGCTTTATGCAGACCCTTCTGTCCTCATTGAAATATAAGTTTGATATTGGAAATCCTTCTCAACTCCTCAAAAATAAGCTGCAATGGACTGCAATGGCCTTTGTGACGAAGCTGGCTATAATTCCTGACTTTTTTGTTGGCAGAGTACGATTCTGCAAACCACATTTGTTGAATGCAAACATTTGTCAGTTTATTGATTGACCATTATTGAAAGTTATGTGGCATGATAACAAGTACAACAACTGATAAAGCGTTAAGGTCTTACGTTATAATGTTACGCTTTATTTAAACTCAAAGCACGATTTTCTTTCTATCCTCAACTGAGTAGTTTTGTTGCCGAAACCCAACCAATCTTTTCACAACTTTAACCAGGTGGCATTCTGCATTCCTACAAGCGTGATTGGACGCTGGGTGGTGCTGGATCATTCTTTTCTCCTTCAAGGACAACATTTGTTTGTTGTCTGAACAGCTTAAACAAGAAATGACAGCTGTTAATGAATATGTCATTGTCATCAGAATATCTTGTTTGACTGTACGTGTGTACAGCAGCTCCCTGTTGCAACCTCCAGTTCTGAAAAGTGGAGCAAATGCTTCGTGTCGTAAAGCTGCAATCTCTCGAATGTCCATCAGGGGGCGACTCCTCTGGTTGTATAGAACAGTGATTTTCAACCAGTGTGCCACAGAGATCGTCAGGTGTGCCGTGGGGAAAATGTTCAATTTCACTTAATTGGTCCAAAAAAGTTGCTGCAAATAATTTGCCATTGTTGAACGTCTGAGCCTGCTATATAGTGACTGGCTCAGTAATAAATACTCTTCCATGCCAGCGGGTGGCAGTAGGTAGCGCAATAATGACCGTGTTCATTTAAGACAGTAGAATTAAATGATGCGCGGGAGAGGTTGAGGTGACAAGACGAACAGCGATGGAGAAATATTTGAAAAGGAAAAATGCAGACTCTGAACTGGGCCCTGGACAACATTCTAACCCAGATGAAAAGCCTAGTAAAGATCAACAAATTGAGAGACTTGTCATTAAATTGTCAGCATATAACAGACATGTCAAACTCAAAATCAAATATGGGGTCCAATTATATCCGTCCCGAGTGAAAATATCATATGTTTATGGTAACTGGCCCGCCACACCACAGAGCTCCGGGATGAAACGTGACGATGTGAGCTGGCCTTTTTCTGCGACATAACGAAGCATCTCACTGCGCTAAAGCTCCAGCTTCAGGGACGGGGACGTGTGATCACAGACATGTATGATCACAGATATGTGTGATCACAGACATGTGTGATGCAGTGAGAGCTTTCCAAGCCAAGCTGCGTCTGTGGGAGACTCACATGCAGAAAGGACAGTTGGGTCACTTTCTGTGTTTCCAAACCGTGTCTCCACCGCTGTGTTCTCGACTGCGCATTTTGCTGATAAACTGGGCGCACTTGGCACAGAGTTCACTCGGCGATTTGATGACTTTGCAGCTCAGATATGGCCATGATGCACTTCTTCATGGAGCCATGTGGGAACACTCCAGTCAAGTTGTTGTTAAGCAATTAACGTGAGCTATGTTGAATTATGTTGCTGGTGAGAGGCTACAGGTAGTGTCAGATTTTAAATATTTAGGATTTTTTATTGATTCTAATCTCTCTTTTAAAACCAGATACACCCGAGGGTCCCCCATTTGGACGCAGAGTACATCAAAACTTAGAGAGTTTTGTGTTAAAAGTAACTGGCAGAGAACCCACGAAGAACGAATATAGTGATGTTATAGTTCTGCAGAAACCTCAGCGTCCTGGGAACAACATGAACTAGGTCACTTCTACATGAGACAAACACATCTCCCATCAGCCAAGCAAACAAATAACAAAATATCATAAATCATACTCGATATGACTGGGACAGACCGGAGAAAACAGCTGCTGCACTCCGTTAGCAACGTGCTACCTACGAACATGCAACATGAAAAAGCACGAGCGCCTGACGGAGATTACGGACATAGTTTCCATTTCTCTCCCCGGTAAACCATCGCAGAGATATTCAGCTTCGAACACAAAAAGTCACACAGCTTTCATCGAATATTGTACTTACTTTTGGTCGAATCTCAGCGAAAAAATGGAATATCTCCGTACTTCCAACGCATGTTTGTCCAGCTGCTGGTGCTCCGTGTGAATCCGTTCGATTCGTGTCTCTCCGACACTCCTCGGATTCTTGGGAGGGTTGGAAGCTCAGCAAATCAGATTTCAGAGCTGGACCTTTTTGAGCTTTATTGGCTAATAGTGCTGTCAATCATCTAGCTTTCAATTCCAGGCAATTCTATTGGCTCCTACGGTTCGAAGGATGTCTCAATGGTGAAAATCGGAGAAGGGGGGGCTGAGATACAGCCCTGAACAGAGAGTCGAAGCAGGATTTGACCTTAAACTAAATAACTAAAAAGGGCATAGAAAGAGCTTAAAACACTCAAAAAAGGTCCAATCTTCGGTCTATTGATTCAATGAACATCATGAGTGATACATAGAAGTGATATAGAGTGTTTTTGAATTTTAAAAATACTTTTTTATTCAAATATTGGAGTATTTGATCAGTTTTCTAATTTGAAATGCTCTATATTTCATAAATGTTTCACTGTATCTATGTATAGCTGTGTATATAGAGCCTATATCAGTTGTTCTAAGAGCCCAGCATATTAAAAGTCTTGGATACCCATACTTTCCAAAAAACAATACCCTAAAAGTGCTGTTTTTCAAGATCGAGCTTTTGAGTTTTCCAAGTTCTGCTGTGTTCCATCCTTATCTTATGTGAACCAGTAACATGTATTCTGATAGTTCCATGATTTTTCTCATCTCAAAAATATATAAAAAAAGTTTTGTTTTTTTTTTATTTATTTTTTTTGTTTTGTTTTTTTTATACAATTAATTAGGTATTTCTTATCTTTATTCGAGCTGAGGCCTGCAAATAGGCCTCGTTAAAGCAGGTAAAACATGTGACAAAGGTCTTAAAATTGAATCTCATGAATTTCAGATAAGAAACAGTCTAACCATGCAGGCTGCGAAACTGTATTCTAATGCGATGATTGTCCCCCATCTGACCTACTGCTTAACCAGCTGGGCACAAGCCAGCAGCACAACATTAACATCTATTCATATTCTCCATAAACAAGCTCTAAAAACACTTGATAAAAAACCTAAAAGTCACCATCACTGCAATATCCTCATCAAACACCATATCTTCAGCTGGGAGAACCTCATTAAATTCACTGATGTGTGTCTGGTTTTTAAAATTTTACATGGTATGGCCCCGCCTCCACTTGATTGTGGAGTGATTTTATTAAACAAAGCGCTCAAAGCAGCAGACTCACTAGATCTGCTTCAAGAGGTGATTGTGTAATTTCACATAGGTCAAGCTCTTTTAGCAAATCTACATTATCTGTGAAGGCAGCTCACTCGTGGAATGCTCCGCCACCACACATATGCACACACACACACACACGCACACACACACACACACACACACACACACACACACACACACACACACACACACACACGTACAAAACATTCAAACATAGCCTTAAGGAATGGCTTGTTGCCAATCAGGTGTGCAAGCATTGATGTACTGTCTGTCCTGCCTGCTTGTTTTGCCTATATGTGCATTTGTCTTGTTCAGTGTTGCTATTTTCCATTTTTGATGTGTGTTATGTGTCTCAGTGTTATATATGTGCTTGTACTGTAGGTGGGTTTGTTCTGCTCTGCTCTAGTGTCGTACACTTTTCTTTTGCTTATATGTGTATTGGTTTTGTCTATACATTACTGTCTATCTATGAATTTTAATTCCATTTTATTTGAAATTTTGTAATTTTTAGGCAGCCTTCGAATATCTGGCGGGGACAGCAGATGAAAACCAGCCTCTCTGGCTAACTCTGGCTCACTTACAGTTTCAGATTTTGGTTTTACATTTTTGAATCATTATGAGGATATTTGGTGGGTAGAAATTAACAAATTTAGAAAAGGAATGACATCATACACAATGTCAGTGCGTTCTCTTGACAGGTGCATGACTTCCAGAGTTTCACTGAGGAGTTTTGTTTTTCCTTCAGAGAAAGAACCCAAATGAATGCTAGTTACTACGTGAAGACAGGCTCGCTTGGTGCAACCTGTTGCGAATCGTCTCTCATACTCATTATTCATATTTGTGAATACATGTTTTGCATTGTGAATGATTAAAACTGCTGGACATTTTAAATTTTTTGACAATTACAAGTGACAAATAATTCTCTTGTGATTTTAGAGACCCCTTAAAAGGCTTTCAGGGGGTTCTCAAGGGTCAATCAAAGGGCTTCGAGAAATTTGTCTATTTCTATACAGTTATTCTTAACGCTTGTCGTTGGTGCCACTGAGTCGGATTCCAGTGAAATCAAATGAAAACATGCAGGTTCATCAGAACCTCCTTCAGCTCAGACTCCAGAGGTGCCTCCAGCAGCAACCAGCCCACTGGACAGATCCAGATCCGGCTTCACTGCAGAGTTGGACCTGCAGTTCGAAGCTCTGGTGGAAGGCCGTATTGCTGGGAAAAGGGAGGCATGGGAGAGCCAGAACCAGGACTGAGCGGGGCAGATTGTCAGACACCTGCTGCAGTAAAATAAGAGGTTTTCTAAAAAAAGGATTGTGTGTGAATCATAGAACACTGGTTGCATCCTCTGGATTCAGCAAAAGGCACATTTTCCTATTGCTTTATTGGTCCAATATGACATTTATCACATATGACATCTATAATATGACAACAGAGACTTTCAATACTGCTGCCCCTGCAGTGGGGCAGAGCTTGTGTGTTCTTGTTGTTTTGAAGTCATCATGAAGGCCCTCTAAATTTAAGGAGTCAGTATATGCCATCTTCATTAGGAATTTAAGAGGCAAAACAATAGTTAGTGCCACAATCAAGTACCCGTCTGCTGTCAGGTATGTCTGAATCCATCCACTCATTTGCCGAATGACAGTTAGCAGCTAATCCCGTTAGCTTCTTGACCCCTGCAAAGGATACCTCCCCAGGGAGGGTGGACCAACAAGGTTCCCTCTTTTACTTACAACAGAATGAACCGACCAATGAAATAGCTTATTTCCGTCTTTGTTCAGATTTGTTTCATATACTAAAAGCCATCGATTTGGATTGGAGAACATTTAATTTGATTTATCTCAGGCCATTCTGTAAATACTGCAAACCAAACTTTTGTTACAAAAGAGATGATGCTGCAAAGACATTCAAAGCACTGCAGTCATATTTGTTTGGACGTCATTTGTCTTTGTGGCATCAGTCCCCCACGGGGAGACTGAAATGTCAAATATGTATTCCATTCAAAGGGAAAAATAAATGGAGGCTGTTTTGAGTAGAAACGCAAAGTTTGGATCTATAATGTAGCAATATGCTGCCACTGCTGGAGCACAAGTTACTGAATAAACACGGCTCATTTATTGAGATGGTCAACTGTTACAATACAAAGCAGATCTGGAAAAAATCAAAAACATGTTTTAAAGGTATAATCTCAAAGAAAATTGAATAAAAAGAAACACATAGACCCCTTGTGTCTATTGTCCAGCAAATAAGTATGAAAATGACTATGAATCTCAAACAATACTATTTGTTTTGAATGTGAAAACTCAATGTGGTCTTTTGACTTATTAAATATTGAATGAATCATGTTTCGCTAACCTTAACCCAGGTGCTTGAGTAGCCTTAAGCAGGACTTAAACTCCATTCTCTGGTGTAAAGTCCTAAGATTTGGACAACCATCCACCAACCCTAAACTCCTTTGTGTACAGTGTGAGGGCTCCACACTACCTGCACTGGAAAACAACCAGCCTGGTCTCCTAGAAACACTTTCACCCAGGAGACTGCTGCTCTTGTTCTATGTGAAGCCAAAGGTCAACATTCACCTATTTTAATTTACATTTGGTTTTATCTAGCTGTATGAAATTTGGTAGGTATGTGGAACGTGATGGGACGTACAAAATATCCTCTTGGAATTTTTCACTAAACCAAACAGGAAGTCGGCCATTTTGAATTTGATGACGTTTTTGGACCGTTTCAAGGCGCCGTACTTTAACGAACTCCTCCCAGAGATTTGACCCGATTGACTTCAGATTTGGTCAGTATGCTCTTGTGACCTTGGCAGTGAAAAGTTACTCAAAGATCAAAAAGTTATCGAACTATGTATACGTGGCGTGACGGCAAAAAAACACCATTCGTCATGAAAAAGGAAGTTGTTGTAACTCGGCCATACATTGTCTAATCTGCTCCAAATTTCTCATATGTCATAACATCCTGACCCTGAACACATCTATATGATAATTTAGAATTATAGTAATAGTGCCACCTAGTGGCAACTGGAAATTGTAAGTTTTGTACTTTGACATCCTGCTCCTCACAGATTATTCCGATCCTTCTATAGTTTTGTCAAAAAAGCCTTAAGCTGTTGATAATGTTTCATTGTGAAGATTGTAAGAAGTTGTTGAAGGGCGGCGACGTGGCGGCTCGACGAATTTCGATCCTTCGCCATGAACGAATAAACTGATGTAACTCGACTCCACATCATCAGAGTTCACATGTTTGATGAGTCTCCAGGCCTGAAGACATCTGCAGGCCAATTTTGAATCATAGTCATAGCGCCACCTACTGGCAACAGTAAGTTAAAGTCTTTATACTTTGGCTTGTTTCTCTTAGTTGGAAAATCAGATCAACATCAAATTAGTTCCACACAAATGTAAGAAGTTCATAATGCCAGTTCTCTAAGCTTTTGATGTTTCGTCGAACGCTGTTGCCGTGGCGACGCAGTCTTTGCCGTGAAAAACGAAGGTCATTTTGAGGGGCTAAAAATGCTTGAAACGTAAGCAAACTTGGCACACAAATTTAAAGCCAGAAATGTAGTTATATAATATGATTTTATTCGTTCAGATTGGCAAATCGGCTCAATAGCGCCCCCTACAAAATTTTGACGAAGCAGCCCTCGAAGTACATTTCCCATAAATTAACAAAATTTGGTAGGCACATGTGTCACATGTGGACTTAAATAAATGTCTCTTGGGGCCATGCCCTAAACCCAACCGGAAGTCAGCCATTTTTAATTTTATATGAATTTCTAGTGTCGTTTTTGCAATTTCCAGGCTCTCTACTTTAACGAACTCCTCCTAAGGAATTAATCAGATCAACTTAGAATTTGGTCAGAAGAATCTAAAGACCTTTGTGATTAAAAGTTACTCAAAGCTTGTTGTTTCGTGAAAGGCCGTTGCCGTGGCGTGAAAAAATATCACATGTGGACCTAAAAAAAAGTCTTCTGGGTCTATGCCCTAAACCCAACCGGAAGTCAGCCAATTTAAATTTTTTGTGAATTTCTTGTGTTTTTTTTGTCATTTCCAGGCGCTCTACTTTAACAAACTCCTCTTAGGGAATTAATCAGATCAACAAAAAATTTAGTCAGAACAATCTAAAGATATTAGCTCATACCGCCACCTTCTGGCAACCATGGCCGTAAGCAGGATTCTAAAATTACAGCTGTCCAAACAATGAACTTTTTAAATATTCCTGGTCACACCACCAGAAAATAAGACTTCTCTGATCTAAATATGTGCAAAGTGAGATGTTTGGAGAAGGTTCGGCCATTTCTCCTGGACTGTTCCCGCTTTGAGTCACTCAGCAATGATTGTCAGAGCTACCTGCACAAACAAACAGTCGGTTTTGAGACCTGCATTTACTTTGACAGTCTGTTATGTTACATTAAAGCATATTCACAAACAATTATTTTTGTCAATCTTTACAGGCTTAGATTTAGGATTGTATTTGGAGATACACTCAAAACATTCAAGTCTTAAGACCTGACAAAATTACCTGGCTACGCCATTGGTACAACAGGAATTAGCGTCTAACTCGTGCATGCAGTGTATGATGGTCACAGAACTGAATGGCCACATCAACCAGATTCCTGCCAGTACCCTCGACATGCGTGAAGATGCGAGGGCCCGATCAATGCTGCTTGCAGCTTTAATTAGACTTAAATTTCCTCCAACACATAACAAACACACGTATTATAAGCCAAACCATAATGTTTTTACTAAACATTAGTAGTAACATAAGTACTTTTGTTGGATTTTTGTACAACTTTACAATTGAATTGAACTGCAACTGTAATCCAGGATGAAATGTGTTCCTTCAGTCAGGGATAATCATAAGATCATATAATAGCACTGGACTTTTGTAGGTTTTTATATCAATAATCAGCATCTGCCCCCCCCTCGTCAGTCATTCGAAACAAACCCAAAGTGACAGCGGCTGTAAAGAAACGTACGATGTGAATAATTAATAAAGATCACTTAAAGGCTCCACCCAATTAATAAAAGATGCTGCTTGTTTTAACCTCCAACCCCTGCTGTGCCTGTTCTCCTCCAGCCCCTCCATCCTGTCCCAGCTAGACAGCCAGCGCACAGTAAAATCCCCAGCTGGGACTCAGTGTTTGGGCTGGGTGTCTGCTCTGTGAGGCACTGCTAGCCATGCGGCACCAAGGAGCCCCAACAGAGGGATGGAGGAGAGGGTGGGAGTGGAGGGATTGTAAAGTAGGGAGGTAAGGCAGAGTGGGATCGGGGGGGCGGTGTGTATAGGTTAAAATACAACACAGTGTGTGTCTTCATGGTAATAAAGGAACATGTAAATTCCTCAAAAGCATACAAAACAGAAGAATTCTGATTATTGACATTTTGGAAACTGGTTAACTGTGAACAGGTCCAGCCTGCTCAACTGACAGGAAATGAGTTCACTTTGATGATTGGTTAGTGACCACAAGATTTACAAGATTGAACGGGTTCCACCTTTTCAGATGTAAGAAGTTGCTTTTGTTGTTGTTGTTACTTTAATTTGGGGTTCTGGACTGTTGGACAGAATAGAGAAAACTGAGTTCAACTGGTGATTTCTTCATTTTACATTTTAGAGCAAAAGCAATTAATTGAAAAATGTGTTTCATCAATAACTTGAATATTGTTGCCAGGTTATTGTTTTTAAAGTATAGGACCTTTTGATTCATTTGGCACATGTTTTTCTCCAAAGCGACATCATTTTTGTTTCACAAAATGAAGTATGATTTTAGTTTTTCTATTTTACGTATTGTTTTGTAGTCATTAGTTCTTTTTTGTAATGGACGGATTGATTGATTCATCCAGTGATTCACTAATCAGCCGGTGAAGCATTTGTCACACGCAGTAACTGCAGGATGCTGTGTGCTGTGTAACAATGTGCTTAGAGTGATAATACTGAGGGCGTTACATTTCCATGGGTTGAACAATATAACTAGGATTCTGTTCTTCTTGTTGAAGGGAAACTGCTCTGAAAATACTTTCATCACATCTTATCACACATTTGTTTTTCCCTCTGATAGAAATTAATCTTCAAAAACGTAATTATAATGTGTATTGTAGAAATATCTGTGGTGATGGAGTGACGATTACATTATACTCCAGCTGGGATCATTACGACTGAATTAAAGTGTTGTGAAACTTAATTATTTATGATTTATTTACTTATTTATCAGAGCCTGGGGACTGCCTCTAGGGCCCCCGAAGGTCCACTGAGGCCACTTTATGTCTCACCTGTTTTAAGATAGACGTGTTTTTATTTTGACCTCCATTTGATATTATCGTGAGGAAATAAAACTCAGCCGTAGTTAAAAACTGATGTTTAACTATGTTGATTGTTAAAGATGAGGCAGGTTTTATAAAGCGTCACCAGATCTTTGCTTCATTGCTATTTCAGCAATCTCATCCATTGTTCTCACAGGAGGAGGGAGGAGGGAGGGATGGGGTAATGGGTGAGTGATGTGGGTGAGGGAGGGGGGGTGTCCCTTCCCTCTCTGTTATATGAGCTAATGGCTCTCTGCTGGCATCTGGCTACTGTGTATACATGTAGCTCATTAAAGAGTCACTGTGTAACCCCCAAGAGAGAGCCAGAGGGACAGAGGGAGGAGGGAGGGAGGGAGGGGTATAATGCAGGGTGAGGCGTAAGCCACGATGACAGCGCCATCACATTAGCTCAGTTTCCTTCTACAGTGGGACATCGTCCTCCTTTGATTTTTGTCACACTGCCTTTTCAGTGAGTACTGGTGCTCCCTGTGGTGCTGATTGGAGTTGTTTGTTGTTTTCTCGTGTAGCTGGAGTTCAGGCAGCACCGTGCCACCGGCATCACAGGCCTTTTCACCAGTGAAGTATAATCAATTATCTATAATTGATCGGCTTGTCGATGTGAGCGGCTCTTTTTGCCAGAGCTTAACAAGTAACTGACTATTACTGAGCCACTAAACAGGTGTCATCATCAAATAGATTAAGAAATAAATGAAATGTAAAATTGCTTTCATTTTTGAACAAAAATATCCATCACATAAAGCCACAAAACTAAGTTCCACAAATTATTTTCTTATGGATTTTTGACACAAATTAAAATTCATTTGTACTTATTTCAATTATGGTTTGGTCCCTAGACCTCATAAATATAGGTATAAAGTAAGTGGTTCCCAACCTGGGGGTCAGGACACCTAAGGTGCCGGTACATCTGAAGGGTCACTTGACTATCAAAAGGCTGAGCACTAAATTAGTTTTTCACTTACTTTCATCTCTTCAGGTTTCAAAAAATACTGGAAAGGAAATAAGTCACTCTTTTTTCATGTCCAGGCATTTTATATTCATTGTCATTTCTATTTCTTTTGTAAAATTCTGTATCCATAACAGCGGCTTTGAGAGGCTAGAGGGATGTGTCAATTTCAACTCTTTCTCACTTCAAACAGCTGTTTGGTCAGTGGCCCTACGCTTCAAACTATGCGGCCACAGGTACTCCTCCAGCGTCAATTTTGGACACGTCAAATTACGGTTGTTACATACACATACACTGCAAACACTTATCAAAATATATCAACTTGGTTGGGTTTAGGAAAAGGAATTTGGCTATAGGGGAATTGGTGGGTAACAGTAAAACCCAAAAGTATGACGTAATTTAAAAAAGGAAAATATGAAAATTTACAGTACAATATGGTAAAGAAACAAATAAGAGTAGTAAACAAGTACATTTTGAATGTGTCAAGTATATTAAAAGACTCTTGGGCGAGATTCCTGTGTTTTCTGAATCATCCATTAACCAACCTCTTCTCTCCACAGACTATAGGGTCTGCAGGGGTGAACAGCCGTTAAGAAGTTCAGGAAGACTCTCGAATAGCCGATCCGTTGCAGGCCAATCCAGAGTGTGTTTTTATTTTTTAAGTTTCTGATGTCAGTCCAGCTGTCAGACTGGGATAGAGGTAGCATTCTAGGTCCAATTGTTAACATGAACAAAAATAACCCCCCTTTGTGCATGTTAATGTGCATGTACAATATATCAACTATGCATGAGGGACAGAAAATGTAAATGTAGAGAAAGCAGACAGAGGGAGGTGGATGAAGAGTGGAAGAAAAAGAGAACAGATAGACAATGGACAGGACAACACTGCCACAACAGAAGGAGGACCTCAGCATCCATCTAGATACATTTTTTTTTTCATTGTGAGGATAAGCAACGAGGAGACAATGACAGAGAAAGAGGTGTAGAAAGAGAGATGGATGAGCTGAAGATGATGGATGAGGCAGAAATGGGACCTGCTGCCCAAAATAAAGTGCTAAGATGGCCCATGATGCATAGCGTCATGGTGGGAGAGGTTAAGTGCGGGACTCTGGTGGAGCCTCATGGTGACAGAGAGATGAAGTGGTTTACACTTAAGATTCAACACAGGTTTCTGAGGTAATTCACATGTCCACCTCGCTCACCTCAACTACATCTTCATCAACATATGTGTTGACCAATGTATTCAATAGTTGAACTGTTGAGTGGATTAACATATGGAACCCAACAGTTGAATTGAGGGCTAGACACAGCAGGGGACTGGGCAGGAAGCACAGAGTTGCAGTGCTGAGGAGTAGAAATTTCATTTTAATTTGCAGTTTTAACACTCGCTGGAGTAATTTCCAGTGTGAAGCAATAAGCAAGACGACACCACAAAAATCAGATTTAAAACTGTGCTTTTATTACTTTTTACAAAAACTATTCATTCGACTTCAACACTGGTTTCTTCCCTAACATTAACTACCATGTAACCATGGCCATGAAGGTCAACTAATCTTAACAAAGTTGTAATTTGTTTCTGAACCAAGTTGTTTTTGTGCATTAAACTAATCAAAACCTAGCCATACTGATGTCAAACCATGAACAGGTCTGAAAGGCACTTGCCGTTAGTCGTATCAAATGAGAAAACTAGGTGGACAAGAGTGGAGGCGTCTATTGAATTGCCACTATAATCAGTCAAGTTAACTGTTAACTCCTCCCAATGCACAATAGTTTTCCCTTATGCACTACATATGTTAGCTAATGCACTATTATGCTACCTAATGCACTACTTTTCTTACCCTAAAGCATTATATTTCTTACCTACTGTAAATATTCTGTTCCCATATGCACTATATATGTTACCTAATGTACAATTAGACATAGGGTAGACATAGGGTAAATAGTACCTTACTTTACTAAGCTTGAGAGTAGATAACTGATCACTGACTGACTAAACCAGATTTTTATTCTATTTTATTTTGTTTTCCTCTTTTTAACCTTTAGCTGCTTTCCACAAGAATAACTAACTTCTAGATGGGTCGTTCAACAATGGAAGGTTTGCTAAGGCGTTCACCCTCTTTTCCTAATTTCCGCTCTCCTATCTGTATTTTAGCTTTTCGCACAAGTCCGTCATCATTCTTATGTATGTCGAGAACCCTGTTAAGTTTCCATTCATTGCGAAAGATCTCCTCTTCCTTGACAATCACAATATCGCCAACCTGCATGTTTCGTCTTGGAGAATGCCATCGTTGCCTTAGAGTGACGTTGGCAAGATATTCCCTTCTCCATCTGTTCCAAAATTGTTCGGACAGATATTGCACTCGTCTCCACCGCTTTTTAGCATACAAGTCTTCCTTCACAAATTTACCCGGTGGGGGCAATGGAACAGAGGATTTCATGGTGAGGAAATGGTTGGGTGTTAGTGGCTTCAGACTTATGGGATTGCTGATACTGTCAACAGTAAGTGGGCGGTTATGGACATGGCTTCATAGAAAAATGTCCTTAAGGAAGCATCGTCAAGTCTTCCAGCACTGTGTGCAAGGACGGAGGCCTAGTACATTTCTCACTGTCCTAATCTGTCGCTCCCATATGCCTCCAACGTGACTTGAGTCTGGTACATTCATGCAAAAGTCACACTGCTTATCTGCCAGATATTACATTACGGTGATTTATCCAAAGCGACTTACAATTCAGTATCTATCTACACACCGTAGACGCAGCTACGGGAGCAATTTTGGGGTTAAGTGACACTTTTTTTTTTTTGCTCAAGGACACATTGACATGAGACTAGTAGATCAGGAGCCGGGGATCAAACCGCCAACCCTCTGATTGAAAGGCGGCCCTGCTCTCCACTTAGCCACGGTCACCCCAGATATGCAGCCATTTCATTGTTCACTTCCTTTAGGGCTCTTTCCATTTCATGTTTTGCTCCAACAAAGTTGGATCCCTGATCAGATCGGATATGTCTGACAGCTCCACGGATGGCCATGAAACACCGTAGGGCATTTATGAATGCGTCAGTAGTCATGTCTTCTAGCATCTCTATGTGGACTGCTCTGGAGCATAGACACGTGAAAAGGAGATCATACCATATATGTTCCTTGCGACCTTGCTTAGTATGGAATGAACCAAAACAGTCCATACCGCAGTAGGTGAACGGTGGTGAGGGATCAACACGGTCGCTAGGTAGATCTGCCATCCGTTGCTCCTCTGGTGGCCTGCGGGCTCTCCTACAGTGGACACACTGCCTTATGTACTGGGCTACTGCCTTGCTACCACCAATAATCCAGTAGCCATTGGTCCTTAGTTCATTCAGGGTTTGTCCTCTGCATTGGTGTTGTGTTTTTCTATGATGGTGTGCAAGGATGAAGCGTGTGACAACACCATCTCTGGGAAGGATTATTGGGTGTCTCAGATCAAGAGGTGCAGATGCTCTCCTCAGTCATCCTCCCACTCTCAGTATATTATCTTGCAGGAGTGGGTCAAGCTGGTAGAGTTGGTGGTTACAAGGCAGCTTTCCAGATTTCTGGCTGAGTATGTGCAACTCATCTTTGAAGGCATCTTGCTGTGCAAGCTTGGTGAGAGTGAGGGCAGCCCTCCTTTCCTCAACACTTAGGGGTTCCGTCTTCCTAATTCTCTTGGCTAATCGTTGAATCCGAGCGATGACGTTTACCGCTGTGGTACATTTTGAGAACCGTGACAGTCGCTCTTGAAAATCAACTTGCCATGCAGCCTCCGTTTTCAGCACTTGAATGGCCTTGACTTCAGGGTCTCCCACCAGAAGCTCTGTAGTTCCGTGGTTTGTAACTACTTCCCTTTGCCATAGAAACTTTGGTCCTGTGAGCCAGTTTGAATTGATCAGCTCTGCTACCTTGAGGCATGATAAGCAGGGTTCTCCCCTGTGTCAACATAGTACCAATGTCCTGGGTTGGTGGTTTCCCGAATTCTCTGGACACAGTTTGCGACGAAGACATGGAACCTTCGAGCTTCGTTGTTGATATACCCTAGGTGTCAGGTTTCACAAAACGACAGACAAGAACCCAATAGCACGACACAGAAAACAGTTCAGGTGTAGAAACCGGGTTTAATAACCAGCAGATGTCAAACCAGGTAGTAACCCGCGTGACAAACAAATCCAGTGGGAGCAGGCAAAAGGGAAGGTCCAAAGTCCAAAAAGGCAGGTCAATACACAAACAATCAGGATCAGAATCAGAATGACAGGTTGCTGGATAGCAAGGGAAACACACTAGACAATCTGGCAAAAAACTGAGGGAAATGGACCGGTACATATACACTGAGGGGCTGATTGCTGATGAGGAGCAGGTGAGTATGGAGGTGGGGCAGGCCAGTTGAAATTAAATCAGCAATTAGTGCAGAGCAGGAGGGAGTGGCAGATTCTGAAATGACATGAGAGTTAGTGTGGCAAAACAGGAGACAGACAAATGAAAAACTAAAGCCTGGCTGAAGTTGTGACAGAACCCCCCCTTCTAGGGACGGCTCCTGACGTCCCACCGGGCTGGTCAGGATGGTCCCTATGGAAAGCTGAGATGAGGTCAGGGTCCAAGATGTTACGAGCTGGAACCCATGAGCGCTCCTCAGGGCCATAACCCTCCCAATCGACAAGGTATTGAAAACCCCTTCCCCGCGGTCGTGACTTGATGAGACGATGGACAGAGTAAGCAGGACCCCCGTCAATGAGCAGGGGGGGTGGCGGGGGTCTGGAGGAGGGCTGGAGCTGGCTCTCCTTTACGGGTTTGATCTTGGAGACATGAAAGGTGGGATGAATTCTCATGGAGCGAGGAAGGCGGAGACTGACTGCAGCAGGGTTGATGACCTTAGTGATGGAGAACGGGCCCACAAACCTTGGGGCCAACTTCCTAGACTCTACCCGGAGTGGAAGGTCATGTGTGGACAGCCAAACCTTCTGACCAGGAGTGTAGCAGGGTGCAGGGATCCGACGGCGGTTGGCATTTCTCTGGTACCGGTTGGACGAACGCAAGAGAACAGAATGGGCTCGCCACCAGGTGCGCCGACAGCGCTGGATGAACGCCTGGACAGATGGGACCCTGGCCTCTCGCTCCTGCTCCGGGAACAGTGGAGGTTGATATCCCCGAGAGCACTGGAAAGGAGAAAGCCCTGTTGCCGAGCTTGGAAGCGTATTGTGAGCATACTCCACCCACAGAAGCTGTTTGGACCAGGAGGTCGGTGTCTGGGATGCAATGCAACGCAAGGCAGTCTCCATTTCCTGGTTCATCCGTTCCGTCTGTCCGTTGGATTGAGGATGGAAACCAGAGGATAGGCTGGCCGTGGCCCCCAACAGCTGGCAAAACTCTGTCCAGAAACGAGAAGTGAACTGTGGCCCCCGGTCTGAGACAATATCACAGGGGAGGCCGTGCAGACAGAAAACATGATGTAACATAAGTTCAGCTGTTTCTTTGGCAGATGGTAATTTAGGCAATGGAACAAACTGAGCAGACTTAGAAAATCTGTCCACAATAGTCAGAATGGTGGTGTTACCCTCTGAGGGAGGCAGTCCGGTGACAAAGTCAAGTGAGACATGGGACCATGGACGATGAGGAATAGGCAGTGGCTGAAGAAGACCAGAAGGGGCATGGCGAGCAGTCTTGTGCTGAGCACAAATCTGGCAAGCAGCGATAAACTCCTTGGTGTCCTCTTCAATGGAAGCCCACCAGAAACATTGCTTTAGCAGAGCTAGGGTGCGCCTAACCCCCGGGTGACAGGCAAGGCGAGAAGAATGTCCCCACTGGAGGACCTGAGAGCGGAGACTCACAGGCACATACAGACGATCATCAGGGCAGGCACTGGGAGCCGGGTGGTCGGCCTGGGACTGTTTTACCTTGTCCACAATGTCCCAGGTAACTGCGCCGATGACCACCTTAGTGGGGAGGATACTCTCAGGCTGTGTGGGACAGTTGTCTGACTGGAACTGACGGGACAGGGCATCTGGTTTGACGTTCCTTGTACCTGGGCGATAAGACAGGGTAAAATCAAAACGATTAAAGAATAATGCCCATCTGGCCTGACGGGAGTTCAACCGTTTGGCTGACCGGATGTACTCCAGGTTTTTGTGGTCTGTCCACACCACAAACGGATGCTTTGCCCCCTCCAACCAGTGCCTCCACTCCTCGAGAGCCAGTTTGACAGCCAGTAACTCCCGGTTTCCGACGTCGTAAATTCCTTTCTGCTGGGGACAACTTGCGGGAGAAAAAAGCACACAGGTGTAACTTTTGGTCCTCAGCTGACCGCTGAGACAGGACTGCCCCCACCCCGGAGTCTGACGCATCCACTTCCACAACAAACTGGTGTTCAGGATCTGGAAAGATGAGAATGGGAGCAGAAGAGAACTGTGATTTTAACTCCTTGAACCTCCTTTCTGCAGCAGGGGACCATTGGAAGGCTATCTTCTGGGAGGTGGGGCTGTCAGGGGAGCTGCCACAGAACTATAGTTGCGGATAAACCTACGATAGAAATTGGCAAACCCAAGGAACTGTTGAAGCTTCTTCCGAGTGGTGGGAACCGGCCAATCCGCCACTGCTTTAACCTTGGTGGGATCCATATGAATACGTCCGACTGAAATGATGTATCCCAGGAACAACACCTCAGTGGCATGGAACTCAGACTTCTCCACTTTCACGAACAGCTGGTTCTCTAGGAGTCTCTGGAGAACACTGCGGACATGCTGCACATGTTCCCGTTCAGTCTTTGAGAAGATGAGGATATCGTCAAGATATACAAACACAAACACATTGAGAAAATCCCGGAGCACATCGTTCACTAAGGCTTGGAATATTGCAGGAGCATTAGTGAGTCCGAAAGGCATAACCAGGTACTCATAGTGGCCTCTAGGGGTGTTGAACGCCGTCTTCCACTCATCCTCCTCCCGGATGCGAACAACGTGATAGGCATTCCTGAGATCAAGCTTGGTAAACACAGAAGACCCTTGCAACAGTTCAAATGCAGAAGAGATGAGTGGGAGGGGGTACCGGTTTTTAATGGTGACATCATTCAGACCGCGGTAATCGATGCAGGGTCGGAGGGATTTGTCCTTCTTATCCACAAAGAAAAATCCGGCTCCAGCAGGGGATGAAGAGGGACGGATGATGCCTGCTGCCAGTGAGTTGTTAATGTAGTCGTCCATGGCCTTGGTTTCAGGGGCTGACAGAGAAAAGAGTCTCCCCCTTGGCGGTGATGAGCCAGGGAGGAGGTCAATGGCACAATCGTACGGGCGGTGTGGGGGAAGCGATGTGGCCCGTACTTTGTTGAACACTCGGATGGGACACCTGAGAGATCTGGGAGCTCATTAGAGGAAGAGGTGTTGAAGGCAGGTAGCAAAGCAGATTTCAGACAGACCGCATGACAATGTTCACTCCATTGTAGAATGGAACCAGTCCCCCAGTCAATATGTGGATTATGTTTTATTAACCAAGGAAACCCCAGGATGATTGGGTGGTGAGGAGTATTTATCAGGTGAAAGGTAAGTGATTCAGTGTGGTTACCTGATATGCCCAGATGAAGAGGAACAGTGCGGTGGGTTACTGTGCAGAGGAGGCGCCCATCCAGAGCAGTAGCCTTGATAGGCTCGACCAAGGGTTCCTGGTTAATACCCAGTTGCATGGCAAGACCACGATCCAGAAGGTTGGCATCAGCCCCGGAGTCAATGAGGACAGAGACAGCGTGTGATTGTCCGTTACAGTTGAGCTGGGCGTGAAGTAGTGGACGAGAGGGCATTTCAGAGTTCATGATATGGCTCACCAGCGCCCTCTGGATTCCTGGTGAGCCCTGTCTTTTACTGGACAGGAAGACACATAATGACCTCCCTGCCCACAGTACATGCAGCAGTTCTCCCTTTGGCGCCGCTGTCGTTCAGCAGCTGACAGCCTGGTCTGGCCAAGTTGCATGGGTTCAACCGGGTCTCCAGAGGCACCGGCGGGAGGAGAAAACATTGAAGTGGGAGGTGACGATGGAGGACGTGGAAGGCTCCGGGGAGTACTGATCAGCGCTCTCTCTCGTCTCCTTTCTTGGAGACGCCCGTCGATGCAGATGGCCGTGGTGACGAGCGTGTCCAAATCAGTCGGAGGATCCCGAGCCGCCAGCTCATCCTTGATGCCATCAGAAAGGCCATTGTAAAAAGCAAGCGTCAGTCAGGGAGGAAGCGTTCCAGTCACTCTCCGCAGCAAGTGTCCGGAACTCAATGGAATAATCAGTCACTCTCCGGTTCCCCTGAACCAGGTTTAACAGTCCACGAGCAGCCTCTCAACCAGGGGTAGCATGATCAAACACCTTCCGAAGACCCTCAGAGAAGGCAGTCACAGAAGAACAGAAAGCCGACTGCTTCTCCCACTCAGCGGTGCCCCAGTCCCGAGCCCGCCCAGTAAGCTGGGTGATCATGAAAGCCACTCTTGACCTCTCAGTGGGATATGTGAGAGGCTGAAGTTCAAAAGTCAATTTGCACAAAGTCAGAAAAGAGCGGCAGGTACCTGGAGCTCCAGAAAAGCGCTCCAGAGCACTTAAGCGGGGTTCTGGACCCGGAACAGTGGGAACAGAAGGACTGGTGGGTGGTGAAACCGCTGGCGTTTGTCTGGGCTGTATGAGCTGCTGAAGCTGATTGCTCAGAGCCTCCAAATGTTGGTTGTGGCGTGCAGAAGTCTCCCGGAGAGCCGTCGCCATAGCGGTGAATTGCTTCTCATGATGGTGTAGGGCAGCAGCTTGTGCTGCCATTTCCTGCCTTATTTTCTCAATGTCGGCTGGGTTCATTTTTGGCCAGATTGTACTGTCAGGTTTCACAAAACGACAGACAAGAACCCAATAGCACGACACAGAAAACAGTTCAGGTGTAGAAACCGGGTTTAATAACCAGCAGATGTCAAACCAGGTAGTAACCCGCGTGGCAAACAAATCCAGTGGGAGCAGGCAAAAGGGAAGGTCCAAAGTCCAAAAAGGCAGGTCAATACACGAACAATCAGGATCAGAATCAGAATGACAGGTTGCTGGATAGCAAGGGAAACACACTAGACAATCTGGCAAATAACTGAGGGAAATGGACCGGTACATATACACTGAGGGGCTGATTGCTGATGAGGAGCAGGTGAGTATGGAGGTGGGGCAGGCCAGGTGAAATTAAATCAGCAATTAGTGCAGAGCGGGAGGGAGTGGCAGATTCTGAAATGACATGAGAGTTAGTGTGGCAAAACAGGAGACAGACAAATGAAAAACTAAAGCCTGGCTGAAGTTGTGACACTAGGAGTACTTGTGAATCTGTCCAAAAGTACTCTCAGTCAACACTGAGCTCTAGCTCTTCCTTTAGCATATTGCTCACAGCAGCAGAGATCACTGCTGCAGTTAGCTCTAGTCTTGGTATAGTGACTATTTTCTTGCTTTGCCCATGATCAAGGCGCAGTGCACCTTATCTTCACTTACCAATCTGATATATAAACACTGACCATAGCCTTGACTGCTAGCATCTGAAAAGTGATGCAGTTCAACTCTTAGGACCTTTCCAAAGTTTTCAGGAGTAAAGCATCTTGGGATCTGAATCTTTTCAAGGTTTCCCAAATCCTTCACTCAACTCCCCCACCTCGGCTTCAATTCACTGGGCAGTGGTTCATCCCAACTGATGCCCTTCTGACACATCTCTTGTAGTATCCTCTTTCCTTGAAGGATGAATGGAGCCAGAAATCCTAAAGGATCATAAAGAGAAGCCACAACTGAGAGTATACCACGACGTGTGGCGGATTTCTCATCTAGTGAGACCTTGAAAGAGAAGGCGTCACCTTCTACGTCCCACCTTACTCCCAACACTCTTTGCACTGGAAGATCGTCGTAGTTGAGATCCACATTCTTCACTTCAACAGCACGTTCAGTGACACAGATAGACTCCATTACCTCTCAGCTGTTGGAAATGAACTTGTGAAGGTGTAACTTCCCTTTAGCGCAGACCACTTGGGTTTCCTTCACCAGTTTGACTGCCATGTCAATGGTTTTCAAGCTTATGAGGCCATCGTCTACATAGAAATGCTTTCTGATGAAGCTAGCTGCTGATGGGAACTCTTGCTCGTTTTGGCTGGCCAGATGCTTCATGCCATAATTGGCGCAGCCTGGAGATGATGATGCTCCGAAGAGGTGAACTTTCATACGATACTCTCTAGGTTCTGAGTTGGTATCTCCATTTTTCCACCACAGGAACCACAGATAATCTCGGTCTTCCTTGCTAACATGGAACCTGTGGAAAATTTTTTCCACATCACACATGACTGCAATGGGATGTTTACAGAGCACTCCAGTCATTCCATTTGTAAGATCCGGTCCTGTTAGCAGATGGTCATTCAAGGCAGTGCCTTCATACTTTGCAGAGCAGTCAAAAACTACCCTAATCTTCTCAGGTTTCTTAGGGTGATAAACCCCTTGGTGTGGGATGTACCATGCATTTCCTAACCTTGCTGGCGTGTCTGCTTTCTCTGCATCACCATCCTTGAAGACACCTTCCATAAACCTCAAATAGTCATTCCTGAATTTAGGATCTCTGTCAAGTTTCTTTTTAAGGTGCTTCAGCTGGACTAGGGCAAGCTTCTTGTTGTCGGGGAGGTGAGGACGTGCTCTGAAGGGAAGGGGTATCTCAAAGTGGCCGCACTCGTTCTGCTGGATTCTTGCCTTTAAAACTTGCAGAAACTGAATATCTTCTTGAGATATGCTTTTTCTCCTGGTCTGGTGTCCGCAAAATCGGACTTGAGCGCTCTAATAACAGCAGATGGCGTCACAGATGGAAGCTCCCGGACAGATATACGATGACACAGACCAGTCACATCCATGGAGTTCAGACGTTGTGGTGCGCTTCCTACGATGCTCCAACCTAGATCAGTCTTAATGGTGTAATGGTCATAGTCACCTCCAGTGATAACCCTTCGTGGCGCCAGTGCTCTGGAGCAGTCATATCCAATCAAAAGTCCTACTCCACAATCCATTAGCGGGGGCATTTCTTGAGCTATGACTTAAAGGTGTTTCCACTTATTGGCGGTTTTGCAGGTCGGAATGTGCGTACGTTCTAGTGGAACGAAATCCCTTGTATAGGCAGGAGGTAAATCAATCAAGCTATCTGAGGAAAACCCTCGGACTTTAAGTCCACTAACTCTCTGACTCTTCACAATTGAATCTTTTCCCATGATAGTGGAAAGCTTTAGTTTTACTGGTTCCATCACTGCCTGCAGCCTTTCACATACCTCCTGGTCAACAGATGTGTGAGTGCTCTGAGTGTCCAATAGGGCATACACCACGGTTTCTGAATCGGGGGTGTTAGGTGCTGAGATCCATACTGGAACGATCATTGACGTGCTCCCACCTCCACCTCCATCCACGCAGCATGATAGTGAGGATGTATTTTCTTTGGCTTGCAGGACACCTTGAGGAAAGGATTTGTTTGCTGCGGGATGATCTTCATGCAATGGAGTAGGATGGTTCCTTTTGCATATTCCACACATGGCTTTGTTCTTACAGTCTTTGGAGTGGCGTCCTTTCCTCAGGCATGCAAAACACAGCTTAGTATCCTGAATGAAACTTCTCTTTTCTTCCCCAGACATTTCCATCAGCATTTGACATTTGTGTATGGAGTGATTTTCTCCACAACACATACACTTGCCTGGGTTTGAGTTGTGAGCCGGTGAGTTCCATTTATTTGGTTTATTGGAATCTTCCAGCTTGAGCTCTTCTACATTATTGGATTCGATAATGATACTTGATCCATCCGAGTCATTCACATTTGTGGCAAAGGCGTTTGCCTTTGAGCGGTTTGTTTCTCTAAATGGCTTTTCTTCAGAGGGCTTTAATGCATGCAACGATGACACCGGATTGCACGCTATGCGTGCTTCCCTTGAGATGAACAAAGCAAACTCTCTAAAGGTTGGATAGTCCTTGGCTTGATCCAACTGTTCCGTGACATAACGATTCCACCTGGACGTTACCCAATCAGAGAGTTTGAGCAACATCTTCTGATTCTCTTCACAGTCGTTCAGTACCTGGAGACCCTTGGTATGGGGCATAGCATTGCTACATGTTTGCAGGAAATCACTAAATTCTCTTAGCTTCACGTACTCTTTCCCACTTATCTTTGGCCACCTGTTAAGTTTATCTCTGAAGGCCCGTTGCACCACAAAGGAATGACCGTATCTGGCATTCAGCTTATCCCATGCTTGTTGATAGGCCGCATCGTCCTTTCTGTAGAAGCTGCCTTCAAGAGCTGTCCTTGCCTCCCCACCGACTCCCCACTTTTGTAAGTAGAACAACCTATCGGCAGGATTTGAGCATCGTCTCTCTATAAGAGCCTTGAAGCTTGTGCTCCATTCTATGAAGTTTAGTGGATCTCCAGAGAATACAGAAGGTTCTGGAACTGGAAGTCGAGAGAGAGCCATTGACTCCTGTAATGTCTGCACTAAGGATGCTTCATTTTTTGTAAGTTGCCCTCCCTGACATCCTGCTTAGGGAGCATGTGGAGTTGTATCGCTCATTTGAGTGTACACAGGGCTGCCCACGGGACTGTATTTCTCACTTTTTTCCTTTGACTCCTCCTCAGTATACACTCTAAGCTTTGCTTCAATGACCTCAATGTCTCTTTGATTTTCAAGCCTTTTCAGTTGCTGACGTTGTGCTTCAATGACAGCTTCCATTTCAATTTCAGCTCTTTTTGCAGCCAACTGTGCAGCTGTATCTGCTCTCTTAGCTGAAATACTTGGTGACTCTAAGAGATGGTTGGAACGGTGGCTGAGTACAGTGACTCTGGAAGCTGTGGACCCATATATGGACCTAGCGTGTTCACTGTCGAGCAGCATCTGTAACCTTGATTTTTCCACCTCAGGATCAAATTCTTCTCCTTCTTCAATCAGGCGTACTTTCATTAGTCCCAATACATCTGCTGACACAGCTGAGCATGCATCAATTTTTCTCCAAATGTCTTGGCTTGGTACTGTTTGGAGTCGTGTGTTGTCATATAACTGCTTCAATTCAGACTCAAGCTTCTCGACCACATCCATCATGTCATACAAGTCACTCTCAGGGCACTTGTGTTTTAATTTGTTACGGATGTCCCTAACATGGGTTTTCCATTTCTCATATGCTGACTTGAACTTCCTATCTCCTTGAGCTGATTCTTGCTCTTTCAGCTCCAGCATTTTGGGTGTTAAATGACTTTTGCATGTTTCTTTTGTTTTTTCTTTCTCTGCTGCATCAGTCTCAGAGTTTAAGACTCCTTGCGCTTCTGACAGGAAATCAACCTGCTCGACTAACTCACCATATTGAGATGACAAATCACTATTAACTGACATTTTGTAACTTTACAGGAGCAACAATCAACTTAACAGCATTGCCTGAATAAGAATGACAGTTAATATAAGGACAGTTATGTTTTGTATCACTCTTGTCTCTACAGTCCTGAGCACCTCTACATTCGTATTACAATGATCAATCTCTTAATAACTTTGTAGTGGAACTGTCCATCAATTACCAGAGGTGGAATTTTCTGACCTGAAGATGCACTCTGAAACCTGTAGTCCGCTACAGGAGATGTAGAACTGCACACTGCTGTAGCGGACTACAGCGGACTACAGGTCTCAGATTGCAGTTCTGCTTCATCTCCCCGCTGCAGGAGATGAAACAGAACTGCAATCTGAGACCTGTAGTCCGCTGTAGTCCTCTGCAGGCGATGAAGCAGAACTGCACTCTGAGACATGTAGTCCGCTGTAGTCCGCTGTAGTCCTCTGCAGGCGATGAAGCAGAACTGCACGCTGGTTCACTGCAGGGAATGAAGCACCTCGGTAGGATGTAATTAGGCCATGTTTTCACTGTATCCACTCTGGTCATAAAAGAGTCCACGCTTCTTACTCATGTTCACGTTTATTATTGTCCTCTCATGGAACACCGTGAAAACTAGAAGACACAAAACAGCTTCATGTACAAACAACAAAGAAACAAATACTCTGTCTCTCATCACCTACAACAAGTATAACAGTACTTTAATGAGTTAACTTAATAAACTTTACCATGTTCGCCTGGTAGACCAGTAGTAGAATAACATACGGGAAAGAAAAAGTTTGCTGTTTTCACCCGCCATTTCTCGTCTTTCTGAGCTGTGAAGTGTGGGTATGCCTATGGCGTGTACACACTTTTTTCTGTCAACAATCCCACAATGCAATGCATCAAATTTTATAGCCAAAATGACCATTGTGTAACTGTCAGAGATTGCACAAAAAGATTATAATTCACCAGTGTTCAAAATCTTATTTTACTACTCACTTTAGAGTGAAATATCACATATTATATGAGTGTAATGAGTGAGTGAGACAGCCATGGTCAAATAACAGGCTTTATGTTCCGCAATGAGCGAGTAGACAGTCCTTCCAGGTACACAAGTCCTAAAGGACAAAGACTGCAGACAGGCAGATGGCCATATCACAGAGAAACTGTCAAATCTTGAGGAGCAGAACCAGGTTACAGGGTTCAAGAAGCAATTCTACCTGGAACACAACAGCACAGTAAAGCAGCATTGAGAAGCTAGCAGTGGGGACAGGGACACTGGCTAGTATACGTACACTGGGGTTTAATGAGAGAACAGGGTACAGGTGTGGTTCAAAGAGAAAAGGAGGGGCAGGTGTGCAGGAAGGAACATCAGGTGATTGACAGGAGCAGGAATCTGTGAAAGGGGTGGGTTTAAGGAGAGACAGGTGTCACCATGCCATCTCATAGTTTTACTGCTTTCTCACCTATGTGAATGTGATATTAACAATTTTGCTTTTGCTGAAGAAGT
The DNA here is from genome assembly GCF_023349555.1 of Cebidichthys violaceus. NCBI lineage: Eukaryota > Metazoa > Chordata > Actinopteri > Perciformes > Stichaeidae > Cebidichthys > Cebidichthys violaceus. The sequence goes on along the minus strand of NW_027176340.1, from coordinate 13,116,432 downwards.
TTGTGAAAAATGAAAATCTAAATTCTATCAGGAAAACTGACATCTTCAAGCTCACTCTATTTATTTACTTTGTTTCCCATGGTCCCAACTCAGTCAGCTGACTGGGTGTTCACCAATCAGATTTCTCCGCAAAACTGTGTCAGACTGGTGCAACTCTCCTCCACTCTGTTCATCACCACCGCCAGTGTCTAGACTCCATCAAGGGATAGTCCCATAAATAATACAGCCCTACTGTATGTGTTTAAGTGAAAATAAGGGACAATCATAATGAATCAGTGATAATGTCTCCTGCACCAATTCAGAAGACTTTAGTTGACTCATCTATGTGTTACATTATTGTTGAGTTTGCCTGGAGAAAGACAACACTTTCATTATATCAGCGAGGCGTCACTTTAACTGGGTGGCTGCTCTAAATAGCTGAGAAGAAATAGGCAATTACCTCAACACTTTTTCCTTTAAAACCTGTTCAGCCCTAAGCCTATTTGTAGGCCTCTCCTCGAAAATTGCATACCCATAGTAAAGAGAATGTATTTCGTCTAAATACAGTGCTATGAAAAAGTATTTGCCCCCTTCCTGGTTTCTTATTGTTTTGCATATTTGTCACACTTAAATGTTTCAGATCATCAAAATTGTTTTAATATTAGACAAGATAACCCAAGTAAATACAAAATGCAGTTTTTAAATGATGATTTCATTTATTAAGGGAGAAAAGCTATCCAAACCTACTTGGCCCTGTGTGAAAAAGTAATTGCCCCCCCTTGATACAGTTGTGGTCAAAAGTTTACATACACTTGTAAAGAACATAATGTCATGGCTCTCTTGAGTTTCCAGTTATTTCTACAACTCTGATTTTTCTCTGATAGAGTGATTGGAACAGATACTTCTTTGTCACAAAAAACATTCATGAAGTTTGGTTCTTTCATGACTTTATTATGGGTTAACAGAAAAAGTGACAAAATCTGCTGGGTCAAAAATATACATACAGCAACATGAATTAGCAATTTTGGTGACTTAGAAAGTTGTGTCAATGAAATGAGCTTCATAGCATGGCCTCTTAACTTCTTGTGAGTGATTATGAGTGACTACAGCTGGTGACTTCTCTGAGGCCATTTAAATAGGGCTCATTGGATACAAACGCCCACAAACGCTACAATGGGAAAGTCAAAGGAGCTCAGCATCGATCTGAAAAAGCGAATCATTGACTTGAACAAGTCAGGAAAGTCACTTGGAGCCATTTCAAAGCAGCTGCAGGTCCCAAGAGCAACAGTGCAAACAATTGTTTGTAAGTATAAAGTGCATGGCACTGTTTTGTCACTGCCACGATCAGGAAGAAAACGCAAGCTATCACCTGCTGCTGAGAGAAAATTGGTCAGGAGGGTGAAGAGTCAACCGAGAACCACCAAAAAGCAGATCTGCCAAGAATTAGAAGCTGCTGGAACACAGGTGTCAGTGTCCACAGTCAAGCGTGTTTTGCATCTCCATGGACTGAGAGGCTGCCGTGCAAGAAGGAAGCCCTTGCTCCAAAAGCGGCACCTTAAGGCTCGACTGAAGTTTGCTGCTGATCACATGGACAAAGATAAGACCTTCTGGAGGAAAGTTCTGTGGTCAGACGAAACAAAAATCGAGCTGTTTGGCCACAATGCCCAGCAATATGTTTGGAGGAGAAAAGGTGAGGCCTTTAACCCCAAGAACACCATGCCTACCGTCAAGCACGGTGGTGGTAGTATTATGCTGTGGGGCTGTTTTGCTGCCAATGGAACTGGTGCTTTACAGAGAGTAAATGGGATAATGAAGAAGGAGGATTACCTTCAAATTCTTCAAGATAACCTAAAATCATCAGCCCGAAGGTTGGGTCTTGGGCGCAGTTGGGTGTTCCAACAGGACAATGACCCCAAACACACATCAAAAGTGGTAATGGAATGGCTAAATCAGGCTAGAATTAGGGTTTTAGAATGGCCTTCCCAAAGTCCTGACTTAAAATCCCATTGAGAACATGTGGACAATGCTGAAGAAACAAGTCCATGTCAGAAAGCCATCAAATTTAACTGAACTGCACCAATTCTGTCAAGAGGAGTGGTCAAAGATTCAACGAGAAGCTTGCCAGAAGCTTGTGGATGGCTACCAAAAGCGCCTAATTGAAGTGAAAATGGCCAAGGGACATGTAACCAAATATTAGCACTGCTGTATGTATATTTTTGACCCAGCAGATTTGATCACTTTTTCTGTTAACCCATAATAAAGTCATGAAAGAACCAAACTTCATGAATTTTTTTTGTGACAAAGAAGTATCTGTTCCAATCACTCTATCAGAGAAAAATCAGAGTTGTAGAAATAACGGGGAAACTCAAGAGAGCCATGACATTATGTTCTTTACAAGTGTATGTAAACTTTTGACCACAACTGTAAATCATGAATCAACTGTGATTTTTTTTTTTTTTGGAAAACTGAGTTCAATTTCACTAGCCACACCCAGGCCTGATTACTGCCAGACCTGTTGAATCAAGAAATCACTTAAATAGAACCTGTCTGACAAAGTGAAGTAGGCTGAAAGATCTCAAAAAGCAACACATCATGCCTCCATCTAAAGAAATTCAAGAACAGATGAGAGACAAAGTAATTGACATGAATCAGTCTGGAAAGACCCCAGAACTGCAGGCCTCACTCGCCTCAGTTAAGGTCAGTGTTCATGATTCAACAATAAGAAACAGACTGGGCACAAATACCATCCATGGGACAGTTCCAAGTCGAAAGCCACTGTTGAGCAAAAAGAACACAAAGGCTCGTCTCACATTTGCCAAAAAACATCTTGATGATCCCCGAGACTTTTGGGCAAATATTCTTTGGACTGACGAGACAAAAGTTTAACTTTTTGGAAGGTGTGCGTCCCGTTACATCTAGCGTAAAACTGACACAGCATTTCATAAAAACAACATCATAGCAACAGTCAAACATGGTGGTGGTAGTGTGATGGTCTGGGGCTGCTTTGCAGCTTCAGGACCTGGACAACTTGCCATAATTGATGGAACCATGAATTCTGCTCTCTACCAGAAGATCCTGAAGGAGAATGTCCAGCCATCAGTTCGTGACCTCAACCTCAAGCGCATTTGGGTTACGCAGCAGGACAATGATCCAAAACACACCAGCAAGTCCACCTCTGAATGGCTCAAAAAAAGCAAAATGAATGTTTTGGAGTGGCCTAGTCAAAGTCTGGACTTAAATCTGATTGAGATGCTGTGGCGTGAGCTTAAACAAGCTGTTTATGCTCAAAAACCATCCAATGTGGCTGAATTAAAACAATTCTGCAAATAACAGTGGGACAAAATTCTTCCACAGCGACATGAAAGACTCATTGTCAGTTATCGCAAACGCTTGATTGCAATTGTTGCTGCCAGGGGTGGCAAAACCAGTTATTAGGTTCAGGGGGCAATAACTTTTTCACACAGGGCCAAGTAGGTTTGGATAGCTTTTCTCCCTTAATAAATTAAATCATCATCTAAAAACTGCATTTTGTATTTACTCGGGTTATCTTTGTTTAATATCAAAATTAGTTTGATGATCTGAAACATTTAAGTGTGACAAATATGCAAAACAATAAGAAACCAGGAAGGGGGCAAATACTTTTTCACAGCACTGTATAAGGTGTATTTTAATAGTTTTGGTATTTTAGAAAGCTAACACTTGTGAGATTTGTTCAGATTTGTAAATATCAGTATATATGTTACTGGTTAAGAGTACATTAAGATGGAACACAGCACAAATTGAAATTTTTATCTCCGCCTATCAAATAATCCAATTTTGATAAGATATATTTTTTTTTTAAATGTAGTTGAAAGCTCAAACCTTCTTTGATAAAGTGAAGCATTCAAGAGCTAGAGAGGTTTGAGTACAGAGATTTCAGCCGACGCCAACCAAAATGTAATTTTGTTCCAGCTGTTCCATTGTAATTTTATATAGTATATAATTATATATTTCACTTCTTTTATGACTAATAGTGTTCAATCTATCATATGCAACAGTTTGGCATCATTTAGAGAGCCTGGATCCTCTCTGAGCCTGTTTATGTCTGTCATCCATGGGATTTTCTCATCTGGCTTCCAGTCCATGTCTCCTAGCTCAGCCTATGGTTGGTCGATTTCAGTCAATGAACCCTCCTTAGAAGCGTCTGAGTCCATGTTATTGAACAGACACATCGTGATTTTGATTGACAAAAGCGTTAGCCAGTAAGGATTAAAACCGTGGCGCGTCGCCTGAAACATGTGTAAAGATTCGCCGAAAATCAAATCCCTTCCCCCACGGCGCCTAGTTAGACAGACCCTTGTTTCTACACGGGGACATTTCAGAGACGCACCGGAAACACGTAGAAATATTGTTGATGGAATTAAGCAGATATTTACAGCAGAACAACGAAAAGGTAAGGAGCTTTGTATGCTTTTGAAGGATATTGCGCATTGTGCTTCTGGTGTTTGTTTGCTCACAGCCTTGTGATGGTTTACCAGAGAGACATTCTGATGGTAGTTCTGGAATCTGTGTCGAATGCTCTTGCTTTTTGGTATCTCGGTTGTCTATGCTAATCGTTAGCTTTGTGATGCTAACTTGGAGAAGAGCGAGTTATGGCTAGAAATACGTGATATTGTGATAAATCTTTTATTTGTGTATAATAGTTGTGTAGAATGGTGTTTGGAGTTTGTAAAAATGTCTTAGATTGGTTGTTTTACCCAGATTTTTTTTTTTTTTTTGGTATATAACATGTACATATTCATAAATTGTACACATGCATAAATGGACTTTTTTCGATGGTAAATGCTACAGCGGACCCGAATTTGGGTCCGTTGGGCTTAACAGGTCCAGGCTTGTAAGGAGTCTGCCAACTCACTGGGGATCAACATTATACATGCTAATGAATGCTACAGACATTACAATCACAATTACAGCAGCACTGCCAGTTAAACCGAGGCAGACTGACTGCAGCTTTAGAGCAGGAGGGAAGCAGAATGTTTAACTAGATCATGTCTGCTCAATCAGTCTCCCTCCCTCCCTGACTGATTTCACTGTCTTCTCTCCCTTTCTGTCTTCTCTCTCATCCTCCCATCTGTGTCTGGCTCCATCTACTAATTCACACTTGCCTTCAGTTTGGAGTGAATTAAACTTCAATCCATCACATCGGAGGAAATTCTGCTGCAGCAAAGCAGCAGACACAATGGTGACTGCCATACAAATAAAACGACAGCTGGATTCCCACAATATCACAAGATCATGAGAGAATCGCGGTATCACAAATCACACTAAAATCCATCTTTGCAGTTTTCAAGTAATGCGTTTGTGTGAGCCAGAGCACGGACCAATCAGCAACCAATCAGGAGCTAGTGGCAGCTACTTACTTGACTTAGGTGTGTGTGACGACACAGAGAGGAGACTGTTTCAACAACAATGGCGGCTCCCAAAGAGGTTAGTGTAGAAGCTGCAATAGCATCAGTTCTATCAGAATTTGACAGTATTCATTCATTAAAAGAAGAGTAAAGAACGACACTGAAGGTTTTCCAGAGCCAGAGGGAGAGACAGAAAGAAAGACAAAGGGAGAGACACAGATAGACAGGAAGACAGAGATAGAGAGAGAGAGAAACACAGAATGACAGGAAGACAGAGATAGAGAGACTGAGTGAATGAGTGTGAGAGAGTGAGAAAGGCAGACAGACAGTTAGATGGACTGAGTGAGTGAGAGAGACAGAGTTAGATTGACTGAGTGAGTGAGAGAGACAGAGTTAGATTGACTGAGTGAGTGAGAGAGACAGGCAGACAGACAACAGACAGTTAGATGGACTGAGTGAGTGAGTGAGTGAGTGAGTGAGTGAGTGAGTGAGTGAGACAGACAGGCAGATAGTTACATGTACTGTGTGAGTGAGTGAGTGAGTGAGACAGGCAGACAGACAGTCAGATGGACTGAGTGAGTGGGAGAGAGAGACAGGCAGACAGTCAGTTAGATGGACTGAGTGATTGGGAGAGAGAGACAGGCAGACAGACAGTTATATGAACTGAGTGAGTGAGTGAGACAGGCAGACAGACAGTTATATGTACTGAGTGTGTAGCGAGAGACAGGCAGACAGCGAAAGAGAGAGAGTGTGTGTGTGTGTGTCACTGGTTCCATGGTGACGACGCAGCGGTTGGAGAGTCTGTGAGTCTGTGAGTTTATAAACATCAGTAATTAGCTCAAGCAAGAACACCTGTGAGCTTCTCAGCCTTTTCATAAGAAAAGACAGGAAAACACCTGTCAAACAAAACCCCCAAACCCCCATATCCATAGCCCCTATTGTTCCAATATTAATACTGGAGTGCAAGGATGACTTGAAGAACAGATCATGCGAAAATTGTGTCTGTAGTCTAAAAAAAAGTGGCTTCAATGGTGATTTAGAAATGGGGTACGGTTGTTTGTGCAAGACTTTTTTGAAGTACGTTTTAACATTGGGGTCTATGGAGGAGAAAGTTGGTTTTCCTCTCAAGTAAAGGCTTTAGTGCCAAATGTGTAAATCTGTGGGATTCCACAATCATTTGTCTACGACAAGGACAAGATTAGCTACGTTTCCACCCAAAAATTATGCATGAAGAGTGAAAATTGAGGAGTCAGTGACAAAAGACAAATATTTTTTTCACAGGAATCTCAAGCTCCTCTTCACTCTAGCGGTGACATCACACACTCTAAACTGCGCAATACACACCCACTATCAAAGCAGAAAAGGACTGAAAAACACATAAAAGCAAAATTGCTACAGTTCAAAAAGTGTAAAAGATATCAAAATGATTATAACATACAATCATTGATCAGGGTTTTCTCAACATTTGAAAGTTTAAATGGTGTCTGTAGCTGAAAGTATGAGGAGGTAGAAGGATTTGAAAGTTGAAAAGGTTTAAGAGGATTTGAAAAGTTTCTCCATAGACATCCCATTCAAAAAATAAGTTGCAAAAAGCTGAATAATTCAAAAAGTTGAAAGATTACAAATATGAAGAGACATAGCAGGGGTGTCCTTAAAAAGCTGAACATTTAAATAGTTGAACGGTTTCTGTAGCTGACAAAATGTGGAAGTTATTAAGTGCCAAAATACGTTCTTCAATAGTTGAAGAATAAAGATTAGGATAACAATACTTGGAATGCTGAATAAGCATTCCAACAATAAAGATTCGAAGAACAATACTTGGAATGCTGAATCAGCATTCCAAGTGAATCAGCATTCCAAGCGGAATCTCACAATTTTCGCGGGTGGCGCCGGCGAGCACTACTGAAACGCTCCTGGTGGAATCAAATATGTACCTTACCTATGTGTGTGTAAATAATGCTGATATGAAAAACAACCAGTAGTCAATGTGCAAGCTGCCAATTGAATGGTGATGTAAGTGTAGCAGAAGGGAGCTCCTATCACTCGCTGGGCCTCGGATAGTTACTGTCCCTTTAATTACAAGGCCACCACTAGCCAATCACGGTGGGCGGGCATCATATAAATGCGACGGGGATTCCCTATAGCTCACCCCTGACGTCAAATGCGTGTCCCGCTTCCGGTCTGCCGGACTTCCGCCGCTGTTGCAGACGATCACTGGGGCTCCCCTCGAACTGCACAGGTGACTCACCTGCGGATCTGTGTCGGTGAGTCTCGATTAGGTCCTGACTGTATTATATTATGGTGTCGTGTTAGTAACCGCGTTTTGCGTATATAGCCGCTGGTAGCAGTGCTACGTGCCCTCCTCCCCGCTTCTGGAGCAGACGAATATTGCCTGATCGGTAGGTGGTTTTAATTTGCTAGTTTTTATACTTTGGTGTCAATTATTATTATTTTATTAATTTGATGTCATCCTGTATCACAGGGGACATTACGGCTGGGTTCGAGCAGAACGCTGCCAGAGAGTGGCTACAGCTAACCCGGCTCACATTTAAGGAGCACTGCTGTTTTGCCTATGGCTGTTTCGCCTACGGCAATTGTTTACCGGTGTTTGACCTACTGAGTTTCGTTTACCCTGCTGCGCTGCGTCACCTGCAGGGTCTGATGCTGATCTTATAGCGGGTTCGTGCCGTTTGGTGTCAGCATCACTGGGTTTTAAACCGAGCAAAACTTATTTTAGCTCGAGCCATCTTTTATTGTGTAGGCTGACAGGGGATGTTACACCCGAGGCCTATTTGCAGGCCTCAGCTAGAATAAAGATAAGAAATACCTAATTAAGTGTATAAAAAAAAATAAAAAAATAAAAAAAAATAAAAACATTTTTTATATGTTTTTGAGATGAGAAAAATCATGGAACTATCAGAATACATGTTACAGGTTCACATAAGATAAGGATGGAACACAGCACAACTTGGAAAACTCAAAAGCTCGATCTGGAAAAACAGCACTTTTAGGGTATTGTTTTTTGGAAAGTATGGGTATCCAAGACTTTTAATATGCTGGGCTCTTAGAACAACTGATATAGGCTCTATATACACAGCTATACATAGATACAGTGAAACATTTATAAAATATAGAGCATATAAAATTAGAAAACTGATCAAATATTCCAATATTTGAATAAAAAAGTATTTTTTAAATTCAAAAACACTCTATATCACTTCTATGTATCACTCATGATGTTCAATGAATCAATAGACAGAAGATTGGACCTTTTTTGAGTGTTTAAAGCTCTTTCTAAGCCCTTTTTAGTTGTTTAGTTTAAGGTCAAATACTGCTTCAGACTCAGTCATTCTCTCTGTTCAGGGCTGTATCTCAGCCCCCCCTTCTCCGATTTTCACCATTGAGACATCCTTCGAACCGTAGGAGCCAATAGAATTGCCTGGAATTGAAAGCTAGATGATTGACAGCACTATTAGCCAATAAAGCTCAAAAACGTCCCATCTCTGAAATCTGATTTGCTGAGCTTCCAACCCTCCCAAGAATCCTAGGAGTGTCGGAGAGACACGAATCGAACGGATTCACACGGAACACCAGCAGCTGGACATATATACAGTGGAAGTACGGAGATATTCCATTTTTTCGCTGAGATTCGACCAAAAGTAAGTACAATATTCGATGAAAGCTGTGTGACTTTTTGTGTTCGAAGCTGAATATCTCTGCGATGGTTTACCGGGGAGAGAAATGGAAACTATGTCCGTAATCTCCATCAGGCGGACATGCTTTTTTATGCTGCATGTTCGTAGGTAGCACGTTGCTAACGGAGTGTAGCAGCTGTTTTCTCCGGTCTGTCCCAATCATATCGAGTATGATTTATGATATTTTGTTATTTGTTTGCTTGGCTCATGGGAGATGTGTTTGTCTCATGTAGAAGTGACCTAGTTCATGTTGTTCCCAGGACGCTGAGGTTTCTGCAGAACTATAACATCATTATATTCGTTCTTCGTGGGTTCTCTGCCAGTTACTTTTAACACAAAACTCTCTAAGTTTTGATGTACTCTGCGTCCAAATGGGGGACCTACGGGTGTATAAGGCTAAGGCCCACTCTGGCATTTGATTTATACCCATTGGGTAGCTAATCATCCCCCTTACTGATCAGTCAACTTGAGTTATTTTTGTTTTGTCTTTTCTTATTTTTCCCTTTTTGATTTTCCTTTTTTTTTTTCTTTTTTTTTGAGAACCAGAGCCTTGTGTAATTGTGTTCCCTGTCCCTGTAGGAGCTGCTACGCCTAGGTGGTGGGGTTGGTGCCTCCGGGTGTTGGTGTCTCCCTTCGTGTGGTTTGGTGTATCCCTGGTTTGGAACACTCATGTGTGAGTGTTGTGTGATCGGGGTGCCTCCTCTTTTGGGATCCTCACCTGTACTGGTCCACCTCACCACTGGTAAGCTGCAGCCCTACACCTTCCTTCTAAATAAATGTATACGGCTCTTTTATTAGTACTTTGTGTCTAACATTATCGATGAACCATTGTTTTATTATAATAATAAAGACTGATCGTTTTGTAGTGGAACCACGTCTCCGGCTGATTTGTATAATGAACCTGAGTGTCCTCTGAATCCTCGATACTGTGGGATAAACTTAATCTTTAGGTGAAATTCCTTAGGTGGCGTTGTTATGCTCGGACTATTGACTAATGTCCACATAAACTTTAAAACCACATGCCACCTATCTTCTCACCACATAAGCTACTCTATTGGGTTCATATATTTGTAAATCTGACTTATGTAGTGTCAGTGCCTCACCAGCCATGAACCTCACTGCTGGGACCCAAACTAAAGACTGTGGTTCTTTAGACTAATTTAAACCTCTTCCCCTGAAAAGTGTGATACACAGATGTGATGACCGACTCTACCAGAGGAGCTTAAGGTAAATTCCCTGGGTGAAGACTTGGCAGTGTCAAAAAATGGTGAGAAACTTAAAATAGGCAATAGTAAAGTATCTAGACCAGGGATAACCAACCTTTTTGAAACTGAGAGCTACTTCAAGGGTACTGAGTAGTAAGAAGGGCTACTTGTTTGATACAAACTTCCTGAATAACAAAGTTGCACAGATCACCTTTTTAATAATAATAATAATAATAATAATACTACTACATGTGAAGAGACCGACTGATTACATGCCAATGTTAATTATTCCTCACAATAATTATTAATAATGATTTCCACAACAATGATGGTAAACGTGCAACATTTATTTATGTTAATCTGTTTCAACATTTGAAAGTCAGAGGTATCACATCTCTGATATTTTTGTATCATCACATGATCAAAGCCGGTTACTTTTGCACATAGCTCCTGCTGGTGAATGATGCAGTGGTAAGGTAGACGTTGTGGGAAGTCTGGGTCACCTTTGCATCAGACCCCGTCTGTTGTTATCGACACCAGCTTTTCTAACGGTACACTTTTCTTTTTTTCTTTTTTTTTTTTTTTCCTCCACGAAGAAACTAGTAAAAAGCGTTGTCTATAGCCAAGGGGGGATCCAACCCTCCGAGGCGCATGAGCGTTTTCGGGCGCCCGCGTTCAAACCTCTTTTCTGGACCTTTTCGGTCGGATTGCGTTGCCTCGCCTCTACCCCCGCCACCCACGAGTTGTTGCCCCACGGCCTGTTCCGAGGACTGATGGACCTCTATGGGGTGAGATAAAAGGCCAAAGGTATTTTTCTGACACTTCTGTGAGGACAATGAAACCCACGAAGGTTGGTCAGAATACTGACGGAGTTATCACCGGGTTAGGTGCGATCCTGCCCCGTTTTCCCCGGGGCAGGATCAGTTCACGCTACAGGCTATACAAAATAAATTGAGTTGAAAGTGCCTGCCCTTTTCCAAACCGTTACAATGACAGCTTCTCAGACGATTCTGTGTAACAAATCATCAGGCAGGTCAGGTTATCAGACATTTTCCACTTGTGGCTCTAATCCTCCTCTGTACATATCTAAATCACTACATCACACTGTCAAAATATACCTAAAAAGAAAATGATGGCAACAACGTTGTCACATACTACTTGCAGTCCGTTTCTGTATATACAGATGCGCTTTTTTTTTCCCGGAATTCAGCCCGACATCCACCACAATTTTAAAACAGTTCTGTGGTTATGAAGAGTTTAAAGGCAGAATTTACTTTGGAATGTAAATCGGCAGACATGCAGTACAGTGAGTTTTTACCGCCTGGCCTGTCTCACCTCTCTCTGTCTGTAACCAGACGTCTTAAGCAACATGAATAATTTAGTCCTGACAGACTGAGCCTGTGGCGGCTCAGTGACTTTTAAGCCCTGTGAGGGCTGCCATCGCACCACCTTTAAATAGCTCCCCCAATGACAAATGAACATTAATGGCATTACATGCTGTGTCATGAGACGTATTATTATTCTCCCTGTGACTAATGAACACCACATGACAAATAACCCAGATTGATGGCTAAAAGGTGGGCAGATGTATTCATAACCAGGACGGAGCTCGAGTCCTGCTAATCAAGTTCCCCTAACGCATGATGAAGTGTCTCATTGGACCAGGATGGACAGAGACGTAGTGGACTTTAAACAAATGCATGACACAAGCCAGCTAATTGACTGAGAAATGAAACACAGATAGATGGTGCTCTGTGGACTGAGATTAATAGAAATATTTCACAGATTAAAGAAGTGACAGATCATGCAGGGAAACGGGAGAGACAGCAGGGTGCACTGAAGAGGAGGTCATCACACTGCTGCATTTTTCAGCATGACAGAGCACCCTTTTTTTTAACTGACTTTCATCCAACATAGTGCGCTGCCACAGAGCTGCACCCAGGACAACAAGACGAGACCGATGTATCAGATCGTAGGTCCACTCTTTATGCAAACTCTCCTGAAATCTGAAAGGAGTTATTGATGTCTGTGAAACATTTATAAGTAATAACTCCTTGTATTATCTTTTGGGTCCTAAAAATAGCAATATTTGTCACACGGTCATTTGATAGATGGAAATATGCACAACACTGTTTACAACTCCTTCCTGTAGTTGGCATAAAAGTATATTAAGTACATTGTTTAACCTTTTAATTCTAAAATTGTCCCTTTCACACAACAAACCATCTTGCTTTTGAAAGAGTTGAAGCATCAATAAATGATGCTGGGCAGAGCTGCTGGCTCCCTGTCATTGATTACTAGGAGCAGCAAGTTCTAAGGATAGGCAGATATCACGTTCAAAAGATTTATTGCTGCTTCTATCACTATGCCTGTAGTTTACACCCTTCCTATCACTCATTCACATCTCCTATTATGTCACACTCCATTGCCCTACAGCTGCTGAAGCCACACTAAGCTAAGCAACATGTCTTCGACAGTTCTGGTAAGTTATTTTGCTGTTTTTCATGCGTTGTTCTACAAATGTCCAGCAACACTAAGGATCAGTGCGCCTTCTCAAGGCCCTGTGTTGTTTAGGCAACAAAACTACATAATAAGGTTTAAGAAAATATAAATATTATAATTATTTTTAATTATAATGAAATGGAGACTTGTTTGTTGTTTAGAGCAATGCTTACTTTCCATAATTGTCAACACCATACAGGGCCATATTTATTATAAAAATACCGTAAATTTCGGTATATAAGCCGCTACTTTTTTTCACTCGCTTTGAGACTGCGGCTTTTACAATGATGCGGCTAATTGATGGATTTTCACAGGCTAACTAGCTTCCCGCCGCCAACACATTTAACCTCGTCATATCAGACCAATGAAATTACGGAACAGGTCACAGTGGACCAATGAAACTGTTTCGGCAAACTCACTCACACTTAATTCTTCAGATCACCCATTTTGTGCTTCGTGCACGCACCCTCATCATGGAAAAGACACGAAGAAATGCATATGATGCGGCTTTCAAGTCAAAAGCGATCCGTCTGGCTGTCGAAGAAGGAAATAGAGCTGCTGCACGTACGCTCGGCATCAATGAATCGATGGTGAGACACTGGAGACGGCAGCAAAAAAAAAAAAAAAAAAGCATTTGCGGTATGTATGTAGTTGTGGATGTTACCGGCATTTATTTAATTAAAAGTTTAAAAAAATCTTTCCTGTAACATCTTGCCACGTTAATATCTCATGTTTCAACGGGGACACCTGTGGCTTATAGACAAGTGCGGCTTATTTATGTACAATTTTTTTTTTTCTTTTAAAAATTAGCAGATGCGGCCTATATATAGGTGCGCTCTATAGTCCGGAATTTACGGTAGCTATATTGCTGACGAGTTGTCTTGTACACCTTCATGCCGAGTTTCCGGCAGACCCAGATGTTCAGTGAAACCCAACATCTCACTACCTGCCATTAAAAGTGTTGAATGTCTCATCTTTCTCCAACTCCTCCAGCTCAGTGCTAAAAATCTACATTAAGCCCGAGGGTCGTCCAAATGGGGGACCTAGTACATAAAAACTTAGAGAGTTTTGTGTTAAAAGTAACTGGCAGAGAACCCACGAAGAACCAATATAATGATGTTATAGTTCTGCAGAAACCTCAGCGTCCTGGGAACAACATGAACTAGGTCACTTCTACATGAGACAAACACATCTCCCATCAGCCAAACAAACAAATAACAAAATATCATAAATCATAACTCGATATGACTGGAAAAGACCGGAAAAAACAGCTGCTACTATCCGTTAGCAAAGTGCTACCTACAAACATGCAGCATGAAAAAGCATGTCCGCTTGACGGAGATTATAAACATATCTTCCATTTCTCTCTCCGGTAAACCATCGCAGAGATATTCAGCTTCGAACACAAAAAGTCACACAGCTTTCATCAAATATTGTACTCACTTTTGGTCGATTCTCAGCGAAAAAATGAAATATCTCCGTACTTCCACTGCTTGGTATGTCCAGCTGCATGTGCTCCGTGTGAATCCGTTCGATTCGTGTCTCTCCGACACTCCTCGGCTTCTTGGGAGGGTTGGAAGCTCAGCAAATTAGATTTCAGATCTGCCATCAGATGGGACGTTTATCATTCCCATTGGCTAATAGTGCTGTCAATCATCTTCAATTCCAGGCAATTCTATTGGCTTCTACGGTTCGAAGGAGGTCTCAATAGTGAAAATCGGAGAAAGGGGGGCTGAGATACAGCCCTAAACAGAGAGAGTGGGCTGAATCTGAAGCCGTATGTGACCATAAAATGACCATAAAAAGGGCTTAGAAAGAGCTTAAAACACTCAAAAAAAGCCCAATCTTCTGTCTTTTGATTCATTGAACATCAGGAGTGATACATAGAAGTGATATATAGTGTTTTTTAATTTAAAAAATATTTTTTTATTCAAATATTGGAATATTTAATCAGTTTTTTAATTTTATATGCTCTATATTTTATAAATGTTTCACTGTATCTATGTATAACTGTGTATAGAGAGCCTATATCAGTTGTTATAAGAACTGGGAATATTTTAAATCTTGGATTTCCATAATTTCCAAAAAGCAATATCCTGAAATTGCTGTTTTTCCAGGGCGAGCGTTTAGAATTTTCCAAGTTGTGCTGTGTTCCATCCTTATCTTATGTTAACCTGTAACATGTATACTGATATTTCCATGACTTTTCACATCTCAAAAATATATTATTTTTTTTTATTTTTATTTTTAGGGCCCGAGCACCGACAACGTCGGGCCGCGAGGTCCCTATTGAAACTGTAGGAATTATTATTATTATTAGGGCCCGAGCACCGACAACGTCGGGCCGCGAGGTCCCTATTGAAACTGTAGGAATTATTATTAGGGCCCGAGCACCGACAACGTCGGGTCGCGAGGTCCCTATTGAAACTGTAGGAATTATTAGGGCCCGAACCGACAACGTCGGGCCGCGAGGTCCCTATTGAAACTGTAGGAATTATTATTATTATTATTAGGGCCCGAGCCACCGACAACGTTGGGCCAGCGAAGGCCCTATTGAAATTCTATGCGGTATTATTAGGGCCCGAGCCACCGACAACGTCGGGCCAGCGAAGGCCCTATTGAAATTCTATGGGGTATTATTATTATTAGGGCCCGAGCACCGACGTAGTTGGAGCGGAGGACCTATTGTTATTGTAATGTTTTTTATTATTATTATTATTATTATTATTATTATTATCGTACCAGTTTCATCGCAAAAAGGAGGTGCTTGGGATACTGGGAATCTTTTGAAATTTGGCACAAAATTCAATCGTGGTGAAAATTCCAGTATTATTGGGGTGTCCAGCTGCGGCATGACATTTTGGCTCGATAGCGCCCCCTACAGAGTAGCCCCAACTTTGGGTTTCACCTAGCTGTATGAAATTTGGTAGGTATGTGGAACGTGATGGGACGTACAAAAAAGTCAAAAGGAGGTATATCCTAAACCAAACAGGAAGTCGGCCATTTTGAATTTTATGACGTTTTTGGACCGTTTCAAGGCGCCGTACTTTAACGAACTCCTCCTAGAGATTAAACCCGATTGCCTTCAGATTTGGTCAGTATGCTCTTGAGACCTTGGCAGTGAAACGATACTCAAAGATCAAAAAGTTATCGAACTATGTGTCCGTGGCGTGGCGGCAAAAAAACACCATTCGCCATGAAACAGGAAGTTGTTGTAACTCGGCTGTACATTGCCTAATCTGCTCCAAATTTCTCATATGTCATAACATTCTGACCCTGAACACATGTATATGACAATTTAAAATCATAGTAATAGCGCCACCTAGTGGCAACAGGAAGTCATAGGTTGTGTACTTTGACACCCTACTGCTCACAGATTAATCGGATCCCTCTCAAATTTTGTCACAAAAGCCTTAAGACCTTGATAATGCTTCATTGTGAAAATTGTAGGAAGTTGTCGAAGCGTGGCGACGTGGCGGCTCTGCGAATTTCGATCCTTCGCCATGAACGAATAAACTGATGTAACTCGACTCCGCATCATCAGATCTTTACCAGATTTCACATGTTTGATTAAACTCCAGACCTGAAGACATCTGCAAGCCAATTTTTAATCATAGTCATGGCGCCACCTACTGGCAACAGTAAGTTAAAGTCTTTATACTTTGGCTTGTTTCTCTTAGTTGGAAAATCAGATCAACATCAAATTTGTTCCACACAAATGTAAGAAGTTCATAATGCCAGTTCTCTAAGCTTTTAATGTTTCGTCGAACGCCGTTGCCGTGGCAACGCAGTCTTCGCCGTGAAAAACGATGGTCATTTGGAGAGGTTAAAAAAGCTCGAAACACAAGCAAACTTGACACACAGATCACAAGGCCAAAATGTAGTTCTATAATATGATTTTATTCAATCAGAGTGTTAAATCGGCTCAATAGCGCCCCCTACAAAATTTCGACGAAGCAGCCCTCACAGTACGTTTCACATAGATTAACAAAATTTGGTAGGCACATGTATCACATGTGGACTTAAATAAAAGTCTCTTGGGGCCATGCCCTAAACCCAACCGGAAGTCAGCCATTTTGAATTTAGTCTGAATTTCTAGTGTTGTTTTTTCAATTTCCAGGCGCTCTACTTTAACGAACTCCTCCAAGAGATTAAACCCGATTGCCTTCAGATTTGGTCAGTATGCTCTTGAGACCTTGGCAGTGAAACGATACTCAAAGATCAAAAAGTTATCGAACTATGTGTCCGTGGCGTGGCGGCAAAAAAACACCATTCGCCATGAAACAGGAAGTTGTTGTAACTCGGCTGTACATTGCCTAATCTGCTCCAAATTTCTCAGATGTCATAACATCCTGACCCTGAACACATGTATATGACAATTTTGAATCATAGTCATAGCGCCACCTACTGGCAACAGTAAGTTAAAGTCTTTATACTTTGGCTTGTTTCTCTTAGTTGGAAAATCAGATCAACATCAAATTTGTTCCACACAAATGTAAGAAGTTCATAATGCCAGTTCTCCAAGCTTTTGATGTTTTGTCAAACGCCGTTGCCGTGGTAACGCAGTCTTCGCCGTGAAAAACGATGGTCATTTGGAGAGGTTAAAAAAGCTCGAAACACAAGCAAACTTGACACACAGATCACAAGGCCAAAATGTAGTTCTATAATATGATTTTATTCAATCAGAGTGTCAAATCGGCTCAATAGCGCCCCCTACAAAATTTCGACGAAGCAGCCCTCGCAGTACGTTTCACATAGAATAACAAAATTTGGTAGGCACATGTATCACATGTGGACTCAAATAAAAGTCTCTTGGGGCCATGCCCTAAACCCAACCGGAAGTCAGCCATTTTGAATTTAGCCTGAATTTCTAGTGTCGTTTTTGCAATTTCCAGGCGCTCTACTTTAACAAACTCCTCCCAGGGAATTAATCAGATCAACTTAGAATTTGGTCAGAACAATCGAAAGACCTTTGTGATTAAAAGTTACTCAAAGCTTGTTGTTTCATGAAATGCCGTTGCCGTGGCGATGCATTCCTCGCCATGAAAAACAAAGGTATTTTTGAGGGGCTAAAAATACTCAAAACAAAATCAAACTTGTCACACACATTTAAAATCCTGAATGTAGTTATCTGATGTGATTTTAATGCTTCAGAGTGGCAACTCGGCTCGATAGCGCCCCCTACAATATTTCGACGATGCAGCCCTCGCTGTATGTTTCACCGAGATGTATGAAATTAAGTAAGCAGGTGTATCACATGTAGACTTAAAAAAAAGTCTTAGGGGTCCATGCTCTAAACCCAACCGGAAGTCAGCCAATTTGAATTTTGTATGAATTTCTTGTGGTTTTATTTCCTTTTCCAGGTGCTGCACTCGAACTCCTCCTGGGAAATAATCCGATCAGCTTAGAATTTGGTCAGAACAACCTAAAGACCTTAACGATTAAAAGTTACTAAAAGCTTGATGTTTCATCGGATAACATGGACTTGGTGTAGCGGCAATTTTACATGATTCGCCATCATCCATCAAGCTTTTGTAACTCAACCTTACTTTGTCAAAACTGCCCCAAACTTGACATGCTTGATTGCTGTTGTGATTTTAGAACTTCTGCATGCCAATATTAACTCATAGTCATAGCGCCACCTACTGGCAACCACGGACGTAAACAGAATTCTATAATAACAGCGGCCCAAACAGGGTTTGTGGGCACACCATGAGAAAAAGACTTCTCTGATCTAAATATGTGCAAACTAAGATGCTTGGAGAACAAAAGTTAATCAACAGTGTTTTTCAAACCATGTCAGTGGGCATTAGTATAAATGATCTGTCCAGAGCTTCTACATGAGAATCAGGTTAAATGTTACAATGAATGCTTCACACTACAATCTAAAGTTACAGAAGAGCTTAAAATGAAAACAGTGTCAAATTAAAGTGTTCAAGTAAAAACAAATGACACTGCTGTTCTGTTAACTTTCATGTAAGTCCAAATACAATCAGTAGGACACTGCAGGGAGTTGAACTCCATCCCAGTAACCTGACAGTCTGTTATGTTACAAATACTGAAGAACATTCACACGTTCATTTTCTTAATGATCTTAACAGGCTTAGATTTATGATTGTATCGGAGGTACACTCAAAACATTTGAGGCTTAAGACCTGGCAACATGGTCTTGCTATGCTGCTGGTCGACGCAGGAAATATCATCTAACTTGTGCATGCAGTGTATGATGGTCACAGAAATGCATTGCCGCATCAACCAGAGTCCTGCCAGTACCCTCGACGTGTGTGACGTTGCGAGGGCCCGATCAATGCTGCTTGCAGCTTTAATTATTATTATTATTATTAGGGCCCGAGCCACCGACAACATCGTGCCAGCGAAGGCCCTATTGAGTTTCTAAGAGGTTTTATTATTAGGGCCCGAGCCACCGACAACGTCAGGCCAGCGAAGGCCCTATTGAGTTTCTAAGGGGTTTTATTATTATTAGGGCCCGAGCCACCGACAACGTCGGGCCTGCGAAGGCCCTATTGAAATTCTATGGGGTATTATTATTAGGGCCCGAGCCACCGACAACGTCGGGCCAGCGAAGGCCCTATTGAAATTCTAAGGGGTATTATTATTATTATTATTCTTAGGGCCCGAGCCACCGACAACGTCGGGCCAGCGAAGGCCCTATTGAGTTTCTAAGAGTTTTTATTAGAGCCCGAGCCACCGACAACGTCGGGCCAGCGAAGGCCCTATTGAAATTCTATGGGGTATTATTATTATTAGGGCCCGAGCCACCGACAACGTCGGGCCAGCGAAAGCCCTATTGAGATTGTATGGGTTATTATTATTATTAGGGCCCGAGCCACCGACAACGTCGGGCCAGCGAAGGCCCTATTGAAATTGTATTGGTTATTATTATGATTTTTATTTTTACACTTTGGGGGCATTTTTGGGATACTTGCCATGCATGAAAACTCACCAAATTTTGCAGACTTGTCAGGTCTGGCGAAAATAGCCATCTGACATAGGTTGCGTATTTCAGTGTAAAGAAATGGCTCTCTAGCGCCCCCTACAAGTCGGACCGGCGACGCCCCTCGGCCAGTATGTCCGATTTACTTCAAATTCGACACACATGTTCAGATCCACTAGCTCTAAAAAAAAGCCTCTCAGACCCCTAAGGTCCGCCTACCTAGATTTTCTGTCATCTTGAATTTTGTGAAAAACTCATTTTTTCAAACTCCTCCTACACGCATAGTCCGATTACTACCAAATTTGCTGTGGATCATTATTGGATCAAGATCACATGAAGTTATCAAAAGATTGTTGATATCTTACAGCGTTTAGAAGATATGGACCAATGAAATTCTTGGGGCGTGGCTTGTTTATCAATACATATAACTTCTCAACCGCCTATCCTAAAATCACCAAATTTGCAGTATATGTGCGCATCGCATGGTGGAACATCCCCTGTAATTTTCAGTCCATTCAACCAATAGGGGGCGCTACAGTAATTCACTCAATTTCAGTTTTTTGGTGATTTTTCGCGTTTTCAGCCTTTGTATTTGAACAAACTCCTCCTAGAGAATTCATGCGGTCGACTTCAAATTTGGTCAGGATGCTCATAAGACCTTTGTGATGAAAAATTATCAAAAGCTAGAGTTTTCATCGAAGAACCTTGACGTGGCGGGGCGGCCATTTTGCCTCATTGGCCTGGAAGAAAGAAGTTGTTATAACTCCAAGGTACATTATTCAATCTGCACGAAATTTCTTATGCATGATGCTATTTTAGCCTTTAGCACATGTCAATTGAAAAATGTTCAATAACTCATAGCGCCACCTACTGGCAAAAGGAAATGTCATATTTTATAATTTTATTTACTCCTCCTAGCCAGTTAACCAGATCAGTCTGAAATTTGGGGGAAATAGCTTTAAGACATTGATGATGCATCATCATGAATATTGTGAGTTTTTGTTGAACGCTGTTGCCGTGGCAACCCATCATTCGCCATGAAAAAGGAAACTGATGGTTCACTAGCTTAGGATGCTCAAAAACTCATGGAACTTTATACATGTGTCTTAGGTGATGGGAAGACATATTTTATATTGGTGTTTGGCTTGGCCGTTTTAAATTGCCTCCATAGCGCCCCCTACAATATTTCAAAAGAGCAGCCCCAGCGCTACGTTTGAGGTACCTGTATGAAACTTGGTAGGAACATGTATCTCAGAGAGACTTACAAATAAGTCTCCTAGGACCATGCTCTAAAATGTACCTGAAGTCGGCCATTTTGATTTTTGTGTCATTTTTCAATGGATTTAGGCTCATTTCTAGTCGCTATACTTTAACGAACTCCTCCTAGGCACTTTGTCGGATCCACTTCAAATTTGGTCGGTACAGTCTCAAGACCTTTGTGATTAAAAGTTATCAAAAGCTTTACGTTTGACGAAATGGCTTAACCGTAGCGGGCGGCTACTTTACGTGACTCCCCATGAAAAAAGCTGATGTAACTCAGCCGGACTTGTTCCAAACGCTCCTAAACTTCCCATGCTTGATAACACTCATGGCCTGAGGATGTCTACAAGCTAATTTTCACTAATACTCACAGCACCACCTGCTGGCCAAAGTAATTCTGCGTTTTTTGACAACTGGCATCCGATTTACATGACTTTTACACAATGTTGTCTACAGTTGTTATAGAGCAACATAAAACATGTTTTTGCATGCTCTGTAGCACCACACAGCGGATACAGGATGCTGTGGACTATTTGCATAGCATCATTTCCTGCGTCACGTGGTCAAAAGCTTGTTGATATCTTGTAGCGTTTAGAAGATACGGACCAATGAACTTCTTGGGGCGTGGCTTGTTTTTCAATACACATAACTTCTCAACCGTGTATCCTAAAATCACCAAATTTGTAGTATTTGTGCATATTGCATGGTGGAACATACCCTGCAATTTTCATTCCATTCAACCAATAGGGGGCGCTACAGTAATTCACTGAATTTCAGTTTTTTGGTGATTTTTCACATTTTCAGCCTTTGTATTTTAACGAACTCCTCCTAGAGAATTCATGCGATCAACTTCAAATTTGGTCAGAATGCTCTTAAGACCTTTGTGATGAAAAGTTATCAAAAGCTAGAGTTTTCATCGAAGAACCTTGACGTGGCGGGGCGGCCATTTTGCCTCATTGGCCGGGAAGAAAGAAGTTGTTATAACTCCAAGGTACATTATTCAATCTGCACGAAATTTCTTATACATGATGCTACTTCAACCCTTAGCACATTTCAATTGAAAAATGTTCAATAACTCATAGCGCCACCTACTGGCAAAAGGAAATGTCATATTTTATACTTTTATTTACTCCTCCTAGCCAGTTCACCAGATCTGTCTGAAATTTGGGGGAAATAGCTTTAAGACATTGATGATACATCATCATGAATATTGAGAGTTTTCGTTGAACGCTGTTGCCGCGGCAACGCATCATTCGCCATGAAAAAGTAGGCTGATGGAACAGTGGCTTGCGATGCTCAAAAACTCATGGAACTTTATACATGTGTTATAGGTAATGGGAGGACATATTTTATATGGGTGGTTGGCTTGGCCGTTTTAAATTGCCTCCATAGCGCCCCCTACAATATTTCAAAAGAGCAGCCCCAGCGCTACATTTGAGGTACCTGTATGAAACTTGGTACGATTATGTATCTCAGAGAGACTTACAAATAAGTCTCTTGGGACCATGCTCTAAATTGTACCGGAAGTCGGCCATTTAGATTTTTGTGTCATTTTTCAATGGATTTAGGCTGATTTCTAGTCGCTATACTTTAACGAACTCCTCCTAGGCACTTTGTCGGATCCACTTCAAATTTGTACGGTACAGTCTCAAGACCTTTGTGATTAAAAGTTATCAAAAGCTTTATGTTTGACGGAATGGCTTAGCCGTAGCGGGCGGCTACTTTACGTGACTCCCCATGAAAAAAGCTGATGTAACTCAGCCGGACTTGTTCCAAACGCTCCTAAACTTCCCATGCTTGATAACACTCATGGCCTGAGGATGTCTACAAGCTAATTTTCACTAATACTCACAGCGCCACCTGCTGGCCAAAGGAAATCTGCGTTTTCTGACAAACAGCATCCAAATTACATGACATTTACACAATGTGCTTTCGAGTTCATATAAAGCAACATGTTTGCATGTTTGCGGGTCTTCTGTAGCGCCACACAGCAGATAAAGGAAGTGGTGGATTATTTGCATAGCATCATTTCTAGCATCACGTGGTCAAAGCAGAAAAAAAGCATCGGTTTCATAGGCGCGTTGTCCGACGGTCGCAGACGTTCTCGGCCGTGTAAGTTGGAGTCCCGCCGGCACCCCCAACGTGCGGGAGGAGGCGAGGGCCCGTTCATCGCTGCTTGCAGTTTTAATTCAGCAATTGTGATTATAAAAATGCTTGAAATGATTGGAATCATACAGAAATTACATTTATTGCACAGATCAGTAGAGAAATATTAATATTTATTTTAGCATTATTTGTTTTTTACTTTTCATGATGACAGTCTGCCTCACCTGTTATCATGAAAATAGGTGTCGTACCGGTGGTGGGACCGCTTTGTCCCAGAACCATCCTCCAGTTCCTCCTCAGGTAAATACTGTTAGTTCTGTCAGCACTGTGACATTGTAGATGCTGTTTGTGCTGTTAGCTGCTAGCTGCCGACTACGTACCGGTTGTAGCTACTGCGGTTGTGGCCCAATCATGTTACATTAAATCAAAGAACTGTTACAGTGATTGGCTATGAGCCAAAACTAAATCTGGGCACAAAGAGTATAGATTGCAGGTATCATTTGCCTGGAGAAGTTTTATCAGTCGATATGTTACGGCCGGTTATCCTGGACCCATAAGCAGACACGGAGACAGCAGTGTAGGTGAAGAAAAAGAGTTTTAATGAGAACTCGTAGGGCAGGCAGGGAATGCAGGTAGGGAGATGAGGCGGCGTGAGAGGCGGCGTGAGAGGCGGCGGCTGGGCTGCGACGTGGGCACCGGGATCTTGAGGCACAAGGAGAAAACAAGTTAGTTATAAACTCAGAAAAGCGAAGTTCAATAATCTCTAGTCGAGGAAAAGACTCAGAGGGGCCAAGGTTCTAGCTACCACTGAGCTGACAAAACAATCTGGTGATGAGAGGGAAGGAAGCCGGGGTATTTGAGCTGCATGTGCTTGATGGTCTGATTGAAGGCAGGTGCGGAGATGAGCCCAGGTGCCAGTTCAATCAGGAGAGACAAGTGACTGATTAGTAGTTAACATTTTATTATGACGGAATGATGCGTTAATGAGTTACACAGAAATTATTTGGCGCTTGACCTCGCCGAGGAGATTTGTGATCGAGTTGTGATTGCCCTGAGTGGCAACAATATCAATCCCCCCGAGGAGTCCAGACACTGGTGGTGGTGGCTGGAGGATCGGCTGGAGTTGGTTGGAGATAGTGATGGAGTGCTGAATCGGCGAAGACGGATGGTGCTGGGGAGGAGGAGGGTCGCATGAAACAGCGGGAGACGCTGGCGGCGGGGATGCAGCACCTTTAAAAGGAGACAGCAGCATGCTGATAGGCTGATGAAGAGGGTGTGCCAGAGCGCTATTGGCTGAGGGCGACCCGGCTGTCAACAGCTGATAGAGTCGATGACACCTCTGACAGTGACAGCCGGTATAGAGTATGTGCTGCTAGTGGGAGAGCCGTATGGAGAAAGGCCTTTAGCCTAAGCATGAGGGGATAGTCTTCCTGTCTGAACTTACGCTAGAGCTTCATTTCAATCAGGAGAGACAAGTGACTGATTAGTAGTTAACATTTTATTATGACGGAATGATGCGTTAATGAGTTACACAGAAATTATTTGGTGCTTGAACTCGCCGAGGAGATTTGTGATCGAGTTGTGATTGCCCTGAGTGGCAACAATATCAATCCCCAAAAGTGAGGAGGGAAACACAGCGATATGTTCCCCCCAAAAAGAAGTCTTACTTACCAAGCTGTACTTGAATGGCTTTCCGCTAGTTGGTGCAGACTGCTAGGAGATGAGGCATGAGATAAATGTTACACTGCGATTGAGGTTAAATGGAAACCCGTACTCCTGCTTCGAAATGCATGACGATAATTATTAGAATGCGATACTGTGAGCGATGAAAATGAGCGGATAGGTTAAGACCATGAACGACTTGTAACCAATAGAATTGATATACTTACCAGATATGTGTATACGACCCACTTACCCAAACTGATTGGTCTGATGCCGCAAAACGGAGCGTGATTCAAATGGCCGGTTGTAGTGGCTAGAGTCTGCGTGCCCTGCTTGTGATGAATGATGTAGCCAGCAGTGGCTAAGGGCTGCGTGCCCTGCTTGTGATGAATGATGTAGCCAGCAGTGGCTAAGGGCTGCGTGCCCTGCTTGTGATGAATGATGTAGCCAGCAGTGGCTAAGGGCTGCGTGCCCTGCCTGATGTAGCCAGCAGTGGCTAAGGGCTGCGTGCCCTGCTTGCGCTGCATGATGTAGCCAGCAGTGGCTAAGGGCTGCGTGCCCTGCATGATGTAGCCAGCAGTGGCTAAGGGCTCCGTGCCCTGCTTGCGCTGCATGATGTAGCCAGCATTGGCTCGTGAACTGCTGCTGGTTTAAACTTTGGATGACAGTGATTAACATACATGACATGCGCTTTCAGTTTTACAACACATGATACCACTCGTTTAAAGCATTTCGTACATGAAAACGCCCGTAGCAATCCTGCAAGATTCACTTATAGGGTCGGTCATGACCTGAACATTATGATTTCGTGCAGCTGCATGAGTGAAAGACCCCCAACCACGACCACCAGTTATATGCAAAGCTTAACCGGCTGTTAAGGTTTTAGGGATCTTTGCGCTCCGATGATGGTGGAGACGTCTGGGCGCACGTAGGAGGCATAAGCTGAGGATGACCAGCGCCCCAGTTGTTGTAGTGTAGCCGTAGATTGGCCTTGTATGGCTGCAGAGGTTGCAGCGCTTATTCTAAATGAATGGCCTAGTAGAGTTTTGGGGGTAAGTTGCATTTTTTCAGAACCTGCTCCAGATGATGGCTAAACCAGGACTTAGACATGGGATTACTGTTGGGGGTCAGGAACAGAGGGGCATGGGGACGGTCCCCGACCTGTTTTTTAAATATTTACACATGGATTTAAACGGGCAAAATTGAGAATCCATAATCCCTACGACTGCTTGATTGTCACACTGCACCGCGATGCGTTTGCGTCTCCAAAACTTCCCCCATATGTGACAAGCTACTGCGATCGGATAGATTTCATACAGAGCGGAGGAAGGATCAAGCTTGGGGAATGAGTGAGGCCAGCTGTTGGCGAACCATTGGCCTTGATAGTACCCGCCGAAACCCACGGAGGGCGCTGCATCTGTAAAACTTTATAGAGTCGGAGGAATGAACCACGTCATCATAAAAGAATGTTACCCCGTTCCAATGCCTTAGCAACCGTGATCGGAAACGCAGATCGGAGCGGTACCCTTCGTTCAGTGAGATGACGTCGTGCAATTTTGGCACGGATGAAGCCAGGTCTAGCAAGATGGAAATGAACGAGCGGCCCTGGGGAACGACGCGCATTGCGTAATTTAAATGGCCGAGGAGGGAAAGCAGATCCTGTTTTGTTACTACTTTTGATGTAGTATAGGACTGAGAAATGTCACCTATACGCTTGAGTTTCTCTGCTGGAAGAGGAGCTTGCATTTCGATGGTGTCCAGCGTAATGCCCGGAAACTCCAGGCAAGTAGTCGGACCGGTAGTTTTTTCGTCGGAGAGTGGAACGCCGAGATGTTTAAACATGAGCTTAAGTTTGCTCAGTGATGCGCCTGCGTTGTCCTGCGGAGGGTTTATCAGGAGAAAGTCGTCGAGCAGGTGGAGGAGAGAGGGGACGCGGACTCTGTTTAAGAGGATCCAGCAAAGGGCTTCGGATACTTGATTGAAGATTGCTGGACTGCTCTTACACCCGAACGTGAGGCGCTCTGCGAAATACGGTTTAGATTCCCACTTAAACCCGAAGAGATGCCACTGAGAAGGATGTATTGGAATTATTTTGAATGCGTCTATGATGTCTGTTTTGGAGAGCCATGCGCCCTGCCCGGCTAGCTTAATGAGTTTGATGGCGTTATCAACGGTGGAATAGTGGAGGGAAAATGGCTCGGGAGGAATGAGACTATTGACGCTGGGTGTTGATCCCGTGTGGGGGGCAGAAAGATCGAAAATTAATCTTTTCTTCCCGGTGTATTTCCTGGTTGCCACTCCTATGGGCTGGATCGGAACACAGAGAAGGGCGAAGCCTTGAAAGGGCCAATTACGTACCCCTTGTCGACCTCTTTTTTAAGAAGAAGAGACACTACCTCGGGTTCTTTTAACGCGGACTGTAGATTTTTGGACACGAAAGATGATGCTAGCGGTGAGACAACCCCAACCCGGAACCTTGGGAGAGGCCGGAGAGCAGGTAATCAACAAACACGGAATCAGGATGAGAAGACAGTTCTGATGCAAGGGCTGGGATGTTTATTGGTGTGGAGGGGTGGACCATCAATAGGTCCTTGGCCCACGACGCTTCTGCTGGGGCCGAGCCCTGCGTGGGCATACTGATTTGGGGTGCTCATCTTGGCAGTAGCTGCAGATGTGAAGGAATATGCAGTTGGGGTAAGTGCATACATTTTCATTGAAGTTATTGCAAACGGCTGGTTGTTGTAAATGTGCACCTTTCGGCCACGGCTGACAGTTTTTTCCGGGGGACGTGGATCCTGGTTGACTCATGCAGTCAGATTTGTATTCGGCCTTAGCGCCGAGCTCCGAGGGAAGAAATGGTACCATTGGGCAGAGAGGTGCAGAGTGACCCGGGGTACCGCAAGTTAGGCAAGTCACTGCTGCAAGCCACCCACTACCAAGACTAGCAGCTCGGTAACCAAGACCCCCTAGTTCAGACGGATGTTGGATTGTGCTAAATAAACCGCGGCTTTGCTGGAGAACCCTTTGTGGTATTTAAAGAAGGTGTTATTCCCGTACTTGAGATTAAGGTCGCCAATCAGCCCTAAATACCCGTCCAGTTCTTGTCGGCGATCTGGGTAGACGGAGCATACAACATCCCGAAAAATGCCGAAAGCGACTAGAAATTCAGCGATTGTCATGTCTCTTGACAATCTTGGGTCAGCAGATTTGATAAGTGCGGTGAAATTCTCTCCGGTGGTGATTTTACCTTCGCACTCGGGGGATGGCAGTATGAGGCTGATGAGGTTAATATCTTTCCCCTGCCGGATTTTTGCTCTTAAGCGAGGCGATATGTTTGCTCCAGATGGAATATACGGCCTACCTGGAAAGGGATTGGGGATGGCGGAGGCCAGGGAATGTTGAGGAAGGATTAGATCGAACGCTTGCTGGGATGCAGGTGCCGGCGGTGTGACGTACTGTAGGTTCTGAGCACTGTTTCTGGCCGAGGAAGATGATGCTTGGTTGTCTTCTATGGACTGGAGCCGGGCATCTATGGCCTGTATGGAATTTACCATCAGCTGAAGAGTTGCTGAGAGGTCCGGAGATTGGTTTAGCTGAGCTGAGCTGGAGGCGCCGGCCTTACGTTTAGCTGGAGGAGCTCCGTGGTGAGTTTTCTTTGCTTGTTTGCGGCCAGGAGCTGCGGTGATGGGCTCGTCCTGGGCTGGTGATCCGAGGCCCACTTCATTCGCCAGGCTTCGAAGTTGTGAGACGTCTAAGCCCGGAGCCGGATTGATGCCTTGAGCGGTTAGCATCTCCTGAATTTCGAGACCGGTTTACTCATGACGGGTGGCGATCCGAGCGCTGCGCCGAGTTGTGGATGAGAAAGAAGCCGCATCGTTCATGTCGGCATCTATTAGCTCTGTGTCTGAGTCTGCCATCGTAAGGAGGGATAACAGCCCGATGATTAGCAGCCGAACAACTGAGATTTTTCCATGAACGCCCGTCGGTACGGAGTCGCATGAAACAGCGGCAGACGCTGGCGGCGGGGATGCAGCACCTTTAAAAGGAGACAGCAGCATGCTGATAGGCTGACGAAGAAGGTGTGCCAGAGCGCTATTGGCTGAGGGCGACCCGGCTGTCAACAGCTGATAGAGTCAATGACACCTCTGACAGTGACAGCCGGTATAGAGTATGTGCTGCTAGTGGGAGAGCCGTATGGAGAAAGGCCTTTAGCCTAAGCATGAGGGGATAGTCTTCCTGTCTGAACTTACGCTAGAGCTTCATGTGATGGAAGGTGCCAGGTGATGGAAGCCGCGCCCATGCAACACACACAGACAGAGAGAGACAGACAGACAGACAGACAGACAGAGGGGAGACACCAGGAAAAGGGCGGGAGTCACAGCTGAGCCGTGACAGTACCCCCTCCCCCCTCAACGGGCGCCTCCAGGCGGCCCACCGGGCTTGTTCGGATGTTCCCGATGAAAGTCCCGGACAAAGGAAACATTCGTGAAGGAGCCACGAGGAATCCCGGAGCGTTCCTCCGGGCCATAACCCTCCCAGTCTATGAGGTACTGGAATCCCCGGCCCCAGTGGCGGACATCCAGAATCCGCCGAACATCGTAAACTGGGTGACGGGGGGTCGGCAGGAGGGCACAGGGGACTGGAGGAAACTGGCTTGAGCAGTGAAACGTGGAAGGTTGGATGGACTTTTAAGGAGGATGGGAGTTTAAGCCAGACTGCAGAGGGATTAATGATCTTGTCCACTTCGAAGGGTCCGACGAAACGGCGTGCCAACTTGCGGGATTCCACCTGAAGGGATAAGTCTCGTGATGAAAGCCGTATCCTTTGGCCAGGACAATAAGTGGGTGCAGGGGTTCGGTGACGGTCAGCGAGGCGCTTGTTCCAGGTGAACGTTGGAGTGCCGACTGGACCTCCCTCCACATCTGTCGACACCTACGGAGGTTGGCTGCATGCGCTTGATGGTCTGATTAAAGGGAGGTGCGGAGATGAGCCCAGGTGCCGGGTGATGGAAGCTGCGCCCATGCCACACACACACACACACACATACAGAGAACAGAGGGGAGACACCAGGAAAAGGGCTGGAGTCACAGCTGAGCCGTGACAAGATACCTTAAAATACCTTAAAAGATATTGAGTACTGATAGCCAGCCCTATTGGTTAGGCTTAGGAAGAGATCTTAGTTTGGATTCAAATCAGTATGTTTGTTACACAATATGAGTATGTTTGTGACATAACTGGTGTTAGTTAAGTACATAAGTTACGTAACAGAACATGAACAGCAGTTTCCTGGGTGAAAGTTCTGTGTTTGTTTGAACAGGATCTCACAGCACTGATCTAAGAAGATCAGGTAAGATGCAGTGGACTTTGAAAGATGTTGTGATCATCATAGAGGCAGATGATCTGCTCATGCAATACATATCTAAACCATATATTCTATGCATTGATTAGTAGTAGCTCAGTTGGAGGACCTCGTAATAAATCAAATGCCTCTGCAGGTTTCCTATACGTCATTTGTCTTTTTAGAGACTGTCAGGCAGAGAGAATGTTTGGCTTCCAGAAAATGGCCTGTAAAAAAAAAAGCCTGAATGTGATTTTCTTCTCCCCACAGAGTCCATTCAATCCAATGACAATGGATGTTGTGAGCCCATTCATTCTCAATATGGTCCTCAGTGTGGGATACAGATGTGTGCCAGGGAGGATGCATTTGCAAAATTAGCAGGTCAGGGCATAAATAATACTTTCAGGACAGAGAGATGAAGCGTGGGAGGACATTTTTGGGAATGACCTCTCCTCCTAACCCGATGACTCAAACGAGATTCTGTCTTAAAGAGATTCATATCTGGAAGGAAACCGGGGAGTCGACCTTAGCACTTCCCCAAATTAAATCAGAGTTCCTGCCTGTTGTGTGTGTGTGAGAGAGCGTGTGGTCCCAGGACAGGTAGCTGATTTGATTGGATAACTGGCGTGAGGCTTGTGCTGACTGCAGAGCATCTGTCTGTGTTTATGAGAACATTTCCCGGTGGAGATGCCAACAGCATCTGTGACCACAAGGGCACAAGTGTTTGTCCAACACATAGTTTTACGTCAGAGTCTGTGTAATATTACAGAACACCAGAAGTCCATTCATTCTTATGGGAGACATTATTTTTGAGATTATTCACCTTTATTAGATTACTGTAAAATAAAGATACAGACATGAAGGACGGTTAGAGAGACAAAGGTCGTGGGCCTCTTTCATAGCTGGGAAATCACATTAAAATAAGAGGCTGTGCAAACCCAAAACTAACAATGAATGCGCTATCGACAAACAAGTATTGTGTGTTTATCACAGCCTGCCATTCTTCCTCAGTGCCATAGAGCTCCATGGGTGACATGTTCCTTCATTACTATGAACGCTATCCCCAAGGTGATTGGTTGAAATATTATTATATATTATTTATGATATTAAAACAACTCACAAATACATACTTTTATTTTCAAAAAAGCTCAGTAACTTTGTCAAACAGCTGGTCACTGTAGTTCTTACTGTAGAAGTTACTCAAATAAGAGGAAATAGTGCATTTGTTGGGTACTATTTTTCAGCGGAGGATTAAACCACATTTGGTGCTCCAGTTGGTGCAACAGACAGGGTTGAGAAGTCAGAAAATACTAAGAGACGGGCTAACATTGTTGGTTTTGTTCTCTTCATTGGATTGGTTGACAATAAAGAATGTTTGCAGAATTACACCAACCTTATCCTTCAGGACACCCAAAACTTTTCATTTGCTCTTATTTTATGTATCAAGATCTCCAATGGAGCTACTTTTCACCAGTGGCTACTGTGGTATATTGATCACATTAAGTTACTATGGTTGTAATGAGTACAATTGCTTTTTGGACCTCAGTGAACACGGTCCTTCCTTAGTAGTGGTAGCGCGCATGCGCAGTACTGACTCAAGAGTTTTCCATGGCCGAATAAAGTAACCAACGCTACATGTGCGTCCACCTCGTCAATACACCACAGTAACTGGCGACGAGGATAAAACTGTACGTTCTCGCAGGGAAGGAGAGACACTCGGTGTCAGTACTAGTGAGTACGATGGCCCTGTTTGGGAGAATTGACGACTTCAAGCCAGAAAATGAACAATGGTCAGCGTACATAGAACGGATGGAACAATTCTTCGACGCTAACGACATAGCCGAAGATAAGCAAGTAGCCACGCTTCTCAGTGTAATGGGTGCGGCTACTTATGGGCTTTTGAGAAATCTGGTGCAGCCCAGGAAGCCAAAAGAAATAGTGGCTGTTCTAAAGGAACATTATGAGCCCAAGCCCTTATTAGTAGCTGAAAGGTTTTGCTTTAACCGGTGTAACCAAAAAGCTAACCAGCCGGTGGCTCAGTATGTCGCCCAGTTGAAACAATGCGCATCTAACTGTGAGTTTGGCACCAACTTGGACTCATCACTATGAGATTGGTTCGTCAGTGGAATAAGAAACGAGGCCTGCCAGAGGAGACTACTTTCGGAAAATGATCTTACTTTTGCAAAGGCTTTTGAGATCGCTCTCAACATGGAGACTGCTGACAGAGACGCACGTCAGTTGAGAGGGATGGAAAGTGATGGGGCGGCAAGCGTTCACAAGGTGAGGCCACAGCAGACAAGGAACTGTTACAGGTGCAATGGAAAAAATCACGAGCCAAATGAGTGCCATTTTAAAGAGACTAAATGCCATAACTGTGGCAAGACTGGGCATATTAAAAAGGCATGTCGGTCTAAGGCACAGGCTGAGAGTGAAAGGCATTCACAGGGCAGAGGAAAGAAACACACAAAATATGTGGAAGCTGAAGAAGACACTGAATTGGGTGTGTTCACAATTTTGACTGTCACAAGTGAAGATGCTGACCTGTATAAAGAAATATTCACTGTAGCTGAAGTGAAGTTAGAGATGGAAATAGATACTGGGGCTGCAAGGAGTATCATTTCACGAGGTACATACAGGGAGAAATTCTCACTCTTACCACTGCAGAGAAGTAAAGTTAAGCTTATAATGGAGGTCGCATTCCTGTACTGGGGCAGATCACAGCCAAGGTGGTCTATGAGGGTCAAACTGTGAACTTGCCAGTTTTAGTTGTTAAGGGGAACGGATCAACACTGTGTGGCAGAAATTGGCTAAGGAAACTGAGGCTAAACTGGGAGCAGATAAAGCATCTGTATGAAGCTAAGGGTATGTTGCTTAGTGAGGTGTTGGATAAACATTCAGAGGTGTTCAGAGAGGAGTTGGGGACTCTGAAAGATGTTAAAGCCTCAATCAGAGTTAAACCTGATGCAACTCCTACATTTTGTAAACACAGACCCCTTCCATTCGCTATGAAAGACAGAGTCGAGGAAGAGCTCAGGAAGCTGGAGGAAGCTAACATTATATCTCCAGTTAAGCGCAATGAATGGGCAGCACCCATAGTGCCAGTGGTGAAAAGAGACAAGTCACTCCACCTGTGTGGGGATTATAAAGTGTCAGCTAATCAGGCAGTTGAAACAGAAACCTACCCCTTGCCACGCTTAGAGGAGTTGTTAGCAACCCTTAGTGGAGGTAAGATATTCTCCGAGTTAGACTTAGCTACAGCTTACGAGCAGGTGTTACTGGATGATGACTCAAAAAAATACACTACCATCAACACCCACAGAGGGTTGTTTGTGTATAACAGACTTCCTTTTGGAATTAGCTCTGCACCGTCCATCTTCCAGCGGATTATGGAAAATCTAATGAAAGGTTTACCAGTGGTAGTTTTTCTTGATGACCTGCTCATTATGGGACACACAGAGAAGGAACATCTCCGCAACCTTCAGAAGGTCCTACAACGGCTTCAAGAGAATGGACTACGAGTGAAACGCTCCAAGTGCGAGTCTGGCAAAACTCAAATTGAGTACCTGGACCATGTGCTGGATGAGCAGGGCACACACCCTTCAAAGGACAAAGTGAGAGCTATTCAGGAGGCTACGGCTCCTACTAACGTCAAAGAGCTCCAGGCGTTTTTAGGACTTGTGAATTACTATGGAAGATTTGTGCCACAGCAAAGCACAGTCTTAGCACCATTGTACAGACTGCTCAGAGGACAAGTGATTTGGAAATGGACTGAGGTTGAACAGGTTGCTTTTGTCAAGTGTAAAGAACTGCTAACTAGTGACCGGGTGTTAGCCCACTACGACCCCAGTCTCCCACTGACTTTAGCATGCGATGCCTCTGCCTATGGCATCGGAGCAGTTATCCAACACACCATGCCAGACGGGGAGGAACGACCCATTGCTTATGCCTCCCGAACACTATCTCCAGCGGAGAAAAAATATTCTCAAATAGAGAAAGAAGCTCTTGGACTGATATATGGCGTAAAGAAATTCCACCAGTACTTGTGGGGTAGACTTTTTAATTTAGTTACTGACCATCGACCACTTCTGACACTGTTTGGTGAGCACAAGAGCCTGCCTACACTGGCCGCAGCACGCATTCAGCGGTGGGCGATTATATTGTCAGCGTATGACTACCACATTGTCTACTGCAAATCAGAAAAGAGCACAGTAATGCTGATGGACTCTCCCGCTGTCCCTTGCCGGAGACCAGTGACACAGGAACAGCCGTGACTTCAGCTCTAGTCCACTCACTGCTGGCGGAGCATATACAAGGAGCACCACTCAACGCAACACAGGTTGCAAGGACAACACGCACCGACAGTGAGTTGTCGCGAGTGTATAAGTATGTCATGGAAGGCTGGCCCACTCAGGTAGAAGAAAACCTAAAGGTGTTTTACACAAAGAGAAATGAGTTGTCCACAGAGCAAGGTTGTGTCCTATGGGGGACCAGAGTCATTGTACCCTCCAAGATGAGAAGAGCCGTGTTAAAAGAGATTCACTCTGGGCACCAAGGCATTGTGAAAACAAAGGCCTTAGCTCGCAAATATGTATGGTGGCCGAACCTTGACTTGGAAGTGGAACACATTTGCAAGGAATGTGAGACATGCCAGCTGGATCAAAAGATGCCACGCCAGGTTCCACTACATCCCTGGGAGTTCCCGGGTGAATCCTGGAAGAGACTACACATAGACTTTGCTGGACCGTTCCTGAACCACATGTTCATGGTTGTGGTGGATTCACATACAAACTGGTTGGAAGTGTTTCGTATGTCACAGATCACCTCTCAAGCTACAATCACCAGGCTCAGGAGACTGTTTGCCTCTTACGGTCTGCCTGAACAAACTGTGACAGACAATGCGACCACATTCACATCAGACGAGTTCCAGACTTTTGCAAAGCAGAATGGAATTCTGCACACCAAGTGCACCAGGACATCCAACAACAAATGGTCTGGCAGAGAGATATGTTCAGACGTTCAAGGCAGGTATGAAAAAGCTTGCTCACACTTCACTGAACATTGAGGACAAGATCTCACTGTTCCTGCTGCAATATCGGACTACGCCTAACTGCACTATTGGACAGTCCCCAGCTGATCTGTTTCTTCACAGACATATCCGGACAAGGTTGGATTTCCTAAAGCCTTGTACCAAGGAAATGGTACGTAAGAAACAGTATCAACAAAAAGAACACCATGACTGCACTGCTGCAGACCGGTTCTTTAATAAGGACGATGTTGTTTATCTGCGCAGCACTGTGACGGGGAGTCACAAGTGGGTTCCAGGGTTGGTTGTGAGACAGACGGGCCCTGTTTCATATGAAGTCAGAGAGCGGGACTCCGGCACAGTACACAGATGTCATGGAGACCAGCTGCGAGCTCGAGCCATTGCTGAACCTGATGTAGATGTCACTGAATCACAGGCTGAACTTGGTGATGGTGAAGACTGCAGCAGTTCCCAGGAAGTTGTTGACGCTAACGTGCAGACACCCGAGCTTCCGGAGCCCGAACCAGTGGCTCTGAGGCGCTCAAACCGAGTAACTAAACCACCAAAGCGATATATGCCATAAGACTGTATACCCCTACAGCGGACTGTATCCTTTAGCTTATATTTGGACTGACAAACTGAACATGCATACCTTGTACATGAGGGAATGTTGGAAGATGTCAATTATTGTGTTTAACTTAGACCATATGTTGTTTTCGTTAAAAGTGTCAGGAAACTGTTGTTCTGTTAAGTATGTTTAAGTTGTGTTCTCAGTTAAAAAGGGGAATAATGTGGTATATTAATTACATTAAGTTATTATGGTTGTAATGAGTACAAATGCTTTTTGGACCTCAGTGAACACGGTCCTTCCTTAGCAGTTGTAGCGCGCATGCGCAGTACTGACTCAAGAGTTTTCCATGGCCGAATAAAGTAACCAGCGCTACATGTGCGTCCACCTCGTCAATACACCACAACTACCAAACTTTTAAACCAAGGCACCAGGGGCGTACATATAGACAGTTCAAGCAGTGTGGCTGCACTGGGGCCCTTGGGGCCAGGGGCCTGTAAAAAGAGCCCAAGTAACCCATTGGACTGTAAAATGCTGGTAATATATATACATATATATATATATATATATATATATATATATATATGTGTATATATATATATATATATATATATATATGTGTATATATATATATATATATATATATATGTGTATATATATATATATATATATATATATATATATATATGTGTATATATATATATATATATATATATATATATGTATATATATATATATATGTGTATATATAATGTGTATATATATATAATGTGTATATATATATATATATATATACCTGTGTGTGTGTATATATATATATATACTCTGGAGAGATCTTTGTCGTTTTCTTGAGTCCAATGTAGATCTCAAAGTAGATTTGTAGTAGTAGTAGAATACTTTGCTTTGTAATACTCTATTAATCGTCACATTCATGATGCAGACCCTAGTCTATCTTTATCAAATCTTAACTCAACAACAGATGCAGTGGATGGAAATGGAAAATGCTGCCAGCGTCTGAGCCCAAGGCTGAATAATGGTCTGGTCATCCAGGAGGAGATGACAAAATTCATATTTATCTTGACATTTACTCTGAATTTCATTAAAGGAACGAAAATAAGCCGTCGTATTAATAAACTAAGAAACTTGAAGCAAACACACACACATACACACAATATGTAACAACACAAACTACGCATCCCTGCTCTCCATTGTCAACTCAGATCACAGAGAAATCTCAATTTATTTTCTCAACCTTTAGCTCGGTTGCTGCAGAAACCTGAGGAAGATGTAATAATTACCCAACACTGAGACGCCAGGCCACGGCTGCCTCAGTACACTCCTCTCTGCCAGTCCAAGTATTGGCTTGCTAATGGCCTTTACCTGCTGATGTATGAGGCAGTGGGAATGGTCGTCTATGGAGGGCTGGACATTAATATTTACCAGCCTAGAGGGGGTCAAGGCAGAATGGATCAGGCCATCTTCAATAAAACATGTCACCACCAAAGAGACCACTCCCTCATGCTCTTTCCATTTGTGTCATATCCACAACTAGATTTACTGTCGTAGTGTGTTTTATTAATCTTTGAGTTGGTTTTGTGCTGTAAAACAAGCTCAGCGATCATGGCAGTTTAATGGGAATGGTGTAATCCACTTTATCCCAGGGTACAGGGGATAAATCAATATCTCTACCCTGGTTTGGTTACTTTATGGGCTGAAACATAACTGTAAAAATATAAAAGATTTATTATGCAGGCTTTTAGACATTACATGGACTTGGCACCAGACAGAAAGAAGTGCTCATGGAACCCAAATGTTATGTACAGGGATGTCTGGTGGAGTAGGTCATAGAGATATTGTCAATGATTTCTACTGGGGAAGATGTGAGCGGATCATGTATAATACAACAGTATAGTATCCAAGCTAGAGAGAGGTTGACACACACACACACACACACACACACACACACACACACACACACACACACACACACACACACACACACACACACACACACACACACACACTCTTCACTGGAGGTCATGAATCCTGATCCGGTTGAGGTGGGAAAAGCAATCTGTAACACCATGTAATGGGTTAAAACGCCTGTCTTGGTCTTGGGGAGTGATACGGCATACAACATTTGAAATATGTTAAAAAAGCCTTTCGTGCAAAGCTAAACATGAACATTTTTATCTATGTATTTATTTGTTAAATTTAGTTTTTCAAAGTTAGGAAAGCAATGTTTAAGTCAAGCCTGATTTTTCCTTAGACATAAAATAATGATCTCAGTCACTTCCACACAGTGAGGCATACAGCTTATTAATCTAACACTGGAATCAGATCGGTACTCTGTATCGGCGGATACACAAAACCCAGGTTTCATTATCGGTATAGGGACGGAAAAAGTCAGATTGCTGCGCGCGCACGCACGCACGCACGCACACCGGGGGACATGGAGGCAAGATTCAGAAATTAAACAGGAGACTCAGAGACAGTAACCATGTAACAAAAAGTGTCCTTTAATAATCAGGTTAGGGTAAAGGGGGATAGGGTCAAACTTCGATTCCTCTGTCCTGGAATTGGGTAGAGAGGTGAGTACGCTGAATTACCTCCCGTCTGATGCAGCTCCTCGTATTCTTCTGCCCAGTATGTCTGCCACTGCTGCTTCACAGCTCTGTGAATATATGCTCACTGTAATTAGTTGATGGACTGCAGGTGTGACCAATGCCATGCACCTAGTGGCTGCAGCACTTGCACAGGATAGAATACTCCTTCTATCACCTCCCCCAACCTGAGCTCGAGGATCTGCCTCCTGTGCTGAATCTGCTCAGCTTTTCCCCCTGGTTTGCCACAATATATATATATAAAATTGTGTATCAATTAGTATAGTGGTTGATCTGCTGTTCAGAGGCAGTTTATAGAATAATATGTGAATGTGAATTAAAATCACTGGCAGTCAGAAGTGAGATTTGAACCCACGCCTCCATACAAACAAACACATACTAACTTTACACAGGTTCAGGTGGTCATATGTGCATGACTACTAATCCTCAGATGAGCTGTGGTGAAGGGAGGTGACTTTGGACCTATCTGACTTTACAAAGCTGGTCATGTCGTGATCTTCAAACTGTGCTCCCTTTTAAAATCAGGTCCCACCAACTTTTGTCCTCGGATCACTGGAGCCACGATATCGGTAATGCCAATTTGTGTCAACGTTTATCTTGCGTTGGTTTTGTGCTAACACATTGCTAGTTGTGACTGACTACTCATCACAGTTTCGTCATTACCACATTTGTTAAAAACATCGGCAGTCAGGAGTGGATTTTAAACCTATATCTCCAGAGGAGACTGAAACCTGAACGCAGCACCTTGGACCGCTCTGCCATCCTGACCATCGTGAACCAATATATTTATCTTTCTGAGACAGAAGCCTGTCACCTGCAACCCTGCATTACATCAGGTTCTATTGAGATTTTATCTGAGTTTTGTCAATTTTGGTAAGAACAAATATTCAGAACTCCTGTTTATTTTCAGGAAAACTCCACACTGTAATTTGAGTACTTCTTACTGGACAGTATCAAGACCAAGTGACCACAGGCTGTAATGCTAATGCTGTATTCACACAGACAAGAAAAGTAGCTAACGCATAAGATTGAGTATTTTAGAAACTCAAACTAAAGTGTTTACTGTCTCAGTCTTGGGTAAGTGATTTTCCAACAATTCACACGTTACTGTCTTTAACATGAAGAAAGTGGAAAGGTTGCATTCTTTAACCCGTACTAAAGCTTAAAATGAGGTCCCATCAAGATGTGAAAATATATCACTGGATATTAAGTCCAGAGTGCTAACCATTACACCATGAAAACACTAAGTTTTTTGAAGTACAACTGATGACCAGGTGACCACAGTTGAACACACCTAGATAATGCTTTACAAACAGACAGGCTAACTTTACACCAATGAACGGACACTCAAGCCATTGTTCTGAAAGTCAGCCATCAACCTGTCGCTAGACCTCATCCCAGCTAGGCTGCTTAACAAAGTTTTACCCTTAGTTATCACCTCTTTACTAGAAATGATCAATTTGTCCTTATTAATAGGTAGCTGTAATCAAAACTCTTATAAAATAGGCCACTCTTGATTCAACGTTTTTGGCTAATAGAGCTATATCAGTTGTGTGACTTTTATACATAACAATAGTTTATTTGAGGATTTTCAGTCAGGATTTAGACAGCACTGGTGAAAATTACTATAATGACCTTCTAATTGCGCCAGACAAAGGACTCTGTACTTGTTAGACCTTCATGATGTGTTCGACACCATTGGTAATCACATCCTGTTACAGAGACTTGAACATTTGATTGGCATTAAAGGAACCGCACTAAGCTGGTTTGAGTCCTATTTATTAGACCAATCTCAGTTTGTATAACGATGAATCCTCCATGCACACCCACGCTTGGATTAATTTTATTCAGCTTATTTATGCTTCCTTCAGGCAATATTGTCAGAAATCAATACATTAACTTAATTGTTATGCAGATGATACCTAATTATAACTATCGATCAAGCCAGACAAAACTACTGCAAACGTCAAGCTTGCCTTGAAGACATAAAAACCTGGATGACCTGCAACTACCTAATGTTAAACTCACTAGGCCCAGAACACCTCCGGAATCAATTATCTAATGATATAGTTTCTCTAGATTGGCATTATCCTGGCGTTCCAGCAGCACTGTAAAGAATCTTGGAGTTATCTTCGATTAGGATATATACAAAAAGATAAAAAACAATTTCAAGGACTGCCTTTTTTCACCTACGTAACATTGCAAAAATCAGGCACATCCTGTCTCAAAGCGATGCAGAAAAATTAGTTCACGCATTTGTTACTTTGCTCCTATAAGTTTCTTAAGACGTTTACTGACTAAAACTATAGGAAAAAAGATCATATAAGTTGTGTATTACCATTTTTGCACTGGCTCCCTTTAAAATCCAGAATATAATTTAAAATCCTTCTTCTCGCTTACAGAGCCATAATTGGTCAGGCACCGTCATATCTTAAATAGCTACGCTCACAGAATGCAGGGTTACTTGTGGTTCCTAGACTCTCCAAAGGCAATGGGAGCCAGAGCCTTCAGCTATCAAGCACCTCTCCTGTGTAACCAGCTCCTAGTTTCAGTCCAGGTGGCAGACACACACCCCATTTAAGAGTAAGATTTTCCTCTTTGATAACTCTTAATGTTAGGGCTCGCTCACATTAATAGTTAGGGCTGGCTCAGACTTGCCTTGGACCAGCCTCTAGATATGCTGCTATCTCTCCACCTCTCCCTTTTATTCATTAACGCATGTTACTCACTTGGATTCTGGGACATCATTGTGCTGTCTTGTCTCGCAGGTTGCCATGCGTAAAGGCTGCGCATGGATCCTTGATCGTGGCAGCAATTGTTGCTGGGGTTCTGCTTATTACCCACTGCTACTGTTATTGTTATTATTAGTCATATTTCTATTATTTTTCTAGTTATTGTCATTAACGCTGTGTATCTCTCTCTCAACCCAACTGTCCAAGCATATGGCCGCCCACCCAGAACTTGGTTCTACTCAAGGTTTCTACCGGTTAAAGGGGAGTTTTTTCTTGGCACTGTCGACCCAGTGCTTACTCTTAGGGAAATGTTTGGTCTGTAAATTATAAGAATACGGTC
This sequence comes from Cebidichthys violaceus, assembly GCF_023349555.1. Taxonomy (NCBI): domain Eukaryota; kingdom Metazoa; phylum Chordata; class Actinopteri; order Perciformes; family Stichaeidae; genus Cebidichthys; species Cebidichthys violaceus. The sequence continues at coordinate 13,075,056 of NW_027176340.1, read as the reverse complement.
ATGACATGTGAAAAGTGTCATAAGATAACTTCTATTTTGCGCTATAGCAGGAGAACAATGTAGGATGTGGGGTGGTACAGGGAAGAACCGGTTAGGGTCGTAGATAACAGGGTAGGATGGTAGAGAACAGGGTAGGGTGGTAGACAACAGGGTGGGGTGGTAGAGAACAGGGTAGGGTGGTAAAGAACATGGTAGGGTGGTAGAGAATAGGGTGGGGTGGTAGAGAACAGGGTAGGGTGGTAGAGAACAGGGTAGGGTGGTAGAGAACAGGGTGGGGTGATAGAGAACATGGTAGGATGGTAGAGAACATGGTAGAGTGTAGAGAACAGGGTAGGGTGGTAGAGAACAGGGTAGGGTGGTAGAGAACAGGGTGGGGTGGTAGAGAACATGGTAGGATGGTAGAGAACAGGGTAGGGTGGTAGACAACAGGGTGGGGTGGTAGAGAACATGGTAGGGTGGTAAAGAACATGGTAGGGTGGTAGAGAATAGGGTGGGGTGGTAGAGAACAGGGTAGGGTGGTAGAGAACAGGGTAGGGTGGTAGAGAACAGGGTGGGGTGATAGAGAACATGGTAGGATGGTAGAGAACATGGTAGAGTGTAGAGAACAGGGTAGGGTGGTAGAGAACAGGGTAGGGTGGTAGAGAACAGGGTGGGGTGGTAGAGAACATGGTAGGATGGTAGAGAACATGGTAGGGTGGTAGAGAACATGGTAGAGTGTAGAGAACATGGTAGAGTGTAGAGAACAGGGTAGGGTGGTAGAGAACAGGGTAGGGTGGTAGAGAACAGGGTGGGGTGGTAGAGAACATGGCAGGATGGTAGAGAACATGGTAGGGTGGTAGAGAACATGGTAGAGTGTAGAGAACATGGTAGAGTGTAGAGAACAGGGTAGGGTGGTAGAGAACAGGGTAGGGTGGTAGAGAACATGGTAGGATGGTAGAGAACATGGTAGGGTAGTAGAGAACATGGTAGAGTGTAGAGAACAGGGTAGGGTGGTAGAGAACAGGGTAGGGTGGTAGAGAACAGGGTGGGGTGGTAGAGAACATAGTAGGATGGTAGAGAACATGGTAGGGTGGTAGAGAACAGGGTAGGGTGGTAGAGAACATGGTAGAGTGTAGAGAACAGGGTAGGGTGGTAGAGAACAGGGTAGGGTGGTAGAGAACAGGGTGGGGTGGTAGAGAACATGGTAGGATGGTAGAGAACATGGTAGGGTGGTAGAGAACAGGGTAGGGTGGTAGAGAACAGGGTGGGGTGGTAGAGAACAGGGTAGGGTGGTAGAGAACAGGGTGGGGTGGTAGAGAACAGGGTGGGGTGGTAGAGAACAGGGTCAATGTTGCTTTGCTTTTTGCTGACAATTTGACAAGTTCTCATAGGTTGGCTGATTAAGTTCACATTAAAACTTGGAAAAGAATATGAATACTTGTAAAGAACACAAAAAATAGACACGAAAAACAACTTGAAATTAAATCAAATCCAGCATAGTTTTTCAATCAAATAATGTTTATGTATAGCACTGTATCCAGTATGTGATTTTTGCATTAGTCATTTCTTATAAAATTACATTTTTTAGGCCTATTCACTGGATTTTATTTAATCTAGGTGAGAGACTTCAAGATAACATTGGCTAATTCATTAATTAATTCCCAAAAAAGTGTGCAGAGCACTTCCTCTCTTCAGGGCTCGATGGGCCCCTGCTTAACCGAGAGATGAGCAGTAAACCAGTGAAGGTGATGAGCACTGTGAAAGGAGCTGCTAAACCTGGGGCCTCACTCGAGAATGTGTGTTCTTCTTGTTTTGTCAGAGTTTCTTTCAGGTGCTCTAGTTTCTTCTGAACACTGGGACGTCTAAATAACTCACACAGTAGGTCAGTCATCGCAATAAACCTACTGTGTGGTTTTACCTTCAGAATTCAGCATTTGGAAATGGCAGTGGTCAGACAAACCAAAAGCTATGGTCTTTGTGTTTTTTTTCTTTTCTTGTTTAGTTTCTTTAAAGCTACAGTAAAATGTTTTGACAACATGACAAAAGCTCCGATATGAACAGAGAGACCAGCAGTCGGGAGGTAGAGAAAAGGAGATAGCTTTACTATAAAGAAGGCGTCGCTAGCAGAAGTTGCAACATCTCATCATACACGCATACATGGTGAATATATTTATGCCATTTTCTGTTGAGTATGTACCTTACAAAAGCTGTTATTTTGCGTGTTGAAGCGAGACTTTGACGAGCTGCTCTGATACATATGGTAAAAGCAAGAAGATGCTAACATGAGAATTCATATTAAAAAAAGCCTGTGATCAATCGTTAAAAAAAATCCATTTGCAAATCTTGTGTGTGCACCAGTAAAATTCTACACATTGCAGCATTTTGAAATGAAGAAAAACACAAAGCTGCACATTGACATCTTCTTTTCCCCCATTAAAGGTCAGTAGACAGTAGAAAGAGAGTCGGCGTGCATGAATAAAAGGACAAGAAAAAAAGCACTGTTCATCAGCAAATATGCATAATTCTCTTTTCTTTGTTATATAGCCAGTTTACAACATTTCCCCACTGTGATCCACTTGAGGGGAGGGGAGAGGAAAGGCCATGTGGGAAAAGGGGGTGCAGGTTTCCAGACCAGATCTGGAAGAAAACAAGTCCGGTGAGAAAGTTCGGACTTATATGTTCCATGTTTGATCTCTCAGTGCTTTTTCTTTCTGTTTTCTTCTATTTCAGCAGCGGCCTCCTGTTTTTGTTCAAAAAGTCTGTGCTCGGTGCCTCAAACTAACAACCCCCTGTGGTCACACCAACATACTGTAACACGATGGCATCTAAGAAAACACCCAGCTGATTAAAACTCAGAGGATATTGCTGAGAGTTTCTGCAGAGACACAGAAGGGAACATGAGTTTTTGGAAGAGGGGACAGAGAGGCTGTGTTTTTGGAGAATCAGACATCTCTTTGTTTTAAAAAGGGGTGATAAATACCAGGTCAGGACTCTTTTCAAAATGGATTATATGTTGTGTTTGATTTTAGGGGCCTCCTTCAAAGTCTGCAAATTGAAAATATTATAACCGATCAGCAAGGTCTGTCCTAATTAGAAGGCTCCTCCAAATGAGCAAGGAATTAAAGCCTTCTTTTGCTCAAATTTGGTCAATCCAGTGTGGGCCAGTCACATGTTTAATTGTGCATTTAGGCAATCCTTTTCAACTTGTAATTATGTCAGATAAATCTGACTAATGTAAAGCAGAATGTGAATAGTGACTGTTGGGAGTAAAATCCACTATTTGTTCTGGTTTGCAGACTGACAATCTGTTGGCATTACAGATGTATACTAATTTATTTGCCCTTTTAACCTGCTTCACTGTTTGTCAGGTGTCAACTTGTGAACTTACCCAAATTTATCACAGTATTTAACACGTCTACCCTTTTTTCTGATGACATATCATAATGTGTTACAATAGTTCTGTACTCGACTGTCTCATTTGTGGAGGAGCAGACTCGACCCACACTCGGTTCCATTCATACTACAATTGAGGGCCTGCATCGGTCTGGCGTTCCACGCATGCGCATTTCGCGATCCACACTCCATTCCATTTGGTAGCTGTAATGCCATTTGGATGTCTTTGTGGTCCTTTATAGACAAATTATTCAATATCTTTGCACAACCTCTCTTCAAAAGGCAAACCAGCTAGATGAGCATACGTCACCAAATGGACCGGAGTCTGGAACGAAACTGGAGCATGCGCCATCGCCGTACAGTCAAATTTTGAGCCGCATGCCCCGAAAGTATGAATTGGTCCTGTAAGGAGGCCCCTGAAATGGGACTAGCGATGCAACACTAGACATGTTAGGTGAAGGAGTCTATGCAGTTAAAAGGAGAGGAGTGTGTTCCAATACCTCTGTGAATGCATGTTCTTTTAGGCCTACTAGCAGTCTGTGTGCGACAATGCTACAAACAGAATATTGCAGGAGCACTTACGTCTTATTTACATCATAGAGCATCTAACTTGTTCCTCTTTCACAATATAGAATCCAAGCCATCATCAAACAAGTGACCACGTATCACAATGTCAAAGCAAAGGGCAACATAGAGTGAAGGATGATTCTCGTTATTTTTTCAGAGTGCAAATGTTAGTCAAAGCTACATTACAAAGGTGCACAACAGACTAAAGATGCACCTGTCACATGTTGCTTTGTGGATACAGAATTGTGACTTTTTGTCTCCTTCGCGGATAAAGCATTTTTCTGGGGGAATCGACTTTGAAATATTTACAAATATAAGAGGGGTTTTTTTCAGGACCTACATGTACAGAATATATGTCAAATAAATAATAAGCAACAATATTAATTTTCTGTGAGGCGGAAAGGTTATGTTACATAAATCTGAATAACAACACAGAGTAACTGTAATACAACACAACATGAGTGCGAGAAGAGCAGCACAATGGACAGATAAACATGACAAGTATGTTGTTGTTTTGTTTACAGCAGAAAAGCCAGCTGCTACAAATATCACAAATAACTGGAACATATTGTGTTTAATGCCTCTCATGATGAACAATGACAGATTCTGGAGACATCTTTATTTGTGGCTTAATTCTGGCGTGAATCAACAAAATGAGTTGGTCAAAAATGTGTATACAACAATTGTTAAATTAAGTACTAATATTAATACTATTCACATAATGTAATAAATAGAAATCTAAAATAAATATTTGAAATACAATGTGAACTTCAGTCGCTAACTGCAGTAAAGATTTTCGAATTAAGCAGTGGAGGTTTTAATAGTGCTGTTGAGTAGCAGGTAACTATAGTACGAGTGCCAAAATGATGCTGTGAACCAAATGTGAACATCTAGTACAAAATAAAGAAATCAGTCTATCAGTCTGCTAACAGAACAATGACGTGACAAATGTGGTTGTTGGACAAGTGGAATACTGAGCTTACATTTGTTTCTAAAAAGTTCTGTTACTCAAACAGTTTTCTTTTTTCTTTCTTCTTCTGCAAAAAAAACAAGTTGATACGTTTCATTTCAAAGGTGGCCGTGAATTCGATGTATATATTTTCATGCTGTAAATCTGGTCATTTATTTCAAGTGTTCTACGCGGCCTAACGCTGTCTTTTTTCATCTGTAATGATCAACACACTAACTGCATTTATAAAAACTAGAGGGAGGGACAGAGGAGTAGATCCTTCCGTAAAGGTGGGTTCAGACTAAACACCAAGAAAATGCTGTGATTGCATATAAAGTTAATGCACAAATTAATTAAATGAGTTGAGCCAAAGATGCGTCCATGCCGACGCTCGAGCAAAACTTTGTGGCTATTTCCGAGGCTTCATGGCTCCAATTCATGAAAATACGAAGACGAGAGAAGAGAGCAGTCTGGAGGGGAGAGACTGACAGAACTGTATGTTAGTTAGCTAGCTGCAGCTAACATCTCTATATTGATTGTTTAAGGTCCCGGTCAGACAGAGCACATTTTAGCAACTTTTTCTAACTGTTTTCAATGAGAGTGAAGCTTTTTGCCCGCTGCTTTTGCTGAGCACTCACAAGTGCCCTAACAACTTGAGTTGAATTTTCAGGGAAGTAGTTTTCATGAATTAAAACTTTACTATCAACTATTAAGTAGCTTAACACAAACAGTGGTTTGTGTTAAGCTAATGTTAGCACTCATTTAGTGGTTGCCCAACAATGAAAAAAAAAGACAAAACGTTTTGTGGGCAAAATGAAAGGCATTGATAGTCTGAAAACACCCTAAGGATCCTAGCCTCTCATGCTGCATTCATGTCCCATGGGAGAGAATGTGGACATTTCCAACTTGAAATGATTACACATCTCAACTTTCAGGAGCTAAAAAATGATTTGGAAATTTGGGGTTGGGACCCCAAACTTCCAAAATTCTGGTGTCACAATTGAAGAAAATACATGCAGATAAGTTTTAGAGGATTATATATCCATTACAAAACCCATTTTTCTGTCATGATAAGCCATTATGTGATCACCATGTTGGATTGACATAGCAATGTCTGGTTTGGTATAAAACGTACTTTCAAAAGTAACACAAGGAACAATTAAGAAACCAGTCAAAAGAAAAACAGAAACATCTGTCAACATTATCGCTGTCGACCGACAGCTGTTCCCATTTGACATGAATGCAGCATTAGCCTGCATGCTAACTAGGGAATTCACTGGGTTGTGGTCTACTGATGTTTCTCAAGCGAAGCCAACGTTCCTCTCTGTTGCCTTCCATTTCTCTTGCACTAAGTTACTACCATGCTCCAAAATAATATTCGTCATTAATAACATACTGTAGCAGAGCTTGGTGCTTTTGGCAGAAACAGCCTTTCTTGTGGCAGCCATTTTGAACATCTGCACTACAACATTGGAGTAGAGGTAAGAAAAACATGTCCACCACATTGTACAAGGCAGAGTGAATAAAAGCATGTGATTTAGCCTGCGAGTGAAAAAAAACTAAACCTGAAACGTGTACTTTTACTAACCAGGTTAAACCCAGAATGCTATGGAGGAGGTGATAGTGCATAGTTTTGCAGGGCACTAAAATGTGTGCCAGGACTGAATACAGCACTCTTTAAGATTCAATGACTCGTCTGCTAGCTGTGGAAAAACTAAAATCTTTCATTGCGTAAATATCAATATGATAAACATATCTGCCGGCATCCTGTTGAGTTTGATGGTTAGAAGCTGATATGTTACAGGACGGGCCAGTGTGTGTATGTGTATGTGTGTGTGTACGGGACCTCTTCTGTGTACTTTACCGGGACGCTACACAGAGGTATGAAGGGCGCATTGGGAGGGAGAGCGGGGACACTGGAAATGTTCGGAGCAGAAACGAACCAAAGAAAAAATCTCTAGAGAACTCCTCCAAGTGCGGAAAGCTGCCCCGAAGGCACACTTCAAGTCTGTGTAAGGGCAGGCGGAGAGCCGAGGAAGACGAGCACTATCGTCTTTGTCCAAACGCCACCTCCAATGGGCCAATTTCTTTGAGCTGGAAACTAAAATAAAGGCTTGTGGTCTAATTCCACTCCCGTGTTCCTGTGACTTCATCTGCAGAGGGAAGCCTACCCAGTCTCCAGACAGGCCCTGCTGCGTTTCTTCTGTTTCATATGGTAATATACTCATGTGTGTGTGTTTGTGTCTGGTGTGTGGTGCTGTGGTTTGTCGTAACGCCCTCAGGTCAGAGGGGGGCCACCGGCGCTACGGCGCTAGGCCAGCGAGTAGATGGCGTTGACGGGCGAGGTGGCCTCAGAGCTCTCGTTGCCCTCCGTCTCATCCTTGTCTTTCTTCACCGTGTACTGGCCGATGAAAGAGCCGTCCTCGTTGAACTGGCCGTCGCCACCTTCGCCATAGTCGACCAGACTGTCGTCGCTTTCCTTCACGTTGCCGTCCAGCGACGTCTGGCTGCCCTGGAGAGGCTTGTTGTCCTCGTCGCTGCTGCAAAGGTGGATGGAGAGCAGAGTTAATGATTAAAACGGGAGCAGGACGCTGATTCAGTGTCTGCAGGAGTTTGGGACCCTGTTGTCCCCATCAGCACGGGTTAAAAGGGGGGAGTGAAAGGTTATGCGGATTGCAGGTAAAGAAATTATGTTAATTCCATATTTTCAGCTATTCTAACTCTTGATGACTGAATGTTCAGGTCACTCAGGTCTTATTAGACTAGAATTTAGACTTTTATGAGTCATTTCTTTTCCATTTTTCCAGGATTGGTTTGAATAATATGAATACAGTACTCACATGCTATATGTCATTTGAAAGAGTTCTCTGTATTAAGTGCAATTCCTCTGTAGATCGACTACACTGTGAGTGATGGGGAAAGCTCATATGAGGCTTCAGCCAACTCAAGTGGATATTTTCTTCCTGGTAGTTGTGTACAGGATCATTACTAGTGTTTTGTCCTAGCAACAAAAATATGTACATTAACCAGGACGTATCCCTCCACAGCAAGGAAACACCGTCCGTGCAAACACACTGTGGAGATAATATTATCACAATAAAAAGAAGATACCCACTCGATTTGGCTAAAGCTCAAATGATAGTTTCCGTGTCCACATAACTGCAAAGGTCCGTGTGACATAATAGTCATCTGTCCATATCGTGGATGTCCACAAAGATTCTACGCCGACACTTTACAGATGTCTGCGTGACTACACAATCTGTATGCAGAACAGAGCAGTCAGATTGGGTGATTTCCTTCTAATCGGTTACTTTTTATTTAAGTGTGTGGGTTACGGTAATTTGGGCTGCTTTCTGTACCCTTTGGGCTGTATCCAGAGGATATATTCCCATAAATCTAAATAGTGGGATTGAGATTGACAGGACACTGAGTTCAATAGGCTCAACTCGTCTTGCAATGACTGATTCCTTTCCTGAAGAGTAGGCTGGTTCTACGCTCTGAGGCCCTGGTTGGGCTACTTTCTGTCAACACTGTTACGGACACCTATGAACAAAACCACGTGTCGGCAACATGGACGTATTTGACTGCCAGCCACTAGTTAACACTGTTAGCAGACACTTTGCAGGCGTTCTGCTTGTGATACCAACTAAACGATGTTTACTTTGTGGTCATTAAGTTTCCCTAGTTAGAATTATATTTTATTATATTAGCTAGCTAAGCTAGCAAGTTGAAGTTTGCCACTACTGTTGGAACAGCTGAGAACTGCTCAGGTTCTTCCCCAACTACTGGACATCGTTGTCAAAGTTATGTTAAATAGAACATAAAGGTAAAAGCAGTAGAATTGTACACTTCTTAGGACAGCTTGCGCTCTAAAGCATGCGTATTGTGGGGGGACGCCACCTCAGCACTGGCGACTTCTTTATTTCCGGTACTTCCCCAGATTCATGTGTACTTTGTGCTTCAGGTTAACAGCACCATGAATAAGATACGTATGGCATGTAAGTACTGTATCAAGATAGAATCCAAACCTATTCTTTAACAAGACAGCTGCATTAGCATTTTATACCAAAGATGCTTGTTGATCTACAGTTATAAGTCGATTTTGCAGAACACTACACAGTATTCGCCTCTACGTTTTAAAAGCAACCCTGTCTCCTAAAATGTACGTTCAGATAAAACTAATTTGTTTAAAACTAATAGGTTTTATTGGAAAAAAATTACCTGGATTAAGATTGAATCTATCTGCAAGCTATTCAGTGCCAATACAAAATGTTAACACTGAATGAATCTGAAACGATCACTGTCCCTAAAGCTAACAACACATGGGATGCACAGGATACGCTTGAATTATCTGTGATTACCTTGCTTTCTGTACAGTATAAGAACATCACACTTCCTGGACTGGGACAAAAATACTACCAGTGGAATTATTACGAACATAGACTTGAGGAGGTATAGAGTATTTGGCAGGAGACAGGGGTGATTAAAGCAGATAAATACTGTCGTCAAAAATTCAAATGAGACATTTGCATACACATGCTAAACGGTGGCCATATTCTGATCAGAGATCTAAGCATGAGAACTCCAGTGCACCTCATTTATGGAGCTGTGCTTGATCTTAGTTCAGAGCATGGCTGCATGTCTCCTTACTCTGATTTTAGGGGGAAGAGAACGTCATGCACAGGAAGAAAGAGCTACAGAATAGCATTAGCTTTCTTATCTCAGATCAAGCCAGCAGCATAACAGCAGGAGGTGCACTCAAAGGATGCAAAGGTGAGATATTTTTCTGTTTGATATCTTTTCTCTGCTCAGGTCTGTGTATCGCATTTCAAGGTTATCAAACATTATGTATTCCGATTTACTTGGCGAGGACAGAATCTATACCATAGCTTCTCAGAATCATCATGCTCCATGCTGAAACACTTTTGGAACCACAGACATCACTTGATACATGTTAGAAACCAGACATGTTAATAATTAAGAATACACGGCAGAATGCAGCGCAAATCCAGCAAATGTGACTGTGATTGAAACCCCAAATCCAGTATTCATTATATCAATCCACAAAAAGAATCTTACAGAGTAGAGCGAGAGGCAGTGAGAGAAGCAGAGATAGTGAAACGATGGGCGCTTTCAGAACACATGCTGACATGTAACGAGGTGAAGAAGAGAGTGGAAGTTGAGCATAAAGTGGGTAAATGCGAGAGCACGGTCGCCATTTTTGAATCGATTAGAATGTTGACTAGTCAAGCAGACCAGTCGAGCAGGAAAAAATGCCTGCCCTGTACGTTTCTGAAAACCCCGGCTACGTTGAATACGGATGTTTTTGCATTCGTCAAAACAAGTGACGATGTATATGGAGCGAAAGTTACAATGTATAAGAATTAAGGGCTGGTGGTTGATGAATCAAACAAACACATCAGACTTTCACCCAGGAGACTGATGTTAGTGTTTCGTGTGAAACCAAAAGTAAACTTTGACTTTACGCTTGTTACGTATACGTTATGTAATAAAGTAGTTTAGTGTAATTATTCACACTAGTTACATTGTTACGTTGCAATTAAACACATCTATAAAACTTATTTATGGTTTAGAAACGTCCACATTGTGTGTATCCTGTGGTTTGCAGAAACGTACGATGCCAACATTCATTCTGGCGACTGGGTTGAGTCAAGAATATCTCAGTTTTCTCAGCAGCTTGGCCCGTATGTTAACAAGTCAGGTCACAAAAATGACAAAGCTGCATACAGAGCCAACAAAGAAAAGATGTGTCACTTTCCAAATACTTACAGACTGCAGCACGTGTGTATTTATTTCGAAAGAAGGCCTGTAAGTTGTGGATTTAGGTGCGGATGACCTCATAGCTGATGGATGCATCAGAGTGTGCAGTAAAGGAGTATGCTCCGTGGTTTCGATATGCTTGGAGTGCGCCAGCAGCAGATCAGACGGACATCTCTCTATGCACCAGTGCCACTGAAGCGCTTAGAGATTTCTTCTCTTACAGCTAATTAAATAAATGTGGCCAAGAGGCAGAACCTTTTTCAAACCATCTGCCCCAGTCACATTTGCCAAAGCTTGCTTTCATCTGTTGACCGTACCGCACCAGCAGCTTCAGCGAGCGAGGGGGGGGGGGGAGCCTTTTATTTCTGTGACTTCAAGATGTCTTCAGAAGGAAAGAGGGCAGAGTCCGGAATGATTCAATTATCTGATTAGGTGATATTTTTTTTACTAGAAGAGCAAAAGGTTGGGGAAGTTACTTAGAGGATGGGAGTGAGTTTCAGATAACCTTCCTCGCAAAAAAAGAACTCGCCAATCTGCAGCATCAGATTAACATGACGATAGAGTCAGGAAGTCACCTCGCTGTGTTTTTTGTTTTTTTACTTCTGTTTAACTTCATAGATTTGTATTGGGGATATGCAATATTGGATTAACCATGCTTAGAAATGCTGTTATTTGTTGGATAAAACTCATTAGGATGTTAAACAAAATGGAATGGCTCCAACAGACATGAATCAATTAAAATGCACTGCAAACGAGCAATAGTAGAAGAGCTTTTCTGAGAGCAGGATTAAGAGGACTCTTCTCCTTTCATACAGTACCTTTCAAGAGACCTTTTGGACCAATGAGGAAAATAAATCCCAAAAAGAGACAAAGGACACAGACATAAAGTGGGGAGGGTAGAACACAAAGACAGTCATGACACAGATGGACAACCATAAATACACAGATACTGAAAAGACAGATGAGGACAACAACATTTATATATATATATATATATATATATATATATATATATATATATATATATATATATATATATATATATATATATATATATATATATTTATTAAGGGTGGAGGTCAATACATTTAAATCATCATAACCCTAATTGCGTGAAAGATGTTTGAGTTTTGATTTAAATAATAATAGTAAGGTAATGATATTTGTTGTCTGTATGAGAAAAGGGCGGCATAGCATGTGTATCATCTAATTCCAGCTTGCTACATCTTGGGCATTGTTTTAGTTGGGCTAAGTTTTTTCTTTGGCCATCATTCCTATTAGTAACAGCACTGATGTCACCAGTTGCTGAGAAATGGGAACACAGGGACTTCACTACTACAAAGCTTAATGGGGCAACAAACACAAGCAGTCAGTCACTTTATTATTATTATTTGTCACAGGCCAGGTATCTGATTACTACACATCTGACCATTCCACACCTCATGATGTTTGGATCTAATCGTGATGCTTGTGTTTCTTGAAACGTCTTGACTTTAAAGTGATGTTTGCTGCATTCACAGATCTCAGCATTTCATAAAATGCTAATGGTCAACTATGTAAATGAAGACCACGTCGTAATAAATGAGATTTGTCCTTTAGCTGCACTATAAAATCTCATGTGTTTTTCATGCAAGTAAAAGTGTTTTTCTAAATAGAGTTAATGCTGATTCATTCTTGTCCTACACAGTAAAATAGTGAAGAACCTCAGAAAAAAGAACCAGATGGAGCCAACAGGAGAAGAAATAATCCATCATTCCTGATGGTACACTTTCTGAAGCCCATGTCTATTAGACATTATTAACATAACGTGTGTTATAATCTTCTTATAGCACTGTTATTATAGGTCGTAATGATTTATAACAATTATAACACATTATAAAGCATTTTATAACAACTTATATGGTCAACTATCATAATACTTCATATTTGTTGGTCACTCACTGACATTTTTTTTATGCAATGATCATGGTGTACAACTCCAATAGTAGTAATACATTATAAACATTCTATAATACATTATAATCACCGTGGTTAGCTATAATTAAAGTGAAAAAATATTCAATTTATGCAAGAGAAACACAAAACAGTCAACATTTTTCTTTACTTAAAGCAAACAGTGACTACTTTAAGTAACTTATTATCACAATGCAATGCATTATAACAGTGATTATATTGCTTTAGAAAAAGATTATTCTGCGTTACAACTATTGGAGTTACAACAAACTATGATCCTTGCAAAAAATGTCAATGAGTGACCAGCAATTATGAAGTATTATGACCTTTTAAGTCATTATTACATTCTTTATAATGTGTTATGATTATTGTTATAAAGCATTATGAATATTTATGAGCGTGTATACGTATAATTTAACAGTGCATAAGCAGATTTTAACGTGTAAAAATTAATGTTTATAAATCATTATAGACATGGACCGTATTTTCTAAGATTCATAGATCTAAGGTCACAACATTTGTTTGTTCAATCTTTTGTCCTACGATTGTTTCTCCAGTTGTTTGTTGCCTAAACCAGTTTCCTGAAGGGTGTCAAATCGTCCCAAACATAGCTCATCCTGCCTCTCTGTCCTCACTACAACCCAGATTGATTTCACTTTCCGTCTCTCACCCCGTGCACCTAGTGGTGGATGCTTTTTAAATGTCAGCCTGGCGGAGGAAAAAACAATGCAATTAACCTCTAAAAGGGTGAAAAACATGGTAGTGCCTTTGGCTGGAACAAAAAAAAAAGACCTCCCGTACTGTTCTCTCTGGCTGCTTTCTGGGATCACGTCCCCTCGTTCTGCTGGAACAGCTGATCCATGAAGAGCCTTTTACAGTTCAGCTCTTTCTCTATGACTGATCCATGTGCAACTCAGGGTAACAGAAATGCACAGGCAATATCCCATTAAGATGAATGGACTTGTGTAGTAATGCTCCAATACTGAGCTCTATAAAGAGCAGCTTCGAGCCATACAATAAAAGAATAAATGGAACTTTTGACTGTGCTGCAGGTGGCCATGGTCTGTGTGTTTTAATTGAGCTGCTAATGTGCTCTTTCCATGTGATTCTATGAGAGCCTTGGGCTGAACCACGGCTGTGATTAACCACAGGCATTTTATATCTAGTTCTGAACATTAATACAGCCTCAGCAGCTGCTCTGCTGTGTTGTGAGAGATAACACATCCTACCTGAAATATAATTTCCCTTCATCTTGGCCAACTGTGGATTATAATTATGTTAATTTTTATGGGCTAAGTATGCCATGTTCATTTTCATGGGCTAAGTACGCCAATTTAAAAGCAGAATATTCATCAGCAGGGAGGCTATTTAGTGATTAATCTGTTCTTATAGAGTATGTCTCAGTTTGGGGTCTCAAATGTTAAGAGCCTGAATCTCGTGCAAAAAAAAGTGCTCTGTTCCTGCAACTGTGGCAGTGATCCCACCTGCTGCTTGTTTTCTTTTGTTCAAACCGAAGCACAAAGAAACACTTTGGTTCATTTGTCTCCACGCTGACTTGACACCAGGCAACCAGACTTTTTGAGGAACAATTCAGCATTTTTGGGAGATACACTTATTTTACACTGGTGAGATAAGATCAATATCAACCACATGACTTAAGCCTAGCTTAGCAGGAGGAAACCAATAACCTGGCTCAAAACAAATACATTTAGATCTGATTGTTTAGTCTGTACGGAAACAGAAATGGATCAACGATTTGTGGTCTATACCTAAACCAAAAAAAAAAAAAGGTTCTGGACCTCCAGCATGAGCAGCATTAACATTCACCAGTCTAGTCTGGGTGCCTTATCTAATCATGTTAAAAAAGAGGGCCCCTGAACTAGCTCTACTTATTGACTCAGAGTTGTCTTTTGATGCTCCGCTGACTAAAGCAGTGCAGTCCTACTTTGTTCTACTAAGATCATTTAAAAAAGATCTTTTTTTCATTTGCAGAATTAAAAAAAGGGAATCCAGACGATTGCAATGCACTTCATTCTGGGGAAACATCCAAGCTTGGCTGATATAAGACACTGCTGCCAGGTTTTTAACTCGTTTTAAGAGAAGCTCCCCCATCACATCGATCCTTGCTGCCCTTGAGTTTTAGTTGTGTTGTGTCTTTATTGTGTTCATTCACTTAAAAGAAAATGTCACGTAATCTCTTAATCACTGATAAAAGCCTGCTGATTGAAACCAGGGAATCAATTCTATAGGAAATATTTGTCTACCATCTTTTTTCTCTGGGTTTGGGTTTGAATAAAATATCTTTTATGACTGCAATAAACATAGAGACCGACCAAAGCTCGGCTTTGTCCGTCTTTCTTTGCCTTGTCTGTGTCACTTGTCATGTGACCATCATGGAACTAGGATGCTGCAGAGCCAGGGGCCCCTGGCCTTGAAGATGAAATAGTTTGGTTGACAGTTTGACACCCATAAAGGAACCAAATCCTGGCACTAACTGAATCTTGTTCATCTCTGGTAATTACATTTAATCACTATGGCTAAATCATGTCTGTCGCATTGTTCAAGCAGTGCTTTGAAAGCCAGTTGGACTACAACTTGCTTACGTCTTGAATGAAGGCTGTTTGCAGACTGAGCAAAGAGCCAGCCCTGCATTGATCTGGCACATTATCCTGTTTGGTCTCCTTAAATCAGCTACACCTTATCCAGCCCACGTTCTCCCCGGCTCAGGGGAAACACCTGCTCCCCCCGACATGCACAGGCCAAGAGAGATGCCGTGCTGAAAACCAAAGTACCTGTTCTCGTTCTCGTTCCTGTCAGGGACAGACGACCCATTTCAGCGTGGGGGAGAGAGAGGGACGAGACGTGAGGACACAGGGGTGACAGCGAGAGAGAGGAGGGGGTGCAGAGAGAGAAAGAGGAGAGGAGGAGGAGGACAAGCTCCACATGATACATGCATGTAAATCCTCACATGCACACACACACACACACCCCACACAAAGAGCTGAGTGGAGTCTGGGTCAGAATCAGAGCAAAGCAATGACCTTGACTGTAAGAGAAGGGTTGGTATTAGAGTAACGTTAGACTCATTATTGATTAAAGAGCTAAACAGGATCTCACACACTGGAGATAAAATGAATCACACGGTATTAAGCACAGCAGGTGATAATAAATGCCGATCGCGCCTCTTTTCTCATTCACAGCCATCTTTTCAATTCCAACGCCATCAGATTCAGAAATTCCATTCTTTTAGCTAAAACACTTTGCACCAAAGCAGAGCTACACAATGATAAGACATTCCTTAGTGCTTTGGATTCTGTGTGGACCATGGATAGTCTATTAAAGATGGGATCCTTGCTGTTATGTGTGCTAATATGGAGGCATTCACGCTGCGATCCAAAGTCAATAACAACATTCAGAGGCCCTTTCTCATTCCTGTCTACAGTTAGAGAGAAACGTTTTAGTGCCACTCTCACACAGCGGAGTTACAACATGACATGTGCAACTTGGATTTAGAAAGCAGGTTAAATTCAACATGTTTTTAGTCAAAGTGGACGGACACAGAACAGACAGACTCATTCTTCATTAAGAGGAATGAAGCCACAGAAATCAGTGGGACCTGGAGGGAGCAAAAGACACATCACTTATTGACACATACTGCACAGAACATACAGTACATCCTCGCCCTACTGTATATTATTCTCATAGAAGACCACTGCACAACGCACAAATGAGCTTTCTGTCGCATAAGGAAAAGGTTTAAGACCTTTCGTCCAGATTTCCAAAGATGGCGTTAAGATGAGTTAAGATAAGATTTAAATTCTACGAGGTACTGGGTTATTTGTCGATACCCAGCCCTAATGGTTAGCACACCTGTAGGACAAATGGATCAAGGCTGCGCCTCCGTGCCCTAAAACTCCTTTATAATTGAAGCATTGTCTCTGAACTGAAGCAATTTCTAGGTTCAATTTCTAGCAGGAAAACCCTCCTCTGTGCTTCCATGACTTGCTTGTGACAATGCTGTAGCTGTCTCTTTGCCATCTTTCTAAAGTTCTCATATCCATATACAAGGAGCTGGAAATGGACGCCATGCCAATTTGAATATTCAGAACGAGGATTTTTTTCTTCAATGAGAGCTCTAAACTTTCCTGCAGTGCCCATGAAAAAAATGTCGGTTCTGTTTCTGTAAAAACGAGGCAGTATGTAGAAATAAACAGCTTCTTCTAAAGTAATGAAAACCCAAGAATTCTTATTTTCAGGCAATTATACACTAAAGAAAACATACTTAATAATATCATATTCCATTTTTAACAATAGATCCCCCTAAATGTTACACACTGGCCCTTTAAAGTAAGCTAAGCTATGTACCCCATCATTGTGGGTGCTGCAGAGATGACATTTTTTGTAGGCCAATCCCAAAAGTAAAAAAAAAAAAACACGGTCACATGACAAGGCTGTGAAGGACGTTAGCAATTGCCTTTTCTGCAAAATTATTTACTGACATATTTTGTCATAGAAAATCTCTGAACCACAGACATTATTTCAGGTATCTAACCAAAAACACATTGACATTGTTTTAAGACTCATTCCTGCAGCACTGTAATGCTTTAACTGACTGAAAAGTCTGGCTATAACACTGTCTTCATACAGTATACAAGATGAGACAATACTGCTTGGCTGTTATACAGCCTGATCCAATTCCCCTGATCACTAGAAACTTAAAACAGATGAGCTTCAAATTATTTCAAAGGTCAGCGTTCAAACAAAGTTAGCCACTGATGAAGGTGGCACCAATGTTACTCACACTGTGGTATATACTTACTGGTAATCGAAGGATCCGTCCTGGTCTTTCTGATCTACTGGGTCCAAGGGGAGATCTTTTTTGTCACGGACTAAGGAAGGAAGAACAACAACGTTCAGCATTTTGCTGTCGTGGTGACATTTGACATAAAAAAACATCCACATGTTAAGAGGTTCCTGGAGTTATAGTTTGAAGAGAAATTATGTTAATCCTCATCTGGTAATACAGTTCCATGTCTTTGTCTTCAGCCTTCATTTTACAAACTGTTAACTAACACTGCGTCACCGTTCCATACTCAATTCCACGTTCCATACTCAATTCCATTTCAAAGGGAAAAGTATTTTCTCTGGGATTAAGGTTGCCGTGTCAAACATGTGGTTAAAAAGTAATTGGTTAGGTTTTGTAATAGAGTTTCACTTCAAACTTTTGTTACATTACTTAAGATACAGTTCTGTACATATGAAACTTTAAACATTTAACGCAAGCTTTTCATTTCACACAGGACTTGAACAGCGGCCTTTCTGAGTGAGTAAACGTCATTAAGATGTGAATACATAAGCGACGTGAACATAGGCTCAAATACATCCACATAGAAATGTGTTTGTGACACGTTGAAAACAAACAAGTATGCAGTTTATTTTAATGTGAGCGCATTTCTTAGGAACCAGGCTGCATATAAACTGATGCTATAAAGCAAACAGATGTGGACTGTGCACTACGTTGCCACAAGAAATGAATGAAGTCTACCAACAGGACATGATACAAGATGTTTGCTGAAAGACTTGAATTAAATTGCTGCCGTTTAAAATAGAAAAAGTGAAAATGTATTTCCATTCTTTTGTGACTATGTTTGTATTGCTTTCTGCCTCAGTAAGTCATGTGTTCAGTAGTATGCATTAGGAACACAGTGTACGTTTGAAGAGTTAGCAGTTACAGAACATTGGGTTGGATTTGTAAGGTGTGTCAATGCTTCAAACACGTTTTACTCAGTGCATGTGAGACCTCCTCTCATTAGTCACTTTTCCGTTATCATTCTTATTATTAGGTGTTAGTTCTTCACACATCACCTACCCAGATATTTTGCGAAACCAGTCACGCAACCACCACCTAGACATTATAGAAACTGCAAAACATTAACACAACTCTAACTTCTGTTGTTCCAAAGCATTGAATCATCACATATTGTAGATCAGCACCAATGTTGCATGACGACTATTTCAATATGTGTCTGAACAAGGAAAATACAGTTGTTTTTATTTTTTTGTTTGTTTGGGAGCAAAAATAGTAATATGTGACTGTGGTGTTACATCATCAAATATGGAATCTGTCAAACATCCTGTTTGACATGTATGTGTGTCTTGACCCGGTAAATAGCAGCCAGTTGTGTTGTTGTGATGATGTGTGCTTTTTATTTTTTGGTGCCAGCTGATTAAAAGCGGGTGCTGACATTTTGACTATTGGTCTGTTGTTTTCCCCCTTAACTAATACAATAACGTTTCAAAACAGTTCATGAACTTAACAACTTCTATCAGTAACCAATTAAATGTAGTAGTGACATGGATTGCATCCCACCAGATATAAAAAGCCATATTTCAAAATGAGTGCCATCATTTGGTGGTTTTTCTTCGGGAGCGGTGGATTCTTGCAAATGCCATTAGGAGCAAAGGACACCGATTTTCTCCTAGATTATCTTATCTATCCCTGATAGTGACGGTTTGAGCAGATATGATGCTGAAGTTATTTTCATTAAAGTTACCAGCTGCAGCTTTAAGTTTAAAAGAGGAGGCAGCTACATCACTGCCCATTATTTACCTTGCTACCAAAATGTGAAGGTTCAAATATCTGACATCTCAATTCAGCAATCACTTCAGCGCCAACTACTGAGTTTGTTAAGAAACGTCCAATCAGAAGATTTCAAATTCTGTTGCTGTGTTGGTTATTGCAGACAGAACTTAGAGTTTGATTAGTAAATTGAATTAACTCACTGATTTAGAAATCATTTTTGAACAATTCAGTGAATACAATGGGATCTTTTGTTCCTGGATTACTGTGAAGAAAGGGTTCTGACTGCTAGACCTCAAGCAATCAGAAGAATTGAATCTCCCAAAGTGTCAAAACAATCTCATTTCTGAGGAAAAAAATTTAAATGCAGTATTTATATTCATCGCCACCTAATAATATTGTTAAATTACCCGGGAGGTGTACAATGGGACGAATACTGACTCCATCCACTTTGCTCGGTATTGATGCAGCTTCAATCCATCCTGTGGACCTTTTTCAGATGACTCTGTGGGGTTAATGTTGGTCTTCTACTGGGTGTCAAAGCCTCAGTGTGGAGCCTTACCTGGGTATTTGCCCCCGCGACTCCTCTTGATGAAGCAGACGATGAGGAGGATCAGTATGATGAGGGCGATGGCACACATCAGGCCAATGAACCAGCCTTGAGTGGCTATGTCCACCTGGTCTATGTAGGCTGGAGGCACACACAGAACACACACACACATACACACACAGGGGAAAAGAAAGAAGAGTGGAATCACAGTGAGTGCTTTTCAGAACCACAATGAGTCCGAAGCTAACAAATCAGACAAGCTGTTTTCATCGCAAAGTGCTCGGCAGAAGTCAACAACTCAGAACCAACATCTCATTATTGGCCCTGAGCTCATATCCAGGCTCTCTAGCAGTAATGTTTGTCTTCTTTCCCATTACACAGTGTGTGGATTTGAGTTGGCGTACAAGGGTTTGTGGTGTGAAAATAATTGTTGCTTCCCAGAAAGAATTTCAGTACAACCTAAGAGAACACACATTCTTTGACAGCTAGCAGACATTCTCACTCTGAAGTGTTACAGATATTTGCACTGAATTAGAATAAATGGCATTGTCCATCATAATTACCAGAGTATATGTCTCGAGATCATAAAGATCTTAAGGTGCACTGCAGTGTATACAGCTTATACTTATTATTTTACTCATTATGTCCATAGAAGCTAATCAAAGACGAACCTGGAGGTATATTTGTGAACAATATGAGCATTTACCTGTCAGAAGAGAAAATGTGAAAAAAGTTCCATCTCACAGGAACGCAACTTTTACTTTGAGTCGTGCATTAGATACTGCTCAAAAAGACAACCAAGTCAAAGTTGATGACATCCAAATATAGAAGTCTTATCCTGACTCTTGAGTTTATCTTTGGGAGAACATGCATGGAAACAAGAAAAACAAACCATAATAACTCCCAGCTTTCACTGAGTTACGGTAGAAACGACTACTGTAAGACTTGCACCCAGAGTAGCCCACCTGGCTGGAACCCCGGTTCCACCTGGCCAGATGGGGCCTCACCTGGTTTGGTCTTAAAGATGAAAGATTTGCTGCTGATGCTGTTGAGCTCATGGGAGTAAACCCTCAGGTGGTACTTGGCGCCTGCGATCAGATCCGCCACTGAAATGGGGGACTGCTGTTTCACCGGTACAACTTTCACCGACTTGTCGCCTTGAAGACACAAGAAAGGGGCCAATCACACTCAAGGGGGTGTGGCCTTCGTTCCACAGTAAAGGTTGCGCTGACTAGCAAAAGTCATGGCATCACAATGCTTTGCTGGGAGACTGGTTTCTTCGAGTCAGAGCAGGCTCACTGAAGTGAATTGAGACTGATAACAATGCAGTGCCCATCCCCATCATTAACATCTGCCTCTTTACAGTTTAGAAGCATACCCATGGTGTGGTTTAGCACGTCTAGCCATTATGTATGAGGTGCAACTCTTTGAAGCTCAGCGCTGCTGACACATTCTGGTTCAATTTCCTCTTTTATGGCTATATTTTGTCTCAAGGGCAAAGTTCTCCAGAAATCTGAAAATGGGAAGGGAAGAAGAGGGGCTCAAGGAGCAAGTGTTCCTCCAGGCAAACTCACTACACTGTGGACTTCAGAGTGTCACACAACCAAACCGGGTAGAATTAAAATTCACCATTCACCATCTTGGGTAATGTAAAGGTCGAAGGTGGCAAAGCATTGTTTTGTCTCAATCATTTACAGGCCCACACTTATCTCCATGAGGACAACAAAAAAAAAAAACAGCAACCTGCATCTTTCCTGTGGAAAGACGTGTCGGTCATGACATGGCTGAGCTATGAGCATGACTCTGAGGTTGCAGTGAGAGGAAGGGGCAGCACGAGGTGGTGACATCATGCACCATGCTGTCAACCATTCGTCAAGGTTGACATCATCTAACAGAAGTCATTCCAAAGCCATGCTGTTATCACCAGCCCTAAAACCAGCCAAGCAAAACGTCTAATGCAGACACCAGAGAACACATGCCAGTCCTTTTTTACATACTTATTCAATATAGTGCTATGAGTGAGGCCCAGGCTGAGGTTTTGGCTTACAAACACAGCATGGTGATCTTTATGTTTTTAATTGAAAGCAAAAATGATTCAAATGTCTTTTTATTTTTAGCCCAGACGCCAGGAAGATCTGTGGGCTTTGTAAGTTTCTGAAGGGTTACTGAAAGTTACATGTTCTAAAAGTTTTGTGGTATAATAACGATGTTACGTTGTTACATGTTTACATTGTTATGCTGTTACATTGTAACGTTATTACGTTGTTACATTGTGTTGATATATTGTGTTGTTACGTTGATAAATTGTTACGTTGTTACATGTTTACATTGCTACGTTGCGTTGTTACATTACATTGTTATGTTGCTTTGTTACATTGTTACATTGCGTTGATGTGTTGTTACGTTACATTGTTACGTTGCGTTGTTACATTGTTACATTGCATTGATGTGTTGTGTTGTTATGTTACATTGTTACGTTGCATTGTTACATTGTTACATTGCGTTGATGTGTTGTGTTGTTATGTTACATTTTTACGTTGCATTGTTACATTGTTACATTGCGTTGATGTGTTGTGCTGTTATGTTACATTGTTACATTATTACAAGTCTCAATTAGGGTAAAAAGTTGAGAGTGACATTTCCACAGCCCTAATTCCATCAGTACAACACACTGTCACACTTTCCACTCTGCTGCTCTCACTTTCTCTTTAAAGCACAAATACTGTTTTCATTCACAAATGAAGTCTTCTCACCTCTATTTTGCCACCCTTTTGATTGGTGCTTAGAACTCAAAAACTGTCTGCAGATGCTTAAGATGAAAAGCTCAACAGGAACAGAACGGGTTATGCCCTTTGAGCAGCTGGAAGGATTTCAATGTGAAATATACGTGCAGCAAAAGCAGCATAATTTCAGTTTCATTTATGGTAGCTTGAAAACAAACTGTTGTCATACCTATGGATTAGGCTGTGAATTGTCCTTCATCCTGAATTTATTAAGAAACAGCCAAACATGGAGGATGTGTTCAACAGAGCAGCGACTTAAATATGTTAAAATATATTGATAAAACAGGGGAAATTAGAAATATGTGAAATGCCAGTGATATCTAGCTTGTTTCAGATAACAACACGGTTCTCTATGTAGTTAAAATAAAATAAATAAATGCTGCGGCCACTAGGCCTTTATTTATTCACTGGGCCACTGGGGCTCAGTAGTAGAGCAGGGTGGTCCTTTAATCAGAGGATCGGTGGTTTGATCCCCGGCTCCACTAGTCCATGTCAATGTGTCCACTTAACCCCAAATTGCTCCAGTAGCTGTGCCTACGGTGTGTGAATGTGTATGAATGTTAGTTAGTCCTGATGGTCAGGAATGGGTGTGAATGGGTGAATGATGACATGTAGTGTTAAAGCGCTTTGAGTGGTCGGAAGACTAGAAAAGTGCTTGGTTAAATCAAACGTTAAATCAAATTTGGTTACACTTAAGATTCAATTCAAGAAGCTCACTTTTACTGCTTAAAGACAGTTTTTTGAAAATATCAAAGTTGGAATATAAATATGTAGCGGTCTATACGTGGACACAGTTTTCTGTTTCATGCCACCGAAGCATCATTCTAAACCCTCTGACAGACATGCAGAGACTTCTGGATCACAGTCAGGGAGACAGGGAGAGGATGAGGAGATGCTGATGGGAGGTGGGGGAGTGTCACAGGCCTCCTGCTACTCTTCACTTAGAGTCAAAGCTTTCAGATTTGACCTTGGAGAGCAGGGGATGGGTGGGAGGGGTGGAGACCATTAGATCAGTCTCATCATCCCCCTCTCCTCCCTCCCTCTCTCCCTTTCTCTTTCTATTCACATTCAGACATCATTAAGAATTAAAGCCGCTGCCCAAGTACATGAAAAATACATCCTCCCTTCTTTCCATTCTTAATCAAAGATCACAGACTGTTGAATTGGTAGAGAGCAATAACAGAGCGCCTATAAGTGAAGGACTATCCAATCTCAACCAGTCCTGGGATTACAGTAATGGAGGGATGATGTGTTTTAAAAAAGCAAGACTTCAAGAGTGCTCAACACCCAATCCAAAGCAAAAAGCAAGTGATTATGGAAGCGTGGATGGCCAAAGAAGTGATACATTCAAACAGCGTTTCAGACAAAGCAAGCCGAGCAACTCATTCACAGAGCACAGGAGCCATTGGAAGCCAGGCAGTGTGTTGAAAGAAACCATTGTGATGGAGCACTGTACAGGAAGGTAGTAGTGACATGATGATGATCAACATTTCCCGACATATAAAGACCAGAGAGAGATAGAAAGAGAGAAAGACACACAGAAACACAGACTGTGGTATGTTGTGGCTTGTGCTTTTTTAAACAGATCGAAACGTCAGCCTTTTAAAGTGCAAACATCACATCCTTCAATAAAAAGTCAAACAACGGAGCAGCTGCTGCTGTTAAAGGTTATCTTTGGTGACGTTCTTTGGGCGTGAATGGGCGTTATCAGCGGCTACCGCTACCGTTCTAATGCTGTAGATGAACCAAACTGTCACCTGAACTGAAAATTTACATTTTGAGTTTAAACAAAACAACTTTGGGTTTTAGGCAATACAACTTATTGGTTAGGTTTAGGAAAAGATCGTGGTTTAGGTTCAAATAAGTACTTCGGAATTTATGTAATAAAACTGCAGTATAATAACAGGCCAACTTTTGGTTTAACACGGGACACGTACCGCAGTTTCCTGGCTGAAAGTCCTGTGTTGTCCCTGACCGCAGTCCCATATGGACTTTGTTGGTCTTCATACTACGTCACCTGACATCGCCGTCATCTTCTTGTATTCGTATCAGTGATCAACCATCGAATCAATGATAATGGTCTTCTGAATCTACTTGTAGGTGTAGCAGGTCTAAACCACATTTCTATGAGGCTGACCACCAATCACGCCCATTGCGATGACATTGGAAGCAGGTTTCCTCTGAATGCTCTGGCCTCATCACTTGCTTGTCTTGTCAGCAAATGTTTGCCTAAAAGAGCTCTCCTATAAGGTTTCTTTGAACATCAGTAAGACAAGGACACATTTCAGCAAAACCCCCAATGCAAGGAATTTTTGGGTAACAAAAACCTGCCATTGAGGTGTAATAGAAGTCTGAACCAAAAAGATAAGGCATCAATTATTTAATGAGAAGGCCCCTGAATCATTCTTTAGTTTTTCCACTATTTGATATTGTAATCGTAATCAAAATTCTGCTGCTAACAGGATTGAATTTCATTCAAGATGGAATCATAGTTTGGCCAGATAATGACATTTCCGTGTAGTGGGGATTTCTGTGAATAAAGTTGAACTGAGGCAGTGGGCTCGAGTGCTGCTGTAGATCAAGGTGTCTTTCACATCCTGTCACTTCTCTAATCCCCAGCAATGAAAAAGATAAAACAAATCTTTTTGATTTTGTTAGTCGCTAAAAGCAAAATTATAAATTATCAGCTCTTTCAAAGCTGCATTAATCAGGTTGGGTTTATTTGCCACTTTGGGACAGAACCCCAAAACAAGCTAAAGATCGCGCAAATTTGGCATATTGTGGTCTTGTAAAGTTGACATGGCTAACGTGTGAAGCAAAGACTTTCCACACGCCCCCGGAAACAACCGTTAGAATAAACCAAACAGTAAAGTTGAGGGTCTGACTACCAAAGCAGTCGGTTGAAAGGTGCTAAAACGCTCTATAGCTGATGGGAACTGAAGAGTTGGGTTCATTACTACAACAAAAAAACACCATCATAAACAATCATTTGGCCCATTGTTGATATAAAAGATGTTGATAGTGCGGCTTTAAAATGAGAGCTGGTCAAGTCTAAAACCTACCAAATCTATAGAGTCTAGTATATTCTCATTAGTGTCCCGATCTTTTCATAAATTTGAGATCTGTTTTGTCTGATCTTTGAAATATTGTCCTTTGTCTGCTCCTGCTCCTTTTGACTCTTAATCATCTCGCTGTTTTAGCCTTTAATAAAGAAGTTCAGATCTAGCTCTTGCTTTAGCTCAATGTAGGCTTGGTCTGGTTTCTTACTGTCCAGTGTGAACTCTAGCACAAACTCGCTGCTGCCGGGCGGGAAGTTGTGTCTCCAGCTGACGTTAGCGTAGTTACTGTTAGACTCCACCGTCACATTCCAGATCTCCAACCCAAGGCCCACTACACAAGGGGGAGGGGTCAGGGGTAAAGGGTTAAAGGTCAGGGGCAAAGGGCAGAGATTGCACAGTTACAACAACCATAAACAGGGCTCTATTTAGACCTATGCATGGTGCTAGCACTAAGGGAGTGTATCTACAAGAATGATCGTCTGCTCAAAACCAAAAGTAAATGTTATATGTTCATGGACAGAAAATTCCCCCATGAGAAAATTCCAGAGGATGTTTCAGTTCATGAAACACTTAATTGTAATTCTTACTTCTGGTTTAGAGTGGACTAAAAACTAAAAAGAAAAAGATGAGCTCTGCCAATATCACAACCCTCATCACTCAAAAGTGTTGAAGGGTACTCTCTCCAAGACCTTTACACTTATCAACATCCATTCAATCATAAAGAAAAGTTTGGATTCTCACTTCCTGACCAGGAGGATAGTTGCTGGCTACATCCCAATATTCTGAAGTAATTCCCCACTCTTTGTACGGTAGGTACAGCACAGCTTATCGGAATGCAGCCCTGATGTAGTCTCCTGTTTGGTCAGGTGGGAGAAGACAATTGTCTTTTGATATCCATGAAGCCATTCATAGTCAACTAAAAACATTAGAAAGACAATAGAAACCACAGTGGGACAACAGCATGTACCCAACACATTCTGATCGGTACGCTTGAAGGTGACCAGCTCAGGAGTTGTGGTGGTTGTGGTCGCCTCGGTTGTAGTGGCAGTAGTGGTAGAAGGAGTAGTAGTAGCAGTAGTAGTAGTAGTAGAAGTCGGAGTTGTCGGAGTGGCAGAAGTTGAGGTACTAATGGTTGTAGGAGCGATGGTAGTAGGAGTAGGAGGAGCGAGAGGAGGAGGAGTAGGAGAGAAAGCTGAAGCCACGGACGCATCCGTAAGCTCGACTACAAGGGAGGAGGAGGGAGAGAGCAGAGGGTTAAAGACAAGGCAGCAGTAACATCAAACAGGCACACACACACAGTGACACACACGGGAGAGAGTCCACACAAGCAGCATCACACGCTTCACTAAGGCACCATGAGTCAATAAAGGATCACAGTATTCACTTGAGTGTTTCCCCATTTCATCTCTGCTGGGATCCACACACACTTCATCGCTGTCCTGCAGGGACCGAGCTTCCACTGCCACCAAGAGGACAGATGCTGATATTACAACATATCGCCGGGTTTCCTTGAAAGGGCATACTGTATTTAATAAGAGCTGGTTTGGAGAATCCCAAACTGTTTCATCAAGTATTTGTGTTGCATTTAAAGGAGCTCCCCACTGGTAAAATAAAATATATGTCAGTTTACTCATTATGGGAGGTACTACTCAGCCTGAGACAGAGAGAGATGGTTAGAGCTCTGGAGAAGCCACATGAACTTGACTAGAATCGAATGGACTTTGTAATATCTGAGAGAACAACCCCTGATGATGTCATCGGGGTTTGCCTCGGTGTTGATGATGTCATCTGGGGTTACCTGAACTTGGACTTTAAGACTATGTTACAAACATGGAGTATGAAATTCGTGGGTCAAAGAAAAATGTCAATATTGGTTGCATTATGGGACTCCCATGGGACTAAAATCCAAGATATCGCAACCTCTGCTGCTTGCATTTTGACCCATTTTAAAATATGCCTCTCTCAGCTCCCAAAATGTTATGGAACTGCAATTGAAATTGTCCAAAGTCCCCCTTTAAGTATTGCTCCTCTCCTGTATTGATGAAGAGGACCTCATGTAATAATACACTTGCAGACCTAGTTCTCGTCCTTTACGGACAACTATTTCACACACGCATCACTGATACAGTGACAAGTACAACACATTTTATAGTTATGTCACATTTCATCCAGTGTCTGTCATTAAAGTAGCAGCTCTGATTACAGTTCTTTTTCCTGTTTTGCAGTATTTTTATCATGCAGGTACAGTTTATTTGGAGGGTTGACTAGAAATGTCAGAGCAGTTGTGTATCAGACACCAATATTTTTTGAAAAACCAACCAAAATGTGTACATTAGGAGTTGGGAAGAGTGTCAGGTATCGAAAATGGCACTAACTCAGGTCTTTTTTTACTTGCTGTCTGATTAGATAGTAACCAATTTAACTTATAATTTTCATAAATTTAAGACAAAAAAGAATGCATCCAGCCCTGGTCTTATCTATCTTGTGACCTTTGTGACACTATGGTGCCCTCTTGTAGGGGTCAAGCTCCGCTCAGGTTGGTAACCAGCACATCCTTTTCCACTTATATTACTGTTCACTCCTACAGTACCGTGTGGTTGAGGTCATCTCCAGCCAGTTGAAGGGCCCATTACTGATCTGATGGCCCCAACCCAAACATTTCCATCATATATCAGCCTCAAACACCCGGCCAGCATGCTTGTATCACCAAGCCGGATGCCAAGCATGCCCTCAGACCGCCATGCGATGGAAAGAGAAAGTACGACGGGATGATGGGAACATCAGCATGTTCAGGAGCCGTTACAGCCCTGTGAGGTAAGCCTATTCAGCCCAAAGCTCCAAACAGCCTTACCTGTAATCCTCTATTGGATGTAGAAATGGATCAAATGAACAGTAGCAGTGGACAAAGATGGCAGAGTGACAAGACTTTTGAGAAAAGCTCAGAAGCGAGGTGATCAAGCCGGTGAGTGAGGGCGCAAGCCAACTGCTGATATTTTGTTTGTGTGTCATCCCCAGCACACTCAACAAGTCACATCATTCATCAAAATGTGATGCATCCTCCCATCCACACACACACACACGCACACACACACACACACACACACACACACACACACACACACACACTCCCTAAACAGCATTGTTTAGAACAAAACTGAAGAACAAAACGCATTAGCTACTACACAAGGCTAAGTTGCGTTCCATGGCAGACAGGAAGAGGGCGTCGAGAGATTGCATTGTACAGGTGCGCCATCAGGGATCGGTTCAGGAAGGTTAACGGTCAACATAAATACAAATGGCTCGAGGCAGGATTCTACAGCAGGTGAAATATGTGTTGTGATGGTTCTGATATGTTTCATTTTCAAATAACTGGATGTGTATGTTTCACTCACTAACTGTGTGCATCATAGAGGACAACCTGCGTATGTTGAGTGTTCTTCAATCCCTGACAGCACACAGCAGCAGGTAAACAGCAGCTTTACACACAGGGGGAAGATGGAGAGGTGATGAAAATGAAAGGAAGAAAATGCAGCGTAGACAGCAGTTCAGTCCAATAGCAACAACACATTATCATTTTTGATTTGGGTTTTGATTTTGAGTTACTTAAACAGACCCAGAAATGCATACCTTATTATTATCGACTTTTTAAAGTGTGTTTAAACTAATCTAAATCGGAAACAATATATTGATCAATTATAAAATGACTATTAGATGCAGTCTTATGTGATTGAGTCATTTTTTACATCAACCTCTACAAGTACTTCATGTCTACCGATCACCCAATCAGATCGCAGTCTTGAATTGGAACCAACTAAAGGTTCAGCAACTGCTAAACAGCAGTCATGATTTCATCATATAATATATAATATTATAAATGTCTATATAATGATATATATTGTATAACTGTTTAACTAGTAAGCCTGCACATCAATATATCTATATCCATAACTCAGTCTAGTTTTGTCAAACATTTTACAATTTCAGAAAATCATTCATTACTTAATTTTGTAAATTTGGTCATCGTGGTGTTAATCCTCCTTTAAGAACATCTGTTCAATAAAGTGATAGCCAGATTATTGATTGTGCCTTCAAGCTTTCATTGTTAACGTTAATGGTGAATGAAAAAGCCAATATCCCTGTAGGGTACCATACACAGGCCTTGCATAAATATATATATATATATATATATATATATATATATATATATATATATAGATATATATATAGATATATATAGATATATATAGATATATATATATATATATATATATATATATCTATATATCTATATATCTATATATATCTATATATATATATATCTATATATCTATATATATCTATATATATATATATCTATATATATATATACGATTATTTAAAAGTAGTTAAGCTCTCCCTCTGTTGCCCACCAGAGTGAGCTGCAGGGGGTGGTAGTGCACTTCATTGGATAATAGAAGGTGAAGGTGGACTGCACTGCTGCTCAGTGTTTAGATGGACAGATAGAGATATGGATGGTGGGGAAAGGTGGCAGGCACACTGTACTTCTCATTCCCCATTACCTAGAGCTGTAGGATCAGTAAGGTTGTCTGCCAACACAAAAAGAGAGGTGGAAACAGGAGACAGGGGAGAGGTGTAAGAAAGACACAGAGGGACAACAAGCACAAGACAGCAGCTGGAAGGTTCTCATTCACCACTGATGGTACACAGTAAATTCCCCAGTGTAAAATATACAGTGTCAAAGTACATTGACTATTTCAGAGTTATTACAACAACAGCAAGAGTAAAACGCCCCCCAGTGTTGATGTAATTGTTCACTGCTACAAGACGTAGTGTACTCTGGAAAGAACTCTGTACTCTGGAAAGTACTCTGAAAGGAGAAGGAGGTGGGGCAGAGCTTTCCAGAGTACAAACGGATCATAAGTTTTGCCGCGCCATTTTGCACTTCTCAAAAGACTGTGGCAAGTTTCTCTAAATCACTTATGAAACAAACTTTTTAGCAGAAAAGAATAATTAGAATAACTTTATATTGTTTTTCAACATATACTCCAGTTGTTTTTGTGTCTTGAAATACCGAATAGCAGAGGACTAACATGACCGAGTTGAAAGTTAGCTCAAATGTGCTCGCACATTAAGTTAGCTAGGCTAACTAGCTAACATCAAACTCGACAATGTGGGCAAGAGAGGTCAATGTGGAGGATTGACAGTGTTGTATTGTTTTCAATGTCCATAGATGACAGTAAAATAGCAAATACTGCGTGTGTGGGGAGTTGTGATATTATCCGGGACAAACTTTCCCTTTGAGTGCATGGGCACTCGTCTGTTAAGGTTCAGAGGTGTCTGCCTCCGTCAGACTTCTGTTTCGAACTATACTTTCTGCTGAAGAAACAGTCCTGATCATAATTGCTCACAGTGACGTGTAATTAATGTGCTAACGTACTCTGCTAATGTTAGCTTCACAGGTTTTTAGTTAGAAAAGTACTTCTCCGGGTAACAAGTATCACTATTACACCAATGTCTCCAAAATGTACCTCCGTTGTTGCTCACACCAAAGAACAAACCGGAATCCTATTCATAGTGTTCAAGCTTTGATTTCTAAGTGATCTAATTGGTTACAGATGTTTTCACAGGTGCATTCTGGGTGCAGGTGATTGATAATCAATTGATTGATAAGTGTGGTATTTCAATGTTTAGCAAACAACACACAAAGGCTTTTAGTTTTGAATAAGTCTAATGTATAACAGCGTGTAGATATTTTAGAATGTCAAACTTAGTGTAAAGCAGACATTGTGCTTATAGTTAAACATGGCTGGTCCATAGAGTGGTTACATGAGTTAGTGCTTAATTGTGCCACAAGCACCATTTTCTAAGTCTTGCCAATTGCAAAAAGCCGCTAAACAATCTTTCAGGTTATTTTATTCATGACTGTAAAATGTTATGCAAATGTTGATAACTCCTCAGATCCAGCTGCGTGTCAATGTGTGTGTATGTGTGTGAGTCACACTGATAATGTCATCCATCAAAGAAAGAGCTGTTATCTCTCCATCTGATACCCTAACAAAGAGGCCTGTGTTCAAGGGCAACGATCTCATTCACTTTCTGTTCCTATGCCTCTGTCTCTCACACACACACACACACACACACACACACACACACACACACACACACACACACACACACACACACACACACACACACACACACACACACACACACACACACACTATGTAGACACACTGTGGAACCGACCTGGTTTCTATGCAGAGAAAAAGGGCTAGAAATGGTGTAATTACACAGTAAAAGACACAATGCAGCAGAGTGATGGTTCAGAGTTAGGAGACAATGCTGGACACACTGTGTTGAAGGGATGAATTCCAGTAACAGGGTCAGAAGTTATCCTGTTGAACTTCTAAATATCTAAATCTATTATCTACTTCAAGGCCAATTTCAACTTGATGAGTGTAGAGAAACGTGTTCAAGAATATGCATTAAATGTGTTGTAACTCTGTTGTGTTTTTCGTTCTGTACACTCTCTCTAAGATTCTTTTTTGGGGGAGTTTTTATGTGAGGGTCCTGGGACAGAGGATGTTGGATGTGTACAGATTGTAAAGCCCTCTGAAGTAAATTTGTGATTTGTGATTTTGGGCAATACAAACATAAATTGAATTGAATATGATTTGATTCTTACTGCCTCTCATCACTGTCCAACTTCCCTACTGTGGCTTTCAACCCCAGACTCATTGATTCCTTCTGAAGACATTTAAAAAAAAACAACAACTCACAAATACATAGTTTCATTTTTACAAAGGACTCAGTCCTTTTCCAAGACAGCTGGACACGATGGAGTTCTCCATGTGAACGATGGAGTTCTATAACTATGAATTACGTATATCTGGCTTTGGCCATTCATTATTGGTTTGGGTCTTTTCATGGGATTTGTCGACAATAAGAAAAATATAGATTACTGCCTTATCCTCATCATTTAAAATCAATGGCTAAAATATATACAGTAAGAAAAGTGGTGGGCTGATCGACTATTAAATGTGAGGTGATATTTTCTGTCACTGGCTATAATGTAAACCTTGGTGAATTTTGGTGATTATGATGCCTCCCCACCCTCAACAAGAATAACATTTTTCTTTGGGACGCGCTGAATGTGAGATCTTTTTTGGCAAACAAATTGTCAAATGCAGAAAGACTCACCTTCATTGGCGAAGTGAGGGGACTCCTCAGCATAGACCTCCCCTGCTCCCACCTGGGTGAGCGCTGACAGATAGAACTTGTAGCGGGTGGATCGATCCGGCAGGCGGAGGGTGACCTCTGTCACATTAGGAGGGTGAGTCTCCAACTGGGCACGACCCACTCTGGAGCCATTGACTGCACACACACACACACACACACACACACACACACACACACACACACACACACACACACACACACACATATTGATTTATTCCCAATTCATCTCATGGGGGAGTCTGGTACTGCTGCAACTATAAACTTCCTCCTCACAGAAATTCCATCTGACTGGCAACATATGAGCAGCACTTTCACAATGCAGTGGCTGAATACAATGGACATTTTGAGTGCATTCACCTTCATTGGCAACAGGGTTAAACTGGTTTGGTTCAAGCCTTTCTGATTGTGTTGTGAGATTGTGCAGAGCTGCGTGGTGCAAATACAATTTTCTCAAATAAAAACTATAAAACAAATCAAATCCCTCAAAAGAAATATGAGCCCTAGTTATACTCTACGGGCACATAGTAGTTCTAGTAGTTCATAGTAGTAGCAATCTACATGCACATAGAGTGCTATACTACCACTTTCAGTCTGTCCGTGTGAGCACACCCTCTGATGACTACATTTACATCACCTGGATCCTAGTGGACCCTCACGGAACTTCCACTCACAAGTATAACGTCGGCATTAAAGTTCAGAATGTTTGAGCAAATCATCACCAAGTGGAAGCACCAAGTTAAAAATGCTTTCTGTCTGAAGGTTTGAAAGGTACCTTTGTGTGAATAGTTTTGGTTTGAGAGGATCAGAGCAGCTCACCTGTCTGGTACTTGAGCTGGTATCCAATCAGAATGCCATTGGGCTCCAGAGGTTTGTCCCATTCAAGGTGGATGGTGTCAAAAGTTCTCCGGTTTATCCTGAAAAACTTCGGAGCATCTGGCACTACAAACACACAAAACATTCAGTAAAAATCATATGATTAGGAGACCAACATTAATGCTTTCTAGTCACTGATCCCTGATAATACTACATTGTGAACAACAAATCAAAAGGAGGAGAGCTAGTAATGTTAGCAGCACCAGAGCTAACAACTAACCTACAGAGGTTCCATTGAGTTATATTCTGATGCATTCATGCTCTGTTCAGTAAAAATGACCATTGAGCACAGATAAGTTATAATCGTGATGTTTTCAGTGTAATCTAATCAAATAGTTTTTGGTGAGAAACATCCAGAATCCAGTTGTGTGAGGGAGATTTTTTCACAACAACATGAATAGATATTAAAGATGAACTATGAGCTGTTTAACTTCCGAACAATAGCTCTAAGGAGCTTATAACACATCAGTAAAACTACTAATGAAAAAAATCTTTTATTTCTTTAGCGTTTGAATTGAGTGTTTTTATGCAGATAACCAATATATATTTCGTTAAGTAGAAGGATAATATTTATTTTTTGATGATTTGCATTGACTTCGGGGCAGTAGAAATTATTTCTTGGGATGGTGGTGCAAAAAAATAGTCTGGGGGTCGTTGTAGACCAGCTGCTTAACAAAACAAAACAACAAGAAAATAAATAATCGGCACACCTCTAAAAGTTATATTTGTTACCCTTTTTTTTCTGCTGATCTGATCCGTGACTCAAGACCCTGATACAATCTGAACCATGATTTTTGTGAGCCATTGCACCCCTACTCTTAGATATATTAGTTTACGAGGGCCGTGTCCTCACCTCCCTCCTTGGTGGTGACCTCCACCGTGTTGCTGGGTGGACCCTCAAAGAGGTTGTTGGCCACAACCAGGAACATCTTGTATTTCGAGTAGGGCACCAGGTCGCTGAGGATGCCGGACGGCTCAGCCACGATGCTGTAGAAACCTTTGGTCTTCTTCTCCTTACTGACCACCAGACCCGGAACCAGACTGGACTCACGCCAGTAGTACAGCTGAACGGTAGAAGGGTGAGAAAGGGGTTAGTGGGAAAACAGTGCAGAAGAGGGTGAGGAGATTAATTAAACTAAAGAACTAGTCGGCAAACTGAGGATCTATTTTCAGAATAACTCTGCAGTAACTTCATTATCATTACAAAAAGTACACAGCCAGTCTCACTCTGTACTCCTTGAACTCTCCCCGCACAGAGCTCAGGTCCACTGGCTTCCAGTGCAAGTTGGCCTTGGTGCTGTCAACCTTTGACACCCTCAGGTCAGTGGGAGCATCGGTGGGCTCTGAACACACAAAAAGGGACAAAGTATGTGTGAAGAGTCGGAAAGGTTAAGCTCTGTAAGTGAAAAGATTCACTGATGACATTGTGAGAGGTTTAATCTGGTACTGTCTCTACTCACTGTCCTCTCCGGAGTATCCAACAACCACATTAGACTCAGATCCTTGTCCAAAGTCATTCCTGGCCTGGACTTTGATCTCGTAAGGAACATAGGTCTCTGTGTTGTGGACGAGATGTTTGGCACCAAACGTGCTCATGTTACTCCACCCCTCTCCCAAATCCTTCCGTCTCCACCACACGCTGTAGTGCAGGTTTGGCCCATTCCTCTCCAGATCAAGCAGAGGCTGGAGAAAACAAGACAGGAAGCTGACCGTGAAATGCACACTGACTGAAAGTAAGATTTACTTTGGGTTTGTTTTCACTTGTAAGACATGAAAAGAACATAACACCCAACCACTCATTCACAACTGCTGTTCTTCTCACTTACAAAATACTACTATTTAAACTACTACTTGATTTTATAAACAGTTCCATCCACAATCATGATTGATGTATTCATGAATTCAACAGGAATCTCACAAGTTGTAATTCCCTGCCTTGTACATATCTTACCTCCCAGGTGATCTCCATATTGTCCTTCTTGGATCCCCATCCTCGTAGACCTCTGGGGATGGCATCTGGGGCTGGATGTAACATAACAAAATTCACTCAGATTGAACAACATCAACTGCAACTAATCCCATGTCCTCAGGCACAGAGTTGTCTTAACACCACCTGAGAAACCTGAAGCTTACTGGCCAGTTGTCTTTAACTCTGTGCTACTTTTACTTTAAAGCGAGGGGTTACAAACTACACATCCAGCCCATGTGACAATCTCATAGAGCCCTCCCATGTGTTTAAAATGTATTCTTTCATTAGGTCAACAATTTAATACTTGTTTTTTTGTTCCTATTTTGATTGTCCCTTAAGCATTTCCGATAAGATAAAATATTATATGATAAAATATAATGAGATAAAATACGATACGATAAGATAAGGTATGATGAGATACAGTTGTGGTCAAAAGTTTACATACACTTGTAAAGAACATAATGTCATGGCTCTCTTGAGTTTCCCCGTTATTTCTACAACTCTGATTTTTCTCTGATAGAGTGATTGGAACAGATACTTCTTTGTCACAAAAAAAATTCATGAAGTTTGGTTCATTCATGACTTTATTATGGGTTAACAGAAAAAGTGATCAAATCTGCTGGGTCAAAAATATACATACAGCAGTGCTAATATTTGGTTACATGTCCCTTGGCCATTTTCACTTCAATTAGGCGCTTTTGGTAGCCATCCACAAGCTTCTGGCAAGCTTCTCGTTGAATCTTTGACCACTCCTCTTGACAGAATTGGTGCAGTTCAGTTAAATTTGATGGCTTTCTGACATGGACTTGTTTCTTCAGCATTGTCCACATGTTCTCAATGGGATTTTAAGTCAGGACTTTGGGAAGGCCATTCTAAAACCCTAATTCTAGCCTGATTTAGCCATTCCATTACCACTTTTGATGTGTGTTTGGGGTCATTGTCCTGTTGGAACACCCAACTGCGCCCAAGACCCAACCTTCGGGCTGATGATTTTAGGTTATCTTGAAGAATTTGAAGGTAATCCTCCTTCTTCATTATCCCATTTACTCTCTGTAAAGCACCAGTTCCATTGGCAGCAAAACAGCCCCACAGCATAATACTACCACCACCGTGCTTGACGGTAGGCATGGTGTTCTTGGGGTTAAAGGCCTCACCTTTTCTCCTCCAAACATATTGCTGGGCATTGTGGCCAAACAGCTCGATTTTTGTTTCGTCTGACCACAGAACTTTCCTCCAGAAGGTCTTATCTTTGTCCATGTGATCAGCAGCAAACTTCAGTCGAGCCTTAAGGTGCCGCTTTTGGAGCAAGGGCTTCCTTCTTGCACGGCAGCCTCTCAATCCATGGAGATGCAAAACACGCTTGACTGTGGACACTGACACCTGTGTTCCAGCAGCTTCTAATTCTTGGCAGATCTGCTTTTTGGTGGTTCTCGGTTGACTCTTCACCCTCCTGACCAATTTTCTCTCAGCAGCAGGTGATAGCTTGCGTTTTCTTCCTGATCGTGGCAGTGACAAAACAGTGCCATGCACTTTATACTTACAAACAATTGTTTGCACTGTTGCTCTTGGGACCTGCAGCTGCTTTGAAATGGCTCCAAGTGACTTTCCTGACTTGTTCAAGTCAATGATTCGCTTTTTCAGATCCATGCTGAGCTCCTTTGACTTTCCCATTGTAGCGTTTGTGGGCGTTTGTATCCAATGAGCCCTATTTAAATGGCCTCAGAGAAGTCACCAGCTGTAGTCACTCATAATCACTCACAAGAAGTTAAGAGGCCATGCTATGAAGCTCATTTCATTGACACAACTTTCTAAGTCACCAAAATTGCTAATTCATGTTGCTGTATGTATATTTTTGACCCAGCAGATTTTGTCACTTTTTCTGTTAACCCATAATAAAGTCATGAAAGAACCAAACTTCATGAATGTTTTTTGTGACAAAGAAGTATCTGTTCCAATCACTCTATCAGAGAAAAATCAGAGTTGTAGAAATAACTGGAAACTCAAGAGAGCCATGACATTATGTTCTTTACAAGTGTATGTAAACTTTTGACCACAACTGTAAGCCTTTATTGATTGGTGTCGCAACAACACAGGGACAAAAATAACACAGATAATTAAAAAAAGTAAAAAGGACAGTACAGTATATGAAGTATAAACAATATTAAATCAAAATAGAAACCATAAATGAGCAATTACACTGAACATTATAAGGCAAACAAACAACCAGACCAGAGTTGTAAACTCTTAAATTAACAGTGAAATATCGTCTTGAAGTAGGTAACTTAGTGGTGTATTAACTATAACTGCATAGAATAGAATACAAGAATAGTGTACAATATGACTATGTAATTAAAATAGTATGAGCATTGTATATATATATATATATATATATATATATATATATAACATATATATTTTGAGTAATTCATTTATTTTCTAGCAGGGCTGCATGATTACAGCATAATAATTGGCTTTATATCTCAAATTTATGATGAAGTTTGTTTATTTCCGCTTCCATGTTTCAGTGGCTCCAACTAGGAGATCTGGCCCTGAGTCCTACAGGCTGAACAGGTCCACTACGGCTAATCAAATGTCAAATCATTTCTTACAAGATGTAGGTAGGTTGTCCTTTAGTCAACAAAGTCATAATTTTTAAGTAAAGTACCTGAAATGTTCGTGATGTGGTGGTACATAAACGACACTTGTGAGTGTGTGTGGTACTCCTTACCAGCTCCACTGGTCTTGTACCGTGGCGAGGGCTGGCTGGGCTGACTCTGGCCCACTGCGTTGATGGCGAGGACCCTAAACTGGTAGTTGACAAAGGGGGCAAGCTGCAGGATGACAGAGTTGAGGTCCCCGGGGTATGTGGACAGGTCCTGCCACCTGCCCGGCTCCCAGTGGTCCTCCTCAAACTGGACCAGGAATTCTGCCGAGATAACACAACTGGCGTGAGGATAGGCAGACCACTTATTGTTAAGGCAGTGAAGAGCGTGGGGATTTCATGTGGTCCTTGAAGGCGTTCAGCAGGTAGGAAGGTTGGTGGGGTCTCCTGCAGCTTCATGCATTCATCCGTTCTAGTTTAATGACCCTGTTACATTCATTTTACAACCCTCTATTTCTGCATGCCTTCATTATCATTTCTGTCCTGAGCTTGGAGACCTGGGACGAACCTCACCACCTTTTCATCTCTCCACACAATCTCCCTACAGGATGCACATTTCACTGCTCCAGGTGTGTCAGGACACTATAAGATAGAATGCTTTCACATAAACAAATCAGGCCTGTGTATGAAAAATTTAGAGAAAAATGTGAGGATGCAAGAGTAATACAACCCCCTTTCCGTGTGTGTGTGTGTGTGTGTGTGTGTGTGTGTGTGTATATATATACTGACCCGTGACTGGGCTCCGGTGGTCGTTTCCGGGGATCCAGGTGAGGCGAACGCTGCGGGCTGCGGGGTCTGACAGATCCAGATCCATGGGAGGGTCTGCGCGGTCTGCAGAGAAACAGGGAATAACCTTAGACATGGAAAAAAGACACACAACCACACATGTACACACAACCATAGGCATGCAGCAACACTCATATTGTACCATGTCATCTATCCTGGTCATCAGTCAGTCAATTTTAATTTAAGAAACACTTTAATTAGATTGACAAACTACTATATAACACCCAAAAGCACCTTCAAATCTCCTCCCAGGTCACAGTCAGAAAGTTTTAGGAAATGGTAAATACATCGCCCAGTTCAATGAGGACAAATGAGAAAAACTACTCTACTCATAATATCCACAGTCAACTTAGAATGAGTGGGAATGTGGTTCCAATGGTTCACTATGAGATTAAATGACCTGATGGGATGTTTTGTGGTGCATGCATGTAAAAATCCATTCGGTATTAAAGACTCTTCTAACGCACACACACGGAGACAGAATCATGGTTGGCACATAATGAAATGATATCCATTATAACAGTGTTTTAATATAAATAGTGTCATACAGCAGAGGCACACGTTTAGATGAGGCAGAGGACAAAAAATAAAACAATAGGAAGACAAAGTAAACGGAAGAAAAATGAGGACATGACAGAAAAGAAAAAGAGAGAATTCCAGTCGCGCCATGTGTTACCTGGAGGCAAGGCACTAGAGACTGAGGGGTTGAGGGAGGCTTCCTCTGTGGGGCGGGGTCAAGGACCAGGAAGTGGGTATAAAGGTTAGAGTATGCATGTTAGTCTACCAGCCAGTCAAACAGCAAGGGAGCACAATGGTTAACAAGTCATTTAGTACACACTGTATTAATATAAGTCAGCT
This sequence comes from Cebidichthys violaceus, assembly GCF_023349555.1. Lineage (NCBI taxonomy): Eukaryota > Metazoa > Chordata > Actinopteri > Perciformes > Stichaeidae > Cebidichthys > Cebidichthys violaceus. The sequence goes on along the minus strand of NW_027176340.1, from coordinate 13,035,075 downwards.
TCACTAAGCTCCAGTTTGTATGATGCCATATTAAGGTCCTTGTTGGCATAAAAAAAATAATTACAGAGCCGGGGGGGGGGGGTAATATTCTAAATAATTTCTGGTAAATTTACCAGAAAATATTTTCAAAGATTTGGCAAGAGTGGCAGATTTCTGAGGGGAACAAATTTTAAATCTCTTAATTAATAACTGTCTGTATGCGTTGCAGATGATCAGTCATTGTAAAGATTCGTAAACCTAGAGGTATTTTCGTTTGAATTTTAAGGGACACATTTGTTATACTTCTGGTGAATATAATGTAATTAATCTTATTTCCATATATGTATTATGTATATACCCTTTGTTAACACTTTATTTTAAAAAACGGATGTAGTCACATGATTATCCTTCAGCTGTTTGAATGCATTTACCATAAATGTAAGTATATATGCTTCGCGAAGTCAAGCAATAGGGTTATTTCACAAATAAAACAATGAGTTTTCTCCTCATAAATGTGTGGTATTAATCTCAGAGAATTTTATGTCTTTAATCTCGGAATCTCTACTTTCAGAATATTGTCCACCTCCCCTGGCTCTGTTTTTTTTTTTTTTTTAGTCCTTCAATGGCCCTAATGGACAATCATGTTATCCTCATATTTACATTTGAGACTTTTGTATTCACAATTAGATTTGAGATTTAGCTATACAAAATGATTACCATTCAACAGGTGAAGTTTTAAGTTAAGTTTTGAGCCATTTGTCAATTGTGTCTGTTTCTTGACCAAAACAAATGTACTGTTCAGCAGAGGAAATACTTTGAGGCTTTGAGGATTACAAAACATGCCTTAAAAAGGGTCAAAAACAGAGGCGACTGTGACTTACTGACATTCATGAAAAGTCTCAAATGTCAAAACAGGATGTTCAAACTGAGTCCACAATATAGCTTCACTACAGCACTTTCTACACAGCACCACACAGGAGCATCTCCATACGCTGCATGCAAACTGTTGAATCAGTGGGAGTGAGTAGAGTTAAAGCTTAGCTAGGTTCGTAGCTTGTTGCAACAATAACACATGCATGATTTCCATTTGAAGACATAGAGCTGGAAAATAGTACAGTGTCAAGAGAAGACATTTACAGAAAATATCTACAGATAAAATATAAAAAGCATTAATACAAAGTAAAAGTAAAAGCATAATAGAGTGTGTGTGTGTGTGTGTGTGTGTGTGTGTGTGTGTGTGTGTGTGTGTGTGTGTGTCTAAGAGGTAAAGAAATGTAATTATGAAGTACCGGTACTTGACAGTTTTGAGAGGCTGCCTCCTTCTCTTTCACTATATTTCAACAACACAAAAAGTTGTCATTCTACATCTAGAACTGCAAACCATCGATACCCTCAGAGCAAGTGGCGTGATATAACAAGCAACTGTTACTGAAAGTTGGTATAAAAGTTACGTGGTTAGATAATGAATAAAACAGGTGAAAAAGTCCACTAAGAGCGGCAGGGACGGATGATGGACGGGTCAAACAAAACACAGGACTTTCACCCAGGAGAGGGCTGTTAGTGCCCTTTGTGAAACCAAAAGCAAACAATGGCTTTACCCTTGTTACATTACATGTTCACACTTGTTACATAACGTTACATAAGAAAGTCTGCTAAAGTTGGTTATTTAGTTCCGTTAGTTACTACGGGTGTCATGAAGCATTGTTGTGTTGTAATTGGAACACACACCATGTTATTTTTTATGTAGGCTAAACCTTCGTCCTTTGTCTTTTGCCTAAACCTAACCAACGTTTCACAACGTTAAGCCGGTGGCATTGTGCGTTTCTGCGTGCGCAATACGAGGCTGATATGAAACGTATTCATGAAACATATTTTTGTGTTCCACGAATCTCTTGGATTGCAGAAATGTACAATGCCAACATTTTTCCTGGGAGATGTAGTTAGTAGTTTCTTTAGAGAAAATGGTTTTACATGCAAAATACATAAACTGATACTGTGTCACAGATTATCTATAATTAAAAAAGTACTGTGGTTTATTTGGGCTCAGAAAATATCTTATTGTTTAAATAAAACTCCTTTTGAAAATTCAATTTAAATATGCCATTTGCGCCAGGTCCGTTCTATTATGTGAGTGTACCTAACACCGTGAGGCGGGCTGAGGCTGAGTCCTGGTCTATCTCAGATTTGACAGTGCAGGTGTAGGTTCCCTCGTCCCCCTCGTTCACATTGGGGATGGTCAGCGACTCCTCGTCTTTCTTCAGCCTGGGAGACAAACACGGGGAAAGGATTCAAGCTTTCAAGTTTTTGAAAAAAATGTTATCTTATTTTTCACTTAACAACACAAACCACAGACCAATGATCCATTGCTGTCCATTTCTTTTCAGAGGAAATGATAAACATTTACTGTTGTTAAATGACAGTTTAGCTTGGATTATTTTCAGTGTCTTTACAGGTGCAGGATAGGAGCACCAGAGATGTTTCAGCGTCTGTGTGTGCTGTTACCTCCAGCCCAGGTAGAGAGGCTTGTTGTCCTTGGTCCAGGCCACAGTGATGGGCAGGCTGGGATCAGACTTCACTTTACAGTCGAAGTGAGCCGTGGAGCCCCTGACGGCCGACCAGCGCTCCGGTGCTCGAACAATACGAGTCGGCTCTGATGAGTGAGGTTGAAGGGGAGCGCATACACACGCGCACATTCGTTTGTTAACTCGGACACTCAGATGCAACCGGGAAAAATCAGTGACAGGTGTTTGTGATGACTGACTCGTCAGACTTGGATGGAACACACTCTTTTCCAAAACGCTCACACACACAAACATACTTTCATATGACTGCAAGGCCACTTTCAACATCTGTTATTCTACCACAGCTCCTACAACTTTCTTTTTTTCTGTTGAACAAATCTGCCCCGAGTGTACTTTCAGCGCCTCGCAGTTGCATGCCTCCCACCAAGCAATCAGTTCCATGTCTGTCCAAAATGTCATCAATTCATCATTATATCCTATTAAGACACTTGTGTGAAATTGTCATGATTCGGATATGAATTCTTGAGTAGTGGCCCAAAACGTGTTTCTCGACCTTTCGAATCAGTTCTTCCTTGAGTACAGGTGGACTTTTGTGCCAAATTTGAAGAAATTCCCTCCTTGGGCATTCCTGAGATATCACGTCCACAAGAATGGACCGGACAGTACGTATGGCTGGACGGACGTACAAATAAGTTTTGTTTGAATGGATGTCAACGGCGCAGAGACATAATAACATCCATACACAACTTCTTTGCATTGGCGAATCCGTTTTGAAGTAAATGGGTTAGGGTTAGTTTGTACGTCCATCCATCCACCCTCCATCTACCTCCTCTGTACAACAGCTGTGCAGAATAAGAACATCCCACTTCAAAATTGTTTTCAGTTCAGTTCTACCCTGAATGCTAGGATGGGAATATATATGCATATCGAATACAAATTTAACTGTTAGTAGACAGAAGTTAAATTAAAGGCATGATCCAACAGTGCACGCTGTTTGGCACAAGGACAAGAAATCATTTCACATCTTCCACACACAGTAGTGACATGCAATGGGACCCCATGTAAAACGACATAAACCCTGTTGGAGCTGATTGTTGCACAATGAATGCTGCACATTATGTAATAACAACTTATTTGGACTTGAAAGATGACTTTAGGTTTCGCTGTGAGTCTTAACAGCTCACCCTGTACAGCAGAGATGTAATGACTGACCTTTGACCTCAAGGCGGACCTGGTTCTCGGCCGTGCCCAGCATGCTGTTGGCCAAACAGGTGTAGGTGCCCTCGTCCTCTGCACGGGCCCGTTTGATCTCCAGGGTGCCGTTGATGTAAACGCGGTACTGACCTCCGTCCAGCCCACTGCCCTGTCCGTTCTTGAACCTGCACGCACAGAAAGCACAGGGTAACATGAATGATAAAGTATAGCCGTATTGAATGTTGTGCTCAAGAATACACAGATGTGGGTTTACAGAGGTTGATGCCAAAACCAGTATTAGAGCTTTCGATGCTCACCAGCGCAGGTCCGGCAGAGGAGAACCAAAGAAGGGACAGTCGAGGAAGGTGCGGTTGTTCTCGATGACTTTGATCAGCTGGTTTTTAGGGCCCAGCATCCTCGGAGGCATGTCTGCAAAGAGAGGGGACAGAGGATGATGCCTTCACCACTACATCATTTACAAGGACTATGCACGAGTCACAGAGTTTTTAACATTTGTGACAGTGTGACAGTCAGCTAGTGTGCACCATAACTGGTACGGAAGCAGCTACATCGAATTCAGCCTTCTCATTTTATTATCTACACCTGTGCTGTTCTGTCTGCAACATGTTTAAGCATCCTCTGTGTAAAAGGCTTACTAGATTAGATTTCATTTGTAATCAATTCAAAATTATAAATGTCAAATTTTAACTGGTTACAGTTGAATAGCAGTGTATTCACATACAGGATTAGTATTTCACAGTAATATTCATTATTAGTAGAAATTTAATCTGCTGATGTCCAGTACACTGATGAGTCCATGATGTGTCTAGCCTAGTTTAGCATAAAATGTACACATGGAAGACTGCTAGATCAATCAAACCCTGATTATACAGAATGTAAAAAGTGTCTAGAGGCTATGAAAATGTGTGTGGATGACTGTGAATGCACAGGTTCAGTGTTAATGGAAATATTCTTAAACCAAACGGCCTAGCATTAATATTTCCACAGATAATTCAGGGCTCCACCAACCGGTGTAGAGCGAGGCTAAGGCTTACAGACAAATGGGTGACACACCCACTGCTCTGTATACATTTTTGAAATCGACCTCCTCCTCCGTGTCTTACCGAGGACGCTGACGAAGGCGTTGGCCATCAGGTAGCCGTGCTGGTTGGAGGCGTTGCACTGGTAGACAGCGCTGCTTCCCATCTGCACCAAGCGGAAGATGATGGTGTCACCGAGCACCTGTCTGCTGGGGCTGTGGGGAGTGCCTGAGGTCAGGGGAGAGGAAAGAAACACACAGCAATAATAAGGAAAATTACAGAATTCATTTTCCTGATTGTCTTTTTCATTTACTGAAATCTGGCCATTGATCAGAAAAGCTGGTTGACATGAAGCCGATTTGAATTTGAGAGAGCTGATTGGATAATATAGTACAACAACTGCAATGTACGGAGTGTAATCAGGCCCCTATTATAACATAGACACTTGTACAGACTGTCATCATACCATACTGTCAGATATGTTCCACCAGTCACACTCACAGAGCTTTTTAACAAGAACACATACAATGAATGAATCGCCATCTTCTGAAAAATTGTGGCACAATTTTCAATCTTCAGTTTTATTATATTTTGTAAATAAATGTGGTAATGTTTAAAAGAGCCCAATAACCACAATAATATAAATGAATAGTACACATTTAACAAAAAAAGAAAGAACGATAAACAGAACGAAAGAAAAAAAAGGAAAGAAAGAAAGAAAAAAAGGAAAGATAGACAGATAGACGGATAGCTAGATAGCTAGATAGATAGATAGATAGATAGATAGATAGATAGATAGATAGATAGAATCTGTACTTTCTATAGGCAGTCCGTTGACCAGCCACTGGATGTTGGGTTTGGGGTTGCCGTTGGCTCGACACACCAGACGGCCGTTCTCCTCCGGAGCGAGCACCAGGTTGAAGGGTTTGTCGAGCCAATAAGGAGCCGCTGTGGAACGCAGGGAGTCAGATGAGCACGATGGACTCAAACACAAACATACATCTGTAGAAAGACATAACCAGTGTCACCTCCTCACCTTTGACCTGGACAAAGATGGAGTGGCGTATGCTGCCTAAATGGTTGTTGGCCATGCATACATACTCCCCAGCATCCTCTTCTGACACGTTGATGATCTTCAGGGTCTTGTTGTAGTTGTCAAACTTCACCTTTCTCCCTGGCAAGTCCCCACCCTTCTTAAACCATTTGATGGTGGGCGTCGGACTGTAGGGGACAAAGAGGGGAAACAAATCCTCACTGTCATTTATTGTTATTATTATTAAAAGGTTGGTCTCGCACTATTGGAACTTGATCAGGGAATATCAGCTGAACATACTATGCAGCTCAAACCTCTTCAGTCCAACCACTGAGTAGACTGCAGAGGGAGCAAAGGAACGAATACTAACTCAATATTTAGAGCCCAGTTGCACTGTTGTGGTTATATAATGATTGAGGGTCGTTGGTGCTTTTCTGGACAGGAAGAACAAATTCAGCATCCAAGTTCTAAGAGTATTCTCCATGTCATGCATCACAGAGGGGACATGGACTATTGGAGATTTGAATCATTTCATTCTTCTTCTATCTCAAATGTAAATCAAACATCTGGTGTCTGAATTATGCAGTTTTTATCTCTGATATGTGTGTGTGTGTGTGTGTGTGTGTGTGTGTGAGTGTGTGCATGTGTTTGTGTGAGAGAGCTCACAGTCCAGCAGCGATACACTCCAGCTGCAGTTGCTCATCCCGTAGCACCATCTTGGAGCTCTCGGCCCCTGAGGGTGAGAGGAAGGTCGGCGTGGACTCGGCTACTTTACGGCCTGCGGACGAGGAACGTGGGGCACGGTTAACACACACACAAACAAACACACAGTACAGTTTATCTTTGTACCAGGAGCTGAACATCCTGTTTGCAGGTACTGCCACATGAATCTAACACTATTAGTCTGATCGTTTCCATGTGGCTGCGCTCCATCTCCACCAGGCTTCAGCTCTCCCTGCAGTCTGTCGTGAGGCCAAGGCGGCCAGTAAACGGGTTTAACGCCCTCTGGCTTCTCTCACAGGAAGACATTAAGAGATGCAGAAACAATAACGGATTTATTGATCTTGAGAACAGAGGTTGGCAAAGATTGGCATTGAAAGCTTCAATAAAGCAGCTGATAAAACGTTCTTCTGCTGCGATGAGATGACTTCAACGTGAAGCTGAAGCATATTAAAGTCATGTGGTCGTTATTCAACCCCATGTTGAACCTTCCAGCAGGGCTTGGCTAAAGCAAGAAGCAGCATTGGACAGGAACTAGAGCCTTTAGAACAGAACCGTGGTGTTGTTTGGAGTTGGCTTTTAGGTTGTGAGGCCTTTAATAATCCACACACACAGTACAGTGACTGTGGGGGGGGGGGGGGGGCAAATCTATCTTAAACCTCTGATTTCTATAAAATAATCGAGGGTTAGTTCGGCATCAGTGTTGCTTCAGCTTGTTTCTTTTCAACACAAATTGTGAACAAACCATTTGAGCATTAATGAATAAAACAGTCAGTTCAGCTAAGCAGTCTGGGACGTGAGCAAACTGCTAAGTGCTGTCTTTGTATACTTCAACAACCAAACACATGTGGCACTTTAATCAGGCATGTAGTTTAGCGTGAACTCACCTTTCACATAAACTACACTTGTGTCAAATATTATGTTCCCTATCTTTTCATTTGTATACTCTTTATATGGGTGTGCCATACAAGTGCATTTATTTCAACTGCTTTAATATTCAGCTGTTCGTTAAACTACTTTAAGTGTTACAACTTACAAACTGATAATTTAACTCAGCTCAAACACTTCAACCGACACTTAAATTGTTTCAAATAAACTCTCTTCAACTGCTTTCAGTGCTTCACCTTTCACATAGAAACAGTTAACATGTTAAGACTTTTTAAACTGTAAACCCTTATATTATCTGTAGCTGTAATTTTCAGCAAGCCCACCAAGAGAATTTAGTCTTTTTTGTGATATGGAATTAAAACTGTAAAGCCTTTCTTTTACTTTCTTACACTTAATCTGGAGGTCAAACTGAGAGTGAAAGTTGACGTAGCAAGTGGGTCTATAAACTGTAAAACAGACAGTTTAGGTAATAATTCCACATTAAGCCCGACTGCTCATGTTTATTCCCCTGTGAAAATAAGATCCAAGTTGTAATAAAACAAAATTATTAAATCTGTACATGAATACTAGTTTAAATTGCATGAGTTTAGAGTTACACTTTGGTTTAGACACATTTGTGAGGATGACATTCTGCTTACTGCGTCTAAAGTCTTGGGCTGACCTTGTATTACATCCACTGTATGCAGCATTGGTAATGTTGATTGACTGGTAATTATTTGAAACTACACCACGGAATAAACCAATTCAAGAAACTGCTGCTTTCTAAATCTTATTACACAGACTGATTTTTCTGGCTCTTTGATCATTACTTAAGAGTTCTAGAGAGCACATTTCCAGTCGGATCCAATCCAAACACAAATGCTGCCAACAGTGTGGACATAGAATCCAGCCAGCAGAGAGCTGCAGTGTGCTGAGAAGTGTGTGGGATTAAATTAGCATTAGCCTCCTTTGTGATGCAGATCTGTATGGGATTAAAGCATCTGTTAGCGGTTAGCTTTTCCAGTGGCCGGTGAAGGAGGATCTGCTATTGTTAGTGAAACTGGTAGGAGAAGAACAAGAAGAAGAAGAAGAAGAGGAGGAAACATACAGAAGACGGTTAGTGATAACAAAAGCCAAGGTGATTATGTGCACAATCGCTATAGTGACAGCTACGGCAATGCAGTGAGCTACCTGGAGATGTGGGCTAACATGGCTATCACCCTGCTGATGAGAATGGCAGTGCTTCCCAGGATGCACTGCAGCTTTAGACTCAATCCCACTCACAAAAAAAATTTGAGTTATGTTTTTGCTTCTGTAGGAGATTACAAATAAAACAGCTAGCATGTGTGCATGAGTGTGTGATAGCGGCCTCATGTGAGTGTTTTCGACAGCTGTTACAGACCCGCACTCCCCCACGCTCACTCAGAAATGTGTCTGAGTGCAGACTCACTTCCATACATATATGATTATTAATGACCACAGCATGAATCTGGACTGAATATTCATCATGTGACCTAATCCCTCTCTGAGCTGGAGCCTCGTCGGAGTCTTCGGTCCCACTGGGGCCTCGGAGCCGCCAGCCTGGTCTGTCACTGGGAGCATCTTCTCCCCTTAGGGACATATCACCCCCCAGTTCAGCCACTGACACATATGTTGCCACTTTGGCTGATCTCTTCCCTCCAGCTATGGGCTCATGCAATATATGTATAGCATAATGGATATACTGTATGTGCAATACATTTGAATTAAAGGTAATTTGTGTGTTAATTAAGGTATGTTTATTCATTACATGTGATCTGATTGAAAGGTGGAATAGACTGATTATGGACTGAATGACATGAATACTTATTTCTACTTTGTGAGTGCATATTAGAGTCAGAGATGAGATGTTGATATGTTGATATATTGGAAGTCACATCTGGCCCAGTCGCTCATTCTCCTCGCCGACATTGGATTTGGTTTGATTCTTCATTTAATGAGCAGCTGACAAACACTACACCAATTGAACAGGAGCAATTTTATTCTGCTGCAACATATTGCATTAATTCATCTCTGTGAGTTTCAGTGGAAAGTTGGCGTGTGCCAAGATGTTCAAGAGGGATTAACATACTTTATTCTCATGGAAACGAGAATTAAAAACAAAATGTGTTTGATCTCGGAGGACTTTTGGGAGGGTGGGCATACTGCATCTAGACACAAATAGCAGAAGCTATAATCTAAATCATATCTTAAAAACACAGGTCAGACTGTTTACCTCACTAGCTTTTGAGATTGAAATGTGAAGAACATCGACTGCTACAAGGTTTAATTAAATTATGGTTCATGCTTAGATAATAGGATGACTCAACGCGTCCTGAAAGTACTGAAAGTCAATTATTGCAACACTGGTTGTACTGTAGTTTAAGCACAAATTCAACAATGTTTTCAGAGCTACCACTATGTTTTTCTTGTTTGAAAATGGGAAAATCCAATAATGACTGGTAAATGTGTTTAATCAGATTAGTCTTGTCTCTTATAAAGTGCATTCCGTACAACAAAACTGCATTCTCAATAATGTTTATAGAGAAACATATTTTTTAAACAGCCGATAAAATATCTTTACGCTTTATTTTTGATGTATCTCAAATACGTTTCTAATCAAATCTGAAAAAAGGTCAAACCAACATGGGACTTTCACCCCAGAGCCGCTGTTTGTGTTCCGAATAAAACCAAAAGTCAACGTTAAATTATTTAAATTTATGTCCATAATTTCAATAACGTAACTAACCTACTAATTTTAAGCCAAACTGGGATGTTTGTGAGTTTTTTGTTTTGTTTCAATTTACAATGTTAATCAGGGGTAAAGAACTGTGACTATAATTTGGGAGAAAATACGTTTCCCTCAAAACATAATTGAGAATGCAGTTAACTTGTATGAGGATGTATTTCTGGAGACAGGGTTGCAGAGTTGATATGTAAGTAAATGGTAAAACTGACAATAATATATTATGGAGCCTACATATTAACATTTCAGTGACATTAAAACCAATGCTTACCAAGCCTCCATATCACTAAAAGTAAACTTTCAGTTGTTAACTCTCAATGGATAACAGAACAGAAAGAATCGGTGATCCGTCTCAAAAACTGACATCTGTAAATTAAGTCAGCCAAACTTTCCAGAATATACTGTATGAATCCTATTGCCCCCAGAGTGACCTGAGAACATTTTATTCATATGTAAGAAGCAACAATTTAAGAACGTTCTAATATTGTTGCTCACAAGTCTCATATTCCAGTCTTGTCTAGGTTATGTGATCTTTGTTAGATGTAATAAGGGACATTTTTACATTAATTTTTGAATGATCTAAATATGGTTGAATTCATGTAGATGTTGTGATTTTTCTCTCTTGATAAGGATCCAATTAAAAAATATATAATATCGGCAGCAAAAGAAACAGTTATACCTTAAAGAAGCACACCAACCAACACTCACTTCTCCTCCTGCAGCCACTCGGTGAATTCTACACATGTAGAGAGCAGTTAGGAGGTTAATGTGTGTCGAGCGGCTGAGGTCAGTAATGACTTGAGCTTCACTGAGCTAGCAGGTTAGTGTGCTAGCCGTGTTACTGTGGGACTTGACTAAGGAGGTGGACAGGAAGTGACTCACCACCGTAGGGGTCAGTGGCATTGTAAGACGTGTCATTATACGGCTCCTCTGAAAACACACACACACACACACACACACACACACACACAGTGGCTCATCAGTCCACACACGGGACACACTCACAGAACCTGATGACACACGGTCACATCTGAAGAAAAATATTTCAAATTATATCAGATAACTCAACATGTCATTGTCTTCTCTTCTCTGCAGCAACCTGAAAAACTCCCATTAAAGGTTATTATTGAATGCTTCTCATGTCATGTCATGTCATGACATCACCTCTAGATGGGGACATGTCATACTCCATTGGTTGGATCAGTGTGTGATCAGAACACTCACAGCAGATAGTGAGAGAGAACAGAGAGAATAAATAACTACATTAACTCAAAGTTAGTATGTGATCTGCAAGTAAGTGTGAGTGTGAGTGTGTGTGTGTGTGTGTGTGTGTGTGTGTGTGTGTGTGTGTGTGTGTGTGTTGTCGACTCACTAGTCAGGACTTTGAGTGTGAAGGGGTTCTTCTGCTGGATGGTGTGTGTGAAGAGGAAGCGAGCGTTGCAGCTGTAGTCGGTGTGAGCGTCTTTGGTCAAGACATTGGAGAAGTACAGGTCTCCGTTCAGACCCATGGACACCCTCTTATCCTGAGGGATCGGAGTCATCGCTGGAAGACAGAGGAGGTGACCAGAGGGACGGACAGAGGGAAACGGAGACAGAGAGAGAGAGACACAGAGAGAGAGAGAGAGAGAGAGAGAGAGAGAGAGAGAGAGAGAATGAAACCACATGAACAAGTTGATCTGATAGAATCTTCAGCGTAAGTAGCAGCTAGTAGTCGCATGTCAACATTCACATTGGACAAGTAATGAAACAAGACTTCAGGACTAACACACATTATTGTTGGGAAAATCATAGATTGTTGTTAATTGTTTTCTGATGAGATCACATGCGAAACATTGGCTATTTTCTATCATTTTGCATTTCATTTTGAATATTTTGGATTTAATAATTTGCCATTTTGTAATCATATTTGGAAATTTGCTATACACATGTAACATTGTGCAAACAGTCCAGTGCCTCTTAAATCGCCCTTTTTTATGGATATGGTTGGTGTAATTCATTTGCCAAAAAGAGACAAGAAGCACAATAAAAAAAGTTAAAGATAGAGATGAATTTGACTGACATTATTATTATAATCTTTTACTCAAATGTTCTGTAGCAATTGCGATGACATTGATATCGTGAATATATATTCATACAACATTTATGGTTGAACTAGAAATTTCAATTTGGGTTCATGGAGTTTGAAAGAGAGGGGCGTTCACCTGATGAAAAAGTCAATTGCACTATGGGAAATGCAGCATCCAGCGTTTTTGTAGATTGATCCATACTATGAACTACAAGTCTGATATCTCTGTCACTACTGCTTTGATTGGGATCTGTCTATTTGAAGTCCCACAACTTATACTAAAAAGTTCTTCATGCAGGCCTATATCAACTCAATCAAATGCTACCATCACCCTATATCTCCCACATCCTGTATCAAAGAATCCAACCACTAGCCTGTAGATTGTTAGATGCATATATATTTTTTCACATACAGTACAACTCAGTTCAGTGTCTGTTCTGGTGAGCTGATGTGTCATCCTACAGTTGCTACAGGCAAACATTAACGCGTGGCCCACAAACACAGATGTCCAGACGGACCGTCATCCACACTCTAACTGTTCCAGCTGACGTGAGCCGTATGGTCGTCAAGAAAAGGCCCCGGGACCAATCAGCAGCCGGGCCAGCAGTCCTCATCAAGCGTTGGCTTGTTAAAGTGTCTGGACTGCATGACACCCTGATGAACTGTGGTTGATCTGAGACACCAACAGCTGCACTATCTACGTCTGTAACTAGGAAGGAAATTCTCAAACAATTTCCAGGTATTTTAGAGATTTCAAGTCATTTAGTCAATGTAATAGTTGTTGGACTACTGTTGCTTTTTGCAGTGTTTCTGTTTGTCTGGCTGGACATGGAGGTCTGCACACACACACACTCAGCAGTACTGCAGCGTAACCCACTTGGGAGAAGGACCATACAGTGCAAAGAAAAGAGGTGAGGAAAGGTTGCCAGACTGGCTCCAGACTATAAAATCTCCCTCCAACTGCTGAAAATGGGAAAATGACAACGAAAGAGGGATAACAGCCCAAATTAAAGCAGTACGCTCAGAGGTCACTGGAGACACACTGCTATGAAAAGAGGGACATCAAGCCTGTCTCTAGATGACCTGATAGACCTCTAGCCTTTCACAACTTAAAGGGAATGCAACCAAAACCAAAATGCACTTCTCAGCAACTAGGTTGCTGTTCTTTGCAGATGATAATTGACTTTTACTTGAGTCAGTAAACATGAGAATGATGCAGTCAGCCTTAAAGCTGATCAGGAACAATTCTTTTAAGAAAAGTTATATTTTGTGGAAAATGGAAAGGCCATAAGTCACCTCCCATTCCCTTTATGTATAAAAGCCAAGATACAGTTGTCTTCTGCTGCACCATTGTAAAAAATATCGATAACATGTCAAAGTCTATACCATAAAACTGCTGGTAGACAAATGTGTGAGTCATTTTTACTGGCTAATACAGTGATGGCAGTTTTTATGTGTACTGTTGCCTTTGCGACCACTGTAGCGTAATAATCTCTGTATTACCTAAACCGACTTACAGCAAGTCACAGACTCTCTGATGATTTATCCACACACTGCTATCACCAGATGAGGGATAGTTTTGTCTGGCTCATTTTCTGAAACCAGTGTAGCATTAAAACATAGGTGTATTAGCAAGCTAGCTAGCTAACCAGCGTATAGCTGGCTCGTTCTCATTGCATGAGCTGAACAGCGTGCTGCTAGCCAGCGTCAGCGTTGAGTCTAACGGTCCCTTGGCCTCACAACCTGCTGCTCTGGAGAAGGACAAGCTACCTAACTAACTAGCCACACATTCGTTTCCAGAGCTGTTCAGAGCAAGCTGTTCTTTACGGCTCCACTGATGTGTGTTGTCACCATAGCAATGAACAATAATCACTATTTTCTTTGTACAAGTGAAATGACCACGGAAAACAGTTCTACTCCTATTCTATTTCCATCATCAGCGACACCCAGCTAAAACACACTACATATAGAGAAAGAGAAATACACTCAGTGTACGTGTGTGTATACTTGTGTGTAATTGTTGCTCACCGCTGTTCATCCAGAAGGTGAACGGAGGAGGCAGGCCAGGTGGAGGGTTGCAGGCTAGAACCAGCGGGGTGCCTTCAGTCACCACTACCGGCTCCAGCACCTCTTTAGGCCACAGAGGAGCCTCTGGAGGACAGGGACAGGGGGGATGGGAGTAGAAGGGGGGGGGGGGAGAAAAAGAGGCAGAGATGTGAGAAATGATACATGACAAGAATTTCAGTCAAACTAAGGTGAGGAAGGAATAATAGGATTTTGTCCATCAGACTAAGTCTGCAAAGTCTCCTACGAACTGTTGCTGTTCTTCACAAATGACTGTATTGTATTGTAGGGCATTTTTGCTGGTTGTAGTTGTGGTCACCAGTTTATTTCAAGCAAGCACAGTCACATTGAAACAAGCATTTAATAAAACTTTGCTGTTGCATTTCTTCTTTTCTATGTGACATACCATAATGCTTTTTTTGTAGCCTATTATATGTTAATGTATGTATTATGTCCAAATATTGTGTAATGACGTGTGTGTGTTCTTGTGTATTCTTACTGGAGACCCGAAGCAGGATTTTGTTTGACAGACCCACTCCGAGGTCATTAGTGGCAAAACACTGGTACTCCCCCTCATAGTCCTCTGGTCGTCCTCCGCTACGGAAACCGATCTCCAGAGTTCCCGAGCGTTTTCGCATTGTCACCCTGGGATCTTTCCCGATGTTGAAAAACTTCCCGTTCCTTCGCCATGAGAACCTGAAAAACCCATTGTAGTCACAGAACATTTATATGAGACAGAAAACACTCTGACCCAATGGAAGCTGACCCAATGGAAACTATCCAAACCTTCTATTGTATTACAACCAACCATCCAATACCATGCATATAAATATCTAAAAACGGTTAAATAAGACTGGAGAAGTTTGTATTGGTTGAGTGAGTTAAGTGTTCTCAGGCAGGGGAAGGTTATAAAAACATTTCCTTCATGTAACTATACTCTCAAGCAAAAATAACTTTGACATCATACCAACCCGTTCTCACCCCCAACCCATCAAAACACCAATGCTTGGTCAGTTCCCCTTGGCGTCTGATACCGACGCACCGAGGTCCCCTTTAGCGTCTGTATAAGAACCACCAAGCTTTCAACTGACTAAACCCATCCATTGACTTAGTTTGAAGAGTGAGAAACTCAGCTTAGTTTGGTGTTTGATGGGAGAAACAAACACAGGACTCTCACCCAGGAGACCGCTGTATGCCCCGTGTTTACCAAAGTTGCAATTGACTTATCTTACTGTACATTATTACACAACTTACGTAATAAACCAACGGCAATAACCTCATCAAGTTTTGAAGCATAGTGCCACTCCAAGTGTCAATATTTGCCAAAGTTGGGAGTGAGAATATGTGGATTATACAGTTATTTCACATTTAAACCCTTCCAGCAGCTCAATCATTCCTGGCAGGATTTTAAATTACAATAACTGCAGGAAAAGTTTGAACGCAGCAGAGTAGAAAAAGCTCAAATGAATGGGTGAATGATAACAGTTTCTGTTAAAAAGAAATGCAGGGTAGTGTAGCACTTGTTTCAGAGGAGACCATTAAGGAAGGGGAAACATGGAAAAAGTTATCTATAGGCATGAGGTACACCCGCTGGGCTACCACCAGCTTAACATGGACTCTTAATTGTTTTAACAACCAGTAAATGTGAAAGCCCTTTGCTTGTCGCGTGGTTGCCATCTTATGTTACTCAACTGCCGCATGACAGCAGCAGCACAAAAATCTGCCACACCACACACTCTCCATGTGCTTGTACTGTAGCTTAATCCTGCTCCATGTTTCCAGAGGGATCCCTGATTAGTGAGGAACACTGATATATGCTTACATAACCCGCCGCTATTTTTAGTAATAAGCGAGGATTTACAGAAGATGCTTCCTGTCCACTTCCAGTGAAGCTGGGCCTGTTTGAGGTGCAGCACAGCACTGAGCCTAAACAATGGGCCACTATTGAAAGTCTGGAGACCAGAGCGGTGTGTGTGTGTGTGTGTGTGTGTGTGTGTGTGTGTGTGTGTGTGTGTGTGTGTGTGTGTGTGTGTGTGTGTGTGTTGCGGCATGTGTTGTGTAGTGAGAGACTGACTGTGAGTGAATAAGTGAACGATCCCTTACGCTGAATGTTTCATGAGCATGAATAGTCAACTGAGTGCATTATTGGAGCACAAAGCCTGTCCTGGGAAGGGGAGAGCCAGTGTGTGTGCATGGGAGAGAGAGTGCCTTATTGTGAGGTTGTGTAAGTGTTTGTGTTTTTGTGTGTGTATGTGTTTGTGTGTATGCGTGTGTGTCTTACGTAAAGCCAATCTGTCTCCAAATAAACAATGTACCACTGTCCTGAGCTGGTCATACCCCCACTGATGTAACCACTGGCGACCCAGTGTGTGCGTGTGTGTGTGTGTGATTTGAGTGTACATCAGAGCAGGTTTTTTACAGTGCCTTTGTGTGTGTGTGTGTGTGTGTGTGTGTGTGTGTGTGTGTGTGTGTGTGTGTGTGTGTGTGTGTGTGTGTGTGTGTTTGAATACATTTGTGCGTGTGTATGGAAATCAGAAGCAGAAAAGAGGGAGAGGAGAATGGGAACAAATCTGTGAATGAGAAAGATAAGAGCAAGAGAGAGAGAGAAAGAGAGAGAGAGAGAACGATAAAGACTTATCCCCCAGCTGATTGAGCTCTTTATCGATCTTTAATCACCCCTTCCTCCAGATTGGCTTTGGGAGAAACAATACCACTAACATACCATATTTGTCTCAGATGTGAAAATACATTGATGCCAGGTGTGTATGGAGAGAAAAAACGAAGAAAAACATTGTATCAGACCACTTGAGACTTGGTGTCAACTATGTTTGGATGACCACATATTAACATTTAGTTAAAAGTTAAATTTAGTTTAATTTAGCCTACAAGGGCAGATTGGACTGTAGGAAAGAGAGAAGAGAGAAAACACAGTACATAGTTTTCCAGAAAACAACCACAAAAGAAATACGGTATGACAGGGAGAGCTGTTTGTATGTGGAGGCCTGACAGAGTGATGGAGGTAATGGAAGGACTACAGAAAGGGAATAGGATGGTCAGAGCAGCAGCCATTTTATGTGTATTGTCGCAATTGCAACCGTGGTAACGTGTGAACTTTAAACCATAGACTGTATATATAAAATGTACAAAGTCACCATGACGTCACCCATTGGTCTGTGAACTATGGTTCTGAAGCCTTGAGTTTGACATTTTGGCCGTCGCCATCTTGTTTTTAGGAACCAGATGTGATAGGAGAGGGTGGAGCTAGGAACGCTGATTGAGACATTTTTAGGAGACCAAACTGTTACAATTTACTTTGATGAAGTGTGACGACCCCTCCCTTCCACCAGGGGTCTGTGTCCTGTTTCCTCTTTAGTTTGTCTTTCAGGATGTTAATTGGCCACTGATGGGCGACACCTGAGCCTGGTTTTGTCCCAGCTATAAAGGCTGCCCCTCTGCTTTGGCTGGGTGGCTCCTCTCCTCTCCTCCCTGCCTCCTGTCTGGAGGACCTGGCTGCTGTTTTGTTTTGGATTGTTAGTTTAGTTATTGGTTCCAAATAAATATGTATTTATTACTTTTAACTCGTCTTCTCTCCCTCATGTTACGGCCTTTTGAGACGGGTCGTGACATATGGGGGTTCGTCCATTTCTAGTTGACCTGGTGTCTGCATTGACCTAAAATCAGTAGCAGCTGTAACCTGGTAGGCAGGTGCACCTCGTTTATGTGAGTGAGATGTGCAATCTGTTTGTTTGGGAGAAACTCAGCTTTGTGGTCAATTTGACTCTAAATGGACCATAACTTACTAAACGAGCATCCTGCTGTTTGGTTTAGCATAGAGAGACAACAAAAAGTAAAAAGCACGACAGACCACCTGTCAGGTTGCGACTGTGGAGGGCAGGCAGACAGGTGTCACACTGAGTTTAAAGGTTTGTTAGAGGGCAGGAAAAGAGCTTTGGGGTACGACACCATTCAACTGAAGGGGAAAAGTGTCAGTGAAAAAGAGAGGGTTGGTTAACGTGTGTGTGTGTGTGTGTGTGTGTGTGTGTGTGTGTGTGTGTGTGTGTGTGTGTGTGTGTGTGTGTGTGTGTGTGTGTGTGTGTGTGTGTGTGTGTGTGTGTGTGTGTGTCTTACGTTGGCACTGGATTGCCCTTGGCCTCACACTCGATGATGATGTTATCTCTGGGGTCGACAATGTAGTCCTTCACTGACTGTTTGACTATGGTGGGGGGTTGCTTCACTGTGGGGGGAGGGGACAGACAGAGAGAAGGTTACAGGGATAGTAAGGCTGTGCACAGATAATGCACACATATGCACAGGGTTTTTAATAGTTCGATATAACGATTTACAGGAAGGTTTCCTAGAGATCAATATACCAATTTCTTGTGTTACAGTATTACAACTCAAGAGGAAGGGAGGCCACTAGCATATCTCTTGAAACCCAGCTCATGTAAGCTGCCAAAGCCATACAAAATTGATTTAGTTTCCAATATGTCCAGTAGCAGCCATAAAAAAAACATGATATCTTTGGTTTGTGTGTAAATCATCAAACACTGTAGCTTCAATGAAATATTTATGTGTCAGTAAAGTTGTCTCACTGTGTAGAGACAATGTTTTACTAACTTTAAAGTGACATAAGGGAAAACATAAGGTTCAAGAGTTTATTAACCCAGATGCACCTTATCATCCATCCTCCTACATCTCATTACATACTGCTCTTAAATGAACATTTCACCAACTCCAGTGACAGGTAAATAGTGACTCTTATGTGTGTTTATAGACACAAACAGAATCAGATACATCTATGTAAAATAAAGCAATTCCCTCCACTTACACTGGAGTTTAAGTAATTTTTATGATCCCAGTATTTACAGCAAACACTGCAATAAGAAATCCCTGAGTCCACACAAGGATGCTGCTTGGCTAAAGACTCATATAGTAAAAAATTACAAGAAAACATTTATTTATTTATGGATTTCTATTTGAAGTTCTGACAATTGGTTCAGTCAGCTGTGATAACCTTGTGCTCAGCAAAATAATTGCTGAGATCTTTGAAAATGGTGACATTACTAAAATACGTCCAATGGGGAGACACAAGCAGTCAGATGATCGGATAGATTGCACACAGACTTATTTGGGACAAAATGCAAACAGTAAAACTGTCCCCGAGCATCCATCAGAGCTTAAACTGACTTCCTGGATCAACCAGTGCAGGTACAGTGGATTACTGAGTTCACCTTCAGTTTGACTGACAGATAAAGCCGTTTTGAAATCTCAGCATTTACCATGGTGAGTAAATATCCTCATAACTAATAAAATAAATGGTAACAACAACCCCAGTTGCGATAAACTTCTGCTTTTCTTTATCCCGCTATGCTTTTTCATCAGTTATAAACATATATCTAAATATGTGTGTTTTAAACCAATGATCAACATTACCATTTTCATATGTAAAAAGCTACTTAATATTGAGCCATTTACCCAGAATCCTTTTCTTACCAGGATGGAAAAGGCTCTGAAGCTTTAAAGGATAAAACTGGTGTTATTCTATCGTTTTCTTAATGTCAAAACAATGGATCACTATGAATAAATGTTGAAACACAGAATCTTAAAAAGAGGGTTCAGTAATTTCCTTAAACAGCGAGTCTCTGTTGTACTTTAACAAGAGGAACTCTTTTTTTGGAGACTACTTTTAGCGGCGGATTAATACACATCAATTTGAACCTACTTTCCGTTCTTATAAAAGTAATAAACAGATGATAGTTTCCACCTCCCAAGCTGTGTTTAGTCTACTAAACATATTTAATGGCTCATCAAACCCCTCAATTACAGACACACCACACAGCCAACATTGTTCTGCCCTTTTGCATTTCCAGCTCACTGAGCCCTGCAAGACTGTGTCTCTAACTGTACACAAGTACACACACACACACACACACACACACACACACACACACACACACACACACACACACTGACACTGTACACACAACACAAGATAACAAGCTCTTCAGCCGCCTGCTGGATTAAAGGAGGGGCTTGATGCTCTGAAAGAAAGCTCTGTGGCTGATACACCAATGAATTCCTGTCTAACAGAGAGGACAGAGATCTGTAATTGAAGCTATTCCAACTAATCTCATCCACAACTGAAAAAGGACTATATCCCTCATGCCGCTATAGCAACCATAAGAGTATTTTCATAGTATGCCTGGTAGTGATAAAAGCCGGGTTATGAGAGATAATTGGTATGGAAATTACTCCTCAGCATCATAAGACTTACATTCTTTAAACTATCTCTGAGTTATGAATGCTGTACTGCTATTAAATAATACTGGTGGTCCCTTAGTGTATTTCAAATGCACATTATTTACCGTTTCTTCCAACCAATGATCTGTTCGACTATTCCAATCCATCATTCACTCTCATTCATTAACAAATGTTGGGGATTTGAAAGCAATTTTTTTTTTAAATCACAACTTGCAAAGTATGTGTTCACCGAAAAATAGATTAGGAGTAGAAAGGGCTTTCACATTCAAATCAATGTAGCAGGATGGTAGGAGCAGCGGCCAATTATATGTGTACTGTTGCCTTTATGATAGTTGCAGCCAGCTAACTTTCGGTTAAACTAAACCGAGTTTTTGGACTCACTGAGGTGAGGTTTTGCAGTAACGACTAAGCACAGAGAGCAGGCGTTAATGAGTAAAATGAAACAACTTAATGCCTCATTTAAATAGGGTTGGTTACCGAAAACCTATACGACCGGTGCCTACCGGACCGAAAGATTTCGGTGCTTCCTTTCGGTGCCTGAGCCGATCGAAATACTTTCGGTGCTTCCTTTCGGTGCCTGAGCCGATTGAAATACTGCCACCGGTGGCCTAAAACGGACGTTACAGCCAACATAAGCATCACCTCACTTGCGCTAGTTAACGTTACACTACTCTGATGACTCCGTGATGGCAGCAGGTAACGATAACCTACCGTTTGTATAGCTACAGTAGCTAGCTAGCCATCAACCTTTTAACGGAGGAAATGCCGAAAGGTAAACGATCAAAAGTGTGGCTGTATTTCGCACTCAAAGGCATGCACCGTGTTCGACTTTCCTGCGTGAGCCCATGCCAAGCACCACAGCAGGCAGTGTGGGCCTCCCTGGCCCCGGCGATCGGGAGACTGGTCCCAACCCTGAAAAAGTGGAGACCGATGATGACAACAGCAGCAGCCTTACCTCAGGTTAGTAATGTAACGTTGATTGCTAATCTTGCATTTATAAAAGTAGGCCTAATAACAAATGATTAATTAGGCATTAAAACCATGTTTAAGTTAGCTAGCTAGCTACTAGCAAACGGTAGGCTACCTGCCGCCATCATAGCAAGTCAGTGTAATGTTAATGAAACTAGCGATGGCATGTGCAGTGATGCTTCTGTTGCCTGTAAAATATTTAACATTATTTATGTTTATATTTTTGGCTCTCCAGCTTCAACAGCCACTCACCTTGGTAAAGAAGGCTCATTTAACAAAAGAGAAGGTGGAGGAACTCCACAGGTCTGTGACCAAATGTGTGGTCAAGGGACTGCATTCTTTTTCCACTGTGGAATCTCCATGGTTCAGGTATAAAGAAGTGATGTGAAAACAATATTTGTATAAAATCTTTTCCATGAAGACAATTCGTCAAAAAGACTAATAAATATCCTCAAATTTATTTTATACAGAGAGATGACCACTGCCCTCAATCCTCGCTACCGACCCCATCCAGGGATGATCTGTCCAATACACTAATTCATCCCTGTGTGTACAGGCCTCTTCGACACCATCTGAGAGGGTTTTCTTCTGTGCAGGACATGCAATTAGTCAGGAGAGGTGTCGTATTTTGCCAGAGAACGCAAATGTGCTCATATTTCTGCAAAAGAATTGCTGAAGTTTATTTATATTTATTTAAGTATACTGTAAACTTTTGTTAACAGTTAATATATTGTTCATAGTTTGAAGTTAAAAAGTTTGAAGCTGTAGTTTGAAGCCAAGTGTTTTGTATTTATTTATATTTATAGTATACTTTGAACAGTTAATATATTGTTAAATTTGAAGAAAAAATTTGCCTTGGCAATAAAATAAAGCTTTTCTTTAATGTCGTCAATCGTCGCTTTGTGTTTTTGTTTTTTTTAAGTATCGGTTCAGGCACCGTTTAGGCACCAGTATTGTTTTAAAAGTATCGTTTTAGCAACAGTATCGGAAAAAAAACAAACGATACCCATCCCTACATTTAAACACTGTTGCTACTGGAAAGCACATTGCTATCGCCAAATTAGTTACAACTTTGTCTGGCTCATTTTCTGAAACAAACTAACTAGCTGGCTAGTTAGCTAGCTTGCTAGCTTCACCATGCTTTAGTGCTACACTGGTTATAGAAAATGAGCTGAACAGCAGGCTGGTGGACAGTGTCGTAGTTAGCTAACTAGCCAGCCATCTGTCTCCGGAGCTCTCTCCTTTGCGACAACACTTTTTCTGACGTGTGTTGTCACTATAACAACAAACAACAAAAGACATTTTCTTTTGTATTAGTCAAAGGACCAAAAACTGTTTAATGTCCGTTCTACCCCTATTCTATTTCTATGAGTGTGTTTTGCCTCTAGCAAGAGAAAAAATAAACTGTTGCAAGCTAGGAGCTACAAGCTATGAGCTGGTGGGACAGAAACATTAGCAATGTTAAAAAGAAACACTTACGGTCTTGCAGGATCTTTGCTGTTAGTCCAATGTAAAGCCAAAGAGAGACAGAGAGAAGCATGGACAAATAGTAATGTGATTGTTAATCATATTAGAGACATAATGACGTTTATAGTACTATGTTATAACATATTTTTCATGTTATGTTATGTTCAACTCAGTGGTTCCCAGCTGGCACAGGTGCATTCTGACTAAGCCGGTGGTTCAACTTTGTCAAAGAAAAACTTAAATTTGAAATTTAGTGAATTTATTTTGAATTACCGTTTCTGTCCTCGTAGACTGCTGACCAACTTTACAGTACAGGTGAACACCAGTATGACACAGAATATACTCAACTTAGTTTTACCTACACTGAACACAAATGGAAAAAGAGTATAAAGTGAAGTACTAGCCTGAGTTGAAACCCAGCCGGAAAACCACTTTTCTTTCATCAGACCTATTCAAATATTTTGGAAAGAATATCTAGTAGACCGAACAAGTTGTTTTTATCTTGTGAAATCATACCTAATGGTTAGCATTGGATGGATGGAAATAAACAGAGTGGGAATTACGTTGGCCTACTGTGACCTGAGGGTTGAACTCTTAGGCTGGATCAGTTGAGAACCACTGTTTGAGTTTACAGTTATGCTGTGTAGAGTTAATGCTATAAAATCATCAGAGAGAGAACTGTGATCTGTAGAATGAAACACAGAAATGATGACTCACCTGTAAGGCGTTCCCGTATCAGCAAAGGGAGAGCAGTAAGGAGGAGAAATACAACACACAAGTTATGATTTATATTATAACACAGTGTCATAACTGTGTATTTTATTGAAAATAACGGATTAGTAACAGAATGGAAGCATAACCATAACTGCATTTAAAGCTGCTGTATTCAGGAGGCCAGCACATGAAGTCTTTAAAGGGCTGCACTGTACGTATTTTTTACTGTTGTAGTTGTGGAAGGATTTGCAGACACTGTTGGACAATATGATCAAACCAGGGAACGGTTCCTTTAAGGCAGCCCACTCGTGTTTTCTAACTCAACCAACCGCACAAATTAAAAGTCACAGGAGAGACTACAGATCTCCTGCTCAGCTCTTTCTGGTTGGAGTGCTGCTTACTGCTGGTGACGAGGCAGTTTGTGTTTCCTTCAGACTTTCATTTCATTTCTTCTCTTCCTCACCTGATCTTATGAAATGTCTGCTTTCAAATCCGTTTTGAAATGATGAAAAGGGTTGACCTTAATACTTAAATTTAGTACAAACTTTTTGACTTCTACTTTATTTCACTCCCATGGATTATGTTTGTGGGGGGAGGGGGGTGAAATCATATATATTTAACTTATAATAATAAGTATAACGTTGATTTTTTAGCTACTTTGTACACTCCTGGTGATTTATTTCCTGATTAGGCAAAGTTAGCATCACTTTGTGTTGAGAATGGTTCACAATAACGTAATAAGGTATACCATTATTGATAAAAGCGTTATTACAACATCAGTCAGGACATTTTATTCTCTATTGATTGAGTTATTGAGTTATACCATATTAAATTTGTAGGAAAGTGATACACTACTGGGGTTAGGGTTAACTGTGGTAAAGTGAATTCAATGTGTCAGAAAAGACTTTGAGTAATGTGGTATCATTTTGTCCCATTTGCTATATACATAAGTACAGACTGTATATAAATCTAGTTCATCCAGTCATTTTGTAATGCATGCTGGAAATGCTGGCTTTTTGTAATAAAGTGTAAAAAGACAGGGATCTTACTCAGGGATCTTAGTGTGTAACGTGACTTTTTGTTGTAAGTACAAGTAATGCTATACTAATTATTCAACTGGAGCCAAAGATCAGAAGAATTTAAAAGAACATTTGATCAATTGCTGTAAATGTACTAAATACCTGTTTGTGTAGATATTTATTTGTTATTATATGTTTGCCTGACTGGTCTTCTTTTGATTTCTCCACTGACACACAGGAACACACTATCAGGAGCCTGACCTTGTGTTACAGATGAGCCCTGATAGAAGGGATGTGCTGTGTGTGCATCAATGCATGCTCACATCCATGCTGCTATTCACTAGTATGCCTTCGTCTTGTATATTTGATCCAGTTAATAATGATGACTGTGTTCTGTCCACTACAGTAGAAAAGTTTACTGATCTTAAATAGCACTCATCAATAGCCCTTTAGATAATATCATGTGTAAATGGAGTGTGTGTGTGTGTGTGTGTGTGTGTGTGTGTGTGTGTGTGTGTGTGTGTGTGTGTGTGTGTGTGTTAACGTGTGTCGATGTGCGGAAAGCTCTCATCAATAAAGGTCAGGAGTGCAGTTTGCTGTGAAGTCGATAAGGAGGCATAAGGAAAAGAGGGGGATGGGGCAGCTCACCCTGTCTACTGAATGAAACCATCAACACTCTGTGGTGCCGTAGTTAGCTCTGGCAGAAAGCCACAAGGGAAGAGCCATTAGGGGTTTGACATGTCATACAGCATCATTTGGAGATAGAGAAACGTGATGAGGTGCATTGCAAAGCTGAAAAATGGATCGCTGCTGGATTTTGATATACGTTCAATGCCTAATCGTGCAATCAGAAGAACCACTTTAACATTGTTCTTGCTGCTGTGTACATCCAGAGCTACTGGAAAGCCACAAAGTCACACTCCTTGTACACTATGTGTAAACATGCTTGATCTGAATATTTATTGTCATTCTACATTGGGTCGCACAAAGAAATGTATTGTATGATGGAGTACGGAGGAGAGAAGCTGTTCTGCTCTGATTCTGCTTCTGCTTCTACTGCTTGAAATCGTGGAAGAGAACTTTAAAACCTGTCTATGTGATGATGTTTAAACTGAAGTATTTGGAAAAAAAAAGGTTAGTCAAACATTTGGACATCAGTCAATTTGGAGCGTAGAGCTGCATCATTTACAGTCGGGAGGACAAAGAGATAAGACCTGAAGCACAGGCTCATAAATAAAGCTTTTAATAAGGTACAGCAACAGGCACTTTATAAAACTATGTTAGTGGCCACACCCTACCATAAGCTTGACTTATAACCTTTTTTCCAGACCTTATCCTTTTTCTCTGATCTGTTATTCTAATGTGTATTTTTTTCATCTAAGAGATTCCGTCATCTCCATTTTGCACCAAAGCCTATTATAAAAACATAACAAGAAACTAAGAAGGTGTTCAACACCAACAGTGACATGCTATATCACACATCAGGTCACGTAGCAAACGTGAACACTGTGTATCATACTGAATTATGAATCTATGTAGAAGTGACCAACTGATTCTGTTTATTGTCATAAATAAATAAAATCCCTGACTGTCAGTTTATCACAGTGTGGAGAATACATTAAGGAGAGGTCACTGGGTCATAATGGTATTATCCAAACGGTCTCTGTTGGGCAGGGTGTGTGCATGCGTGTGTGTTTGTGTGTGTGTGTGTGTGTGTGTGTGTGTGTGTGTGTGTGTGTGTCAGATCAATAGGCCATCAGAAGTCCACAGTTGAAAGGTCAGGCTTATAAAAAAAAACAGAGAGGGAGATGAGGCCATAGGGGGGCAGAGGACTAGAAGACAGAGCAGCTGACTGCTGCGAGTGTGTCAGCATGCAGTTGTGTATGCAACATATAGGCCAGGTGTCCTTGGGGCTTTCAGTGTCCAATCATTTCTCATCACACAATTGTGAAACATTCATCTTCGCTGTGTGTGTGTGTGTGTGTGTGTGTGTGTATGTGTGTGTGTGTGTGTGTGTGTGTGTGTGTGTGTGTGTGTGTGTGTGTGGTGAGAGGAAGAAAAGGCACGACTCCTCCCTTTCTCCTTTGTGTTTTTGTTCCCAACTTCCCTCAGGATTACATTTAAGAGCAGAATCCAGTCAGGCTTTTTTCACTAGTCATAATGGACAGGTATGAGAGTATGTGTGACTGCATGTGTCTGTGTCGGGACTGTAGCTATATAATATATTAATATGTGCGTGTTGGAACCAAAGAAAACCTAGGATCTTTTGAATTTGGGAGCCACCCAAAGTGATACGCTATCACCAAGGGATCTGAAGCAGTCTATTCTCATGATAACCAAATGTTAATGGGATCACTAGGGCTCCAGCAGCACACTTATGGTTTCAATTATATTAAAAATGAATGCAAAGATATTTTGAAACCTTTGTCGGAGTTAATTTATTTATATATTTTTTCCTCTAAATCATTTCAAGATATTCAAGACTTTTATTGTGTGATAAGAAAACTGGTTTAAAAAGTAATTAATTTGGTTTCTTTTAAATTGAGAGAAAACAAAACTCTTTGAAAGAGGCCTTACTTAGAGCAAACAGGTAATACCCACTGTTTCATTGTTTAAAGGGCCCATCTAAACCCAGTGGTGCTTTCATGTGATAGCCAACATGTTGGTGATGATAGAATTGTGATTCTAAGGTTAAAGAAACGATCACTACCACCATAAAGTTGGTGGACTTAAAGAAACACTGGATCCTAGACTTCCCAAAATAGAACTTGATAGTGTCCTTCCATGCCTGTCAAAACTCCACAGACTGTTTGTTCAGTGTTTAATGAGGCCTCACAATGAGGCTTGATCCCTTCAGTGTCTGTCTGGTTTAAGGATATGGTATTCATTGGGATTAATGCTGATGCTGGTTTGGGTTTCCTGCAGTATCATGCAGAGCTCCACTGACAACTGTGTTGCATAGAGGGCTGGCCCTCAATATTCGACTATTCGGATATTTGTTCGCTGTACAGGTTATGGTTTTCCGATTTTAAATTTTTTTTCCCCAAAGACTGTCATTGTCAATGTGTTTGAGAGAGAGAGAGAGAGTCTGGGATACAGTCCCGGGTGAGAGGGGTGCAGCAGCACCTAGTTACACCATGAATCCAGCTCAGAGCCCGACTCTCCCTCTGCTCCCCGGCATCCTGGCGTTGATCTCTCGGACAGATTAAAAAGCTAAAAATGCTAAAATGGGTTGCTAAATATATCTGGACGACCTTTAATATACCTGGGTGGTCCGCTAAAGTAAAGCCTGTGTGTGGGAAGCACAGTATGCTCAGAATACTGGCTGTTGATTAGTGCCTATGTTCCAGAGCAGCCCTAGCTGCATTTTCTCTTTATTTCACATGGTGTTGGATTCATCTGATTCAGCTGACATTTTAAAGGTTTTAAGTCTCTCAACTGTACACTAACAGAAAAAGCTGCCAAAGCATGACGATGCATTTATCACTGGGCCTTGTCAAAATAAAGGTCAGGTTCAGAAACATTTGTTGAAATTGTTACAAGCGGTGTACATCTGGGAATCCTAGTAGTCTAAAACACAGTGTAGTATGTTGTGTTCCCCTCTCTCCACCATGTTTCCTGTCTGTGTCTTCACATTAAGCTCACAATGCCAACAAAAACATGGTCCAATGGACCTGCAAGACATCTCTCAAAGGGCAAGAAGCAACAACTTTCAATGTGACAGAGCAAACCAACTAACAGCTCCATTGTTCTGTGTCAGCTTGTGTCAGCAGTATGCAGTTTGAAGAGTTTGTAAAATGTGAGAAATGGAATAATCAATTCTACCATTCTTGTTTGTTCAAAGTGCTGTTTTCCAGACAGCAGGTCAATGGGGCTGCAGCAGTCCTAGCAGCATTGAGCGCCTTTGTGAATGGTCATAGGTTTTGTTTGCCGTTTTTATCACCATTTGCTGTACCATATTGTGTTAAAACGGATCTGATGATTGCTGAGTGACTTACGGTCTTGTGGGACTTCAATGGGTGCTGCTTCGCGACACAGTAACAGCACTAATGACATGAGAGCCAGGGCCACGTGGCCCCCTTGCCCCAACATCTGTCCCCCTCTGAATGGCCTGCCTCGTCCCTCACCTCTCCTGACTGGCAAGATGGTTCTCCCGACAGCCGAGGACCTGCGAGTATAGACACAGAGACAGAGACAGATGGTTAGGATGAAGACCGTATATCTACAGTATCAACCCTCTGTGTGTGTAGATGTGTACTGTACGCATCCTGGCATGAAAGTGTGTGTCGACTCTGGCCTACATTCACAGCTGAGTCCTTGTGTGGCTCCCTAGAGAGAGCAGCCTAGAAACAATGCCAAGGAGAAGCTCTGTAGCACTGATTCTTAACGTAGGATCAGGCTCCAATCACAAGCTGTTTCACAGTAAAATCTAGAACGGTTTCAATTATCTACCCAGAAATGATGCTGGAGAACAGATTATTGGAATTATTACACCAATGTGTTTGTTACAATGTTATAATCTTTTAACTTGAAGTTACAAAAGGGTATTGAAAGACTTCATAGGACTGGGAAATAGCTCTATATTACCACTTATCATCACCATTGTGACAAGATATTTAGGCTCAAAAGTCTTATCTATATGAAAACACAGGCAAAATGTAATTCTACAAAAACAAATACTAGCATTTCAAACAAAAGTTATAAAGATGTATGTGTTTACATCATTCGACTTTGAACACTTCGCTGCAGCCAGTGGGGCACACATACTGGGACTCACATGCACTAACATGCACTAAAGGCACACTCAACTTGGTGGTAACAGCACTACTAACTTCTTGACTGATCTTGTCAATTTGGTCAGGGTTTTAAAAGCGACTTGTGTGTGTCGTTATCACATCATCTAAAATTAGATTTTTTTATTTAGGGTTTGAGAGATTCTGTATGTTTTGGAGCGTGTTTATTTGATTACAAGCGTCACACTCACCTGTTGTGGTAGCTTCTTGTTTGTGCTACCTCAACTACACCAATGGACTTTAGCCCAGTTTCTGGCCTCAATACATGGCAAAGATGGCCGAGAGTCATAAACCTGTATAGGAGCTTTAGAATGACCCTGATAACACGGACACTATGTCCATGTTTTTCTACACTCAGTGTTCTAAACTCTTCTTCCTGCCACGTTATTCAGCAGCCAGCCCACAAGCCAGAGATTTCTAATTTACTCCCCAACACCTCCACATGACAGCCAGGTCCGTGTACTGGCAGCAATAGCAGGACCACCTGCCCACTGTTAATCCCCGTCCCCGATGCTGCCGTCTCCCACCAGGATCAATCCTTCACTCTGTTTCACATCACACCAGCACTCAAAGCTATGACAACAGGATACATTAAAAAAAGAGATCAGGTGGGAGTGTGGGGGTGGGTGTTTACCATGAGGTTGCCTGTTCAAATATCCAGGAAAATATGGGAAAAATGAGGGCGGAGAATGTGACACAAAGGACTGTTGAGGAGCTGAGGAGGACTGTGACTGTTATTGAGTCAATTGTATGAATAAACATTAAATCAACATTAAAATTAACAAAGTAATGTGATCTAATGTTAGCAATGTTTAGAGTGCATTGCTGTAAAAAGTAGCCTTCTAAGCAAACATGCATGTCAGCCCTGTGGAGTTCCACTGGAATTTCATGATAATCGTACAAACTGTTTTGGTCACAAATGGTCAAAAAATACACAATCTTGTGTATTATGGTATGAGCTGTGAAACGACAGACTGAGTTCACAACAGCTTTTTGTCCTGAGAGCAGTAGTCAGATTTCATCCAAAACCTGCAAACACCTCCCGTGCACACACTCACACAAACATTATGCACAAACCATCTGGGGGTATGTCAGACCAACACTATCAAAATAAATAGCTAATCTGCCCCTGGGGAGCTAATACACCAGGCTGGCATGATGTGCCAATCACACACTCAAAATGCAGGGATGCAGATGCACAGGGATGTACAGCACATGGTTACACATGGGTGAAGACACACCCCTACACACCCTCATTCCACTCAGCATACACACACAAACACACGCACACACACACACACACACACACACACACACACACTACACAGTGCCCTGATGTGCCCCATTGGCAGATTGGGAAGATGATGTATACATAAAGCACATATATCTATGCAGTATCACCCCATCTCTGTTTACTACTGAACTCTTTAGAAGACACACACACACACACACACACACACACACACACACACACACACACACACACACACACACACACACACACACACACACCAGAGAGGAAGAACAGCAGAGGGAAGGGATTAAGAGAAGAGCATGGCACACAGTCCAATATGAGCCATAAGACAGAAATCTGCTTTGAATCGCAGATTTATTCCCAAAGAGAAATCAAGATAAGGAGAAGAGAAAGAGACAGAGAGGAGAGAGAGAATGGCAGTGAAAGCTCTGAAATAGGTCAGTGTTTCTTCCCACATGTGGAAGCCTCTACACACTGCAGTGCATTACAAATGACAGCACACAGTGACACACTGAGGCTGAGCACATAATAGGCAAGGAATAGGGTCAGTGAACGTCACATACTACATACTACACATTACCACACATGGAACCTCACAGCTGGAAGATAGCAGCTATATTGCAGGCTGCAAAAACCTGGGACCAATTTTACAAAACTATTTTTACACTCTGATCACAAATGTTGGCAGAATCGTGATCCACAAATCTTTACCACATGAATATTGCAATTATTTTTTTAAGCCCTAGAGTTTAGCTTACACATTTCCCTTCAAGCTAGGGTTGGTAATGTAAATGACTCTTAAACCTTGTTCGTTTAAGGTGAATATTTTCTACAAACCTTTGCTTTTGTTACCTAAGTTAATCACTTCCTGCTAGCCTTTATTGTGTAAATGCCCTTTCTATGTTTTGGGTCCTTTTATTTTGAAGTCCTTCTGGCGAAACCGGAAGCAGATCCAACTCTCGTCAGATTATAGTAGCTTGATTTCGGATTTGGATAAGTAAAGATAATTGACGGTGCAGACGAAAAGTGTTATAAAATATTCCTCTGCAATATCAGTTTATTAATTAACGGTTAAGCGCCTAGCTGGAACGGGAACAAGGTATTGTGTGTTTATTGTGTGTTTTATATATTTCTGTTTCAACTAGATGCTAATGTTAGCTTAAGAGGGTTAGCTAAATGATTAAGCTGTAATTTAAGATAATGCTATATTTCGGTTTTTACATGTGCTTTTGAAATGTATATATATTAGAGAAGATGTTTAATTAATGCTCCCATGTATATTGAAATGTAATTTAAGGAATGTTTAAACTTGTAAGAGCTCATTTATGTTGTATCTGTTCCGTAGCTCTTACGGTGTTTTTCCGGAGATTGGCTAAATGAGAAAAAATGAATAAAGGCCTCTGGAAACATCAGTACGCTTCACCATTGTCCGGCTGGGGTCCGCTACAGGTAATGTTCTTCAACATTGAAGGTTTGTTGAAATTCACTAAATTCCGACAGCAATCCATAAATCAAAAACCCTCACAAATAATGATCCGGTATCATCTATGGCTGTTTCAGGAACTTCAAGAACTGCCCGTCCAATCTTTTCAATCAGCCTGATTGAAGCTGAGAAGACACCGTTGTAAAAAGTAATAATACATGGAACGTAAAGGTAAAAGTAGAAAATACACTTGCTAGGACAGCTTGCATTCAAACGCGCGTATTGTAGGGAGACACAACCGCAGTAATGGGGACTTGTTTACTTTCTGCATGACTGTATAAACTAAAATTTTGCAGCCAATTGTGGGAATCTCAGAGACGAATTAGCACCGCAACTGAACTGATCCTTGTGCCAAGTATCTTGACAGAGACGTATTTTATAACTAGGGTTGGGTACCAAAAACCGGTGCCAATATGTCCTACCGGACCGAAACGCAACGCAGATTTCGGTGCTTCCTTTCGGTGCCTGAGCCGATTGAAATACTTTCGGTGCTTCCTTTCGGTGCCTGAGCCGATTGAAATACTGCCACCGGTGGCCTAAAACGGACGTTACAGCCAACATAAGCATCACCTCACTTGCGCTAGTTAACGTTACACTACTCTGATGACTCCGTGATGGCAGCAGGTAACGATAACCTACCGTTTGTATAGCTACAGTAGCTAGCCATCAACCTTTTAACGGAGGAAATGCCGAAAGGTAAACGATCAAAAGTGTGGCTGTATTTCGCACTCAAAGGCATGCACCGTGTTCGACTGCCTGCGTGAGCCCATGCCAAGCACCACAGCAGGCAATGTGGGCCTCCCTGGCCCCGGCGATCGGGAGACTGGTCCCAACCCTGAAAAAGTGGAGACCGATGATGACAACAGCAGCAGCCTTACCTCAGGTTAGTAATGTAACGTTGATTGCTAATCTTGCATTTATAAAAGTAGGCTTAATAACAAATGATAAATTAGGCATTAAAACCATGTTTAAGTTAGCTAGCTAGCTACTAGCAAACGGTAGGCTACCTGCCGCCATCATAGCAAGTCAGTGTAATGTTAATGAAACTAGCGATGGCATGTGCAGTGATGCTTCTGTTGCCTGTAAAATATTTAACATTATTTATGTTTATATTTTTGGCTCTCCAGCTTCAACAGCCACTCACCTTGGTAAAGAAGGCTCATTTAACAAAAGAGAAGGTGGAGGAACTCCACAGGTCTGTGACCAAATGTGTGGTCAAGGGACTGCATTCTTTTTCCACTGTGGAATCTCCATGGTTCAGGTATAAAAAAATGATGTGAAAATATTTGTATAAAATCTGTTCCATGAAGACAATTCGTCAAAAAGACTAATAAATATCCTCAAATTTATTTTATACAGAGAGATGACCACTGCCCTCAATCCTCGCTACCGACCCCATCCAGGGATGATCTGTCCAATACACTAATTCATCCCTGTGTGTACAGGCCTCTTCGACACCATCTGAGAGGGTTTTCTTCTGTGCAGGACATGCAATTAGTGAGGTGTCGTATTTTTCCAGAGAAGGCAAATGTGCTCATATTTCTGCAAAAGAATTACTGAAGTTTATTTATATTTATTTAAGTATACTGTAAACTGCTGTTAACAGTTAATATATTGTTCATAGTTTGAAGTTAAAAAGTTTGAAAACAAGTGTTTTGTATTTATTTATATTTATAGTATACTTTAAACAGTTAATATATTGTTAAATTTGAAGAAAAAAATTGCCTTGGCAATAACAAAAGCCTTTCTTTGATGTCGTCAATCGTCGTTTTGTGCTTCTTTTTTTTTAAATATCGGTTCAAGCACCGGTATCATTTTAAAAGTAACGATTTAGCACCGGTATCGGAAAAAACCCAAACGATACACATCCCTATTTATAACAGCAAAGCATTCTTGTAGAGTCCTGTACTTAATCTTATATCATCTGTGTATAGACTGATTTGAAGTGTTTATTGCTCTTATCCAATAAATAAATGGTTGGTGATGAAAGGACTGCTTTGCTTTAAGTGCCAGAATCAAGGTGTTTGATTATTGGAGTGTTGAAAACTGTATTTCGGACATAATAGTAGCAAACTGACCATTGTAGGTCATTTCACATTTTCTAGTTGACATAGTTTGGTTTACACATGCTGGGAGACACACACACACACACACACACACACACACACACACACACACACACACACACACACACACACACAAGGTGACCTAATAGACTAGCCAAAACTCAACCAGGTCAGAGTTACCTCAGTTCAGCCTGAGGTTCACAACCTCAGGCACACATCATCACACACACAAACACACACTGAGAACTTCTCCCAGCTTTACATCAACGGTTGCATCGTAGAATCCATTAAACAAATGGATGAAATTCCATCTGGTTTCTCCCGTCTTCTGCTACAGGCTCTAAAGAAAACAGATTGGCCTGTTGCAGGCTATTTCTAAAATTACCATGTTAATTTGTACTATGTGTACATTATATTGTGTATCAGTGAGCCCTGCTTAGTGGCCTTCCATGAGTTTTGCCAGAAGCACGCTCAAAGTGCATATCGTGACACAGAACGATAAAAATGTTAACCTACTTCTACAAGCTGCATTAATCTGCTAAATGAGGCTGTTAAGAAAAGCGTTCTTTAAATATCATATGACTTCATCCATTAGAAGTCTAGGAGAGAAGACACAGGAAATTACATTTCCCAGTCTTGTCAGGCGATGTGTAGAATGTATCAATCCACCTAAAGATTCATTTTTTATCCCAGCCTTTATGTTTTAAATTTCTTAAGAGAGGGAACTTAAAATACCAGAGCAAATTAATTGCTAATCAGCAAATGAAGTGCGAAGGCAAGCATGATTATTACACCTACAAACAGGGCCTAATCAGCTGGTGAATTTTTTTTTATTTGGGCTCATTTTAGGACCATTTTACTGTTTTCTGACCATTTCTAACAAAGATTTGGCTTACACTAGAGTACAGTGAGAACACTACAGTACTGGAAATGTAGAATGTCTTCAAACACTATTTTACAAATGGGTTTTATTGTATTATTTTATTGTCGTCTTTTCCCTTAGCCATGTGCAATTACACATTCAGTTCATTGTTGTGCTTTCTCTTTGTTAATGCAGAGAAGCATTTATATTCAACACATCCCCAACCCAGCACACACAAATGCTCACATAGTCTTTGTCCCAACTGCCACATTGCCATTGTTCTAGTGACTGTGAGATTCCATTAGAGTCATTTTGGATGATGCTTAGCGCTAATGGTGCTTTTCTGGCACAAACATAGAGTGGGGAAAGGGCCGAGGAGGTGAAATGACACTGTAGTCTTGTAGATTTACAGTGTGCATTTGTTTGTATATGTGTAAACAAAAACTGGGGAAAATCCCTCCTTTGTGTGTAATTGTGCTTGGAGAGTGAAGAGCAGGACTGTATCTTTATGTATGCATTAATGCTTGTGCTTGTGTGTGCATAACTTTGAATCAGCTTAAGCTTCAGCTTTGCTACTACTATGTCCTAAATGCAGTTTCCAATTCTCCAAAAATTAAACACTTTAATTAGGTCACTTAAAACTACAAAAACAAGTAAAGCAGTCAATTCCTTACCAAATAAACTATGCATTTTGGAATTCATTTATTTATTGGATAGGAGCACTATACACCAGTCTTTACTCAGATGATGTGTGATTACTCCTAGAGGACCCTCACTTATCCCTGAAAGAATGCTTTACTGTTATAAAATACATCTCTGTCAAGAATACTTGACACAAGGATCAATTCATTTGGGGTGATGACTTTTGAATGTGAGCTGTCCTGAGAAATGCACAATTTTCTACCTTTACCTTTATGTTCTATGTAAAGTTACATTTGACGACAGGCAGTTCTCAGCAGCCTAAGTTAGCTTAACATTGTGGAACAAGTAACATCGGCTAAGTTAACACTGCTTTGCTAGCGTAGCTAACGTTAGTGGACTAAGACACTGTCTAGGGGCTGTGTTGGTCCCACAGAATAAATGAACTCAAATTGAACTTGTCTTGTACTTGTAAAAGACTTAAATTTTACTTCAATCAATCTTGCTCAAATACATACCCATCTGTGTTTATTATCTACTCCAACCATTTACGTAAGTCACTATGAGAAACTACGGAAGCATTCGGCTGAAAGTCATCTGTTAATGCTGTTATAATGGCGGCACCGCTTGATGGCGGAAGACGCAAAGAGGTCGGCACATTCGCCTTTAACTGTTGTGACGCATTCATGTGAATGTTCATGATTTTCATGAAAAAAATGATTCCTGGAACAGCAGAAACTAGTTGGCAGTGGTGGAGATTTGCATAATTAACAACAAATCCACTTTTTAATGTGACTTGCATTACATTTAATCCCACTTCTTATACATGATATATTCACTGCATATAGTATTTGAAGTGAATGTAGGTCATACAGAGCTATGCTACTCTAGGTTAGCATGATGAAAAAGTAGGCAGATAAAAAGTAAGTCTGGGTGGATTTTTTTTTTTTCCCCATAACCCTCTTTCCCTCTTCCTGAACAAGCTTTGCTCTAAATACAAATCCTGTCCATTTCTTCCCTTGTTTTATCTCTCTGAGACAGTGGCAAAGCTGGAGACATTAACACAGTATCTGCCCCCTCAACCATCTCTCTGACCTCCATGTATATTCCCAACACTGCATTACCAAATCTGTTCTTCAAGTAGCCCAAAAATATCACAACCATCACACACAATTACCCTCAGACTCACAGCACTCTCATGGCTACGGCACACACCCAGATAAATACTGTATGTACCAGCAAGCTAGCCGTCAAGGTAAATCCCCCACTGGTACAAAAGCAACCGCATCAATATGCACATAGAATAACGTCCTGTTGCCAGATTGGGTTGTTTCACCACAGTTGGGCTACTTTTCTTTTAATTGGGCGGGTCACAGCTTTTACGGCCCTGGCCATGTTTGGTATGGCTGTTTTGTGTGAGAGTGTGTGCTCTGTCCTGTATGGATCTTTGTTCTCAACCCTAACCCTAACCCAATTGCAGTTGGCCCCTACACCCTTTCTATACCCACTTCCATTGGCATTATATGGCATCTCAAACCCATTAACAGGGAGTGGAAGTGGGTTATAAAACCCTCCAAAAGTGAGTCTACATCGATGCTGACTTAACCAGCTGACCTTACTGATCATGTGCAACACTGTTTTGTCTTCGTCATAGAAGAAGCTCCTTAAAAATGGTTCCATGCGACTACCTGTAAAAAACATTTACACGTAAACTGCTCAAACTAACAAAGATGCTGATAACTATTGTTAGTAAAAGTTATTGTTTCCACCATAGAGAGGGAGGTTGTAGCTGTACTCCAGACCTGAGTGCAGTTCTCTGTGTGCCCTGGTTTGTTTTGTGAGTAACTTTGTAACTAAACCCTTATGTTGTAAATAGCACTGAATCTGTAGGAGTGAACTGCCATTTTCTTTTGTACTGTTTTCTCTGTTTCTGCTCTATCCTTGGAAGCCACATTTAGTCAAGGACCTTTCGTTTGTTTCACTAAGGGTGAGCCAGCACTTTTGGTGGATAGATTCTTTTGCGTCAGTTTATTGTAAAACTTCAACTTTGTAGAAACCAATTATTTTCCTTTAACTGCAATACAGTGCTCACACTTTGTACAGACTTTGGTTTGCAGGTCGTGGAGGGAACAACTATTTTAACTCTAATGTAGAGCTCCTACTCCACTATATGAGGGTTGCAATAGTTTGGGCTACTTTTTATATGTTGTGTGCCGTTTCTGTATCCTTGTTAGGATATATTCCCATAAATCTGAGTAGTATGATTGAGATTGAGAGGCAATGTCTGATAACTGTGTCTGACAAAACTAAATGTCCATATCAGTTTATTGCAACTAACATTTTTTATATTTCCAATTATTATTTGATGTGTTCATAAAAGCTGTTCATACGTGTGAAAACTTTAATGTAAGTGTACATGTAAGTTAATGTAACATTACCTGAGATACTTTTGTTCCTAATATTTATTAGGAACAGTAGAATTGGTTTGCCTAATTATAATGATAAAGACCAACTTATGTATACATAGATATAGTTTATATAGATATACATATACAAAACCATTCCCAAATGAGAAATTGGGAAACTTTTCGAGTAGTAGTCTATTCTTGTGAATTCTCATATCTAACATGCAGCACTGATAGAAACCAGACTTACGTTCACTGATGTGGACACTTATCGTCCGTCTGTCCACACTCTGCTGTGACCTCTTAGCAGTCCTGATGAGACACAAAGACAACAAATAAACAATACAACAACCTCTAGAAGCCTCTTGAGCAGACAAATGACAGTGTACAGTACATAATTTTAAACAGAAAGTATGGTATTTATTATAAATGTATGTTGATACATGGATGTTATGGAAAGCCGTACAGGTAGGAACTTAGGACCCAGGGGAATGTGGGTAAGCAGGGCAACCTGGGAGAGGAAGCAGCTATGTGAATAAAGAGTTGAGTTAAGAGCAGTTTGTTCTCATGTTTATTTCGAAACACAACAGAAAGGATCTCAGCAGATGTGGGAGCATTGTCCACTATTCTATTATCCCAAATAAAAAATTCATGTGGTCACTCTGACTGGACCCCCTGACAGGCTGTGGTGTAATGCTGAATCGATTTGGTGTGTTTGCAATAAAACAAGTATAAAGAGAAGACTCCAATGAGCTGTGTTGCTCATTAGCCTGTGTGAGTGCAGGAAGAAGCAGAAATACAGTAGAGCAGACAGCAGCGCACACACACACGCCTCAGGACTGTCTGCAGCGTGTTGTTTCTTCAACTGTGTGTTTGTGCTTTCAAGGAGCTCGTCTCTACGCCAGCCGCTGCCCTTAGGATCACAGGATGCTCTTTCCCTCTTTCTTTTTGTCCTTGTTGTCTGTGTTGCTGCTTCTGCTGCTGCAAAACACTCACACATACACAGAGACACACACTAACCCACAGTCTGCCTGGAGGTCTGCGTAAAAGCCTCTATGGGAATATTTAACACACAAACACACAGTGTATCTCCAATACAGTTTGTGCTAAAGTGATTCTACGATGAAAACATGCGTTACTGTGCAAACTACACCTTTTTACACACAACTGCTGATTGCAGACTGCTAGCAGTAGCTCACTTCTTGATATTTCCACACCCACATATTTTTGTAGCCCTCTATCACAGACATCTATCACACTTCTGTCCATCCTGATAGAGGAATCCCTCCTCTGTTGCTCGCTCTAAGGTGTGTTCCTCTTTTCTCCCCATTAAAGGTTTTTTTTTGTGGGGGGGGGGGGGGGGGTGTCACGTGTACAGATTTGGGGGGGACACAGAGGATGTCACAGGTGTACAGATTGCAAAGCCCTCTGAGGCAAATTTGTGATTTGTGATTTTGGGCTATACAAAACAAATTGAATTGGATTTAATATCGGTGATCAACCATGTTCAGGCAAGCGTTTTAGCACTGTTTCAGAAATACATGCATCCTTTCTAATCCCCCAACATGCCTTTCTTTGCTTTATGCCATGAAAGAAAGAAACTAAATATAAGGTTGTTGTGAAAATGAGCAGATAACAGCAGCTTTCAGTCCCCAACACTGCACATCTACTGGATGTAACAATTACAAATTAAGTTTTTAAAGTCACTAAGTGGGTCACAAACTCTACCAGTCAGCTCAGTTGTTATCATGCAGACCAGTGCTGCTGCTGAGCTTCTATCTCATTGGCTACATTTCTCAACCTTTAGTTCTCTGGCTAACACAAGTAAACTATGACCAGATGTTACTGAGCATTAAAAGACAACAGCAGAATGTTCTCTGCTTGTATCCACTGAGGGCTCTTTGGGATCTATCTCAGTAACCTTATTGAAGACTTTACACAGATGCCACTGCTTTGATGTGGATATGCTTGAAAATTACTTAATTTGCGATTAAATTATTGATATGGTATGAATGCATCTACCATTCTACTCTGCTGCATTATAAAAAAGTATATTTAGAGTGGTTCAACTTTTTAAAATATAAATATTTAGAAGCTGTTACATCATCCTAACTCTTATGTGATGACTAAAGAGTTCATCAAATATGTGTATAAGCAGTGCACCCCTCTCTGAATACAGTATGTCACATATTGAACATCTGGGGGAGAAATGTTGAACTGGGTTAAGTGCGTTGCCAAAGGGCACAGTAGTAGTATGCCCTACTTGAGGAGACTGTGTAAGTGAGTAAGTCTGCAGTGCTGTGTAATACTACTGACATGCACAGCAGAGACTCTCCTTGTCATCTTGTTGTCTTAGCTGGTTTAGGAACACACCTGAAGTTCTGAACCTGACCCAACGTCACCCCCACATGAGTTAAGCTTGAAGCGCTCACCGAATCAATGTACGTTTGTATGTGTGTATGACTCTGATAAGTCTTAGTTAAGTATCTCCTGAATTTCCAAGCCTCCTTCTGGTTCCACATTACAGGGTCACTAATGACATCACCACATGGCTTTTTGCAAAACTGATACCAGAAGTGGAAAGTAAAGCCACGGCATGGTACGGCACGAGAAACTGCCATGACATCATCTTCAACGGGTCACTCGCTGAATCATCTCAAAGGCAACAGAGGAACGTCTGCACTTCGCCAGTTGTACCGCGTAGTTTACAGCGCAGTTTTGCAAGCTGCCATTTTTTTTAAATCTCAGTCATGTGAATTTAAAATTGCGGCCGCTATTAGCTTAGCTGTCTAAAAACGTGCAGGATGTCCCGTGTCTCTCTGACCAATCAGTAATCTGCAGTGTTTTAACTCCACCTCTTAGTATCGACACGCTTGCTAGGAAAATCGATCAAGGTGGCACCAAGAATAAACGGGTTCTACTGGTACCATCCAAAACTTTTGCTAATCACTCAACAAAGTCTATGCAACAATGTTAGCATGAAGCAAAGGTTGTTAATTACATGAAATTAGTCCTAAAACAAAACATTCAACTTTTGCAATCAATCGGCTGATTTAATTCACTGTATCTTTGTTCATTTCATCATCACTAATTTAAGCTCTAGACCTTTGATTGTAAACTGACGATGACTTGCTGTGAATCTAGTGTAGAGAAGCTGAAAGCATTGAGTAACATTTGGTCTTAATGTGATTACAGTACATTAGTCATGCTTTGTAAATCCATCCTCAGATCCCAACAGATGGGACTTGTGTCAAATTATCCCTTAGAGGTACATATTGTCTTACAACCCTACCATGCTCTGCAAGTGAAATGTTGTCATGGATGCTGTATTCTGCACTCATCTCCAAAAGACATAAACTGAAGACTGTGAGCATGATATCAAAAGTCTTTGAAAGTTTGTGACATGTAACAATTCATGGTTTTAATTTCAAAAGTCACATTTTGGAATATTATGAGGTTTATAATATTGTGTGTTCATTTTCCACATTATTTTCTACATTTCCAAGCATTTTCAGTATATAGTTGCACCATTAACATTAACATTCCAGTAGTGTTAAGTATGTAAATTTTGGACAAAATATTTGCAGGTTTCAAAATCAATATGCTCTCATTTAGTGTCAGTTAGACAAACCGACTCATTAACTTTCTTCCATCATGTTTTAAGATTTTTATGTTTGGTTTTCTGCGGGTTTATTTACATCAGTCAAAAGCCAAAGGTGTCTTTGCAAACGTCATGATGCAAAACAAAGGACGTATGAACGGTTAAATAGTAGTGGTTGCACTCTAGGCAGCTAACTGATAGCTTCTTGCTAAAGTCATTCATTCATTAACCCCGTTTGAGACTAGTGCTATCCATTGCACCCACGTAATTATTTCAGTTTTGTCGCATATTGCCAATTTTTGCAACAAAGAGAATAATAAAATGCTTCGGACTCAGTGTGCAAGTTTCTGTGTGTAAGAATTTTTACGTAATGGCGGATTAAAAAATGCACACAAAACATATGTACCTTTAAAGGAGCATTATGACATTTTGCTGTCTCATACAGGACTATGCAAAACATATCTGTGTTCCAGATTCACAGATATTGATCTTCTCATCAAATTATATGTTCCAAAACTGTTGAAAACAGTAAAGACTGCACTCATTGTGTGAAGTGAATGAAGAAACGACTGATGTTGTTGATCTCTCTAACACACCGCAGTGTAGCTCTCTCTGAGCTACTCTCAACAGCCTCATGGGACAATGAGGAGTGTGTGTGGGTGTGTGTTTGTGTGGCCACTTTGATGTCCAGTCTATCACCTGCTATTCCCTGATCTATAACAGGTCCAGCACTCACCAATTCACTAATGACTGTCCCAGAGGTGTGTGTGTGTGCGTGTGTGTGCATATGTGTGCATATATGCCTCCAGCTATGGCCTTTGAACCCATTATTGTGCCACACACACACACACACACACACACACACACACACACATTGAGGCCATGGAAATATATAGCTCATGCACACACTAGAAGGTCACGGGTCACATGCTAAAGAGATTGTGAGGAAAATGTCCGCATGACAATGACATCACTTCCTCAGTACAGATGATCTTTAAAGGGGTTGGCATAACAACCACTCTCAGGAGCTCATGGGATAATTAGGAATAGTGTGGGAGGTGTTGGGATCATGTTTGTGTGTAACACCATTATACGTCTGAATCCAGATTCAGGATGATTCAGTAAAGATTGGTTCCCCTACCTCACTGGCAGCCACTGACTTCAGTTCATTTATGAAAATCATCAAGCTAGAAACTGCTGACTGCATCCAATGTATTTTTATAACATTATTCTTGTGTGGCGATGCAGTTGAAAGCGTGAACTCTGACTTGTGACGCATTCATGTGCTGGTGGTGAGGGGCTCTGAAGTCTGAGGTATGACAGTTGTCTGCTGGACAGCTCTGTGTTTAGTGAGGG
Source organism: Cebidichthys violaceus (assembly GCF_023349555.1). Lineage (NCBI taxonomy): Eukaryota > Metazoa > Chordata > Actinopteri > Perciformes > Stichaeidae > Cebidichthys > Cebidichthys violaceus. The sequence goes on along the minus strand of NW_027176340.1, from coordinate 12,991,937 downwards.
CGAATCAGATCCAGAAGACATACCATAAGCAAACTGCTGTTCACTATTCAACAAGCCTCCCTCCAGTTTTATGGGAATACTAATACAATCCAAGCATGGTATTACTCAGCAAATACAAAATACAACTTATACTGATTTCTGTCACTGTAAGTTGTAGAAGCGGTAACATGTTTAAAGTGGTGAGATCAAAGGCATTCCTGAAGGACTTTACTAAATGCTTGACCAAAAGAAGAACTCAAGGTTCCCTTATTGTTTTTTTCTAGAGTGCTCAACAGCATCTCACAATCATTGTTTGAACTCCAATCAGACCTTGAGATGCTTTATACCGGAGTGTTCTCCATCCGCTGAGGAAAACTGTGAGATTCATTTGAAAGCTCAGGAAACAGCTAGTAAGTGGACCTTGAGTGTAAGATGTTTTTGTTTCAAGGTCTAAAATGAACTTTCAATTGCAGTCTGAAGGCTTTGCCCTCCTGAGATAAATAATGGTGAGTGTACGTGTGTAATAATGGTGCCTGCAGGGTACTATTTAATTCCAACTCATACTGTACAAGTAAATCCTCTGCGATGTAAAGTCATAGCTCACGGTTTGTGTGCTCACACTGTCCGTGTATAATAGAACATAAACTGGCCGGTCGGCCCCTGCGGACCGTTGTAGACAATAGCTAAAAAAGATTGGTTCCATGGCAGGTAAAGGTTTGTTTGCTAGTGGAGGCTTGTCCCGTTCCACCAGTACAGTTCACAATAACGCTAACAAGGCAACTTCTGCCAGCGTTTTCTGACGGCTTAATCGGAGCAGTTGATCGGGCCACGACTGGTCCTCACTCCCCCCTGTACACTGCACAGCAAACAACACCTGATCAAGCTGACATTCAGTCTGTCTCTAAAATGAGTCGTACAGTGTGTGCCCAGCATTTCACAGAAGGGATTTATTGGCATGACAGTGTTAAAGGTATTCGATGTAAGCCAGTAAATGACATTTATAAAACCCTCACCTCTACAACACATGCTTTAGTTCCCCTTTAGAATGTTCAGGCTCCATCCAGCATTGAAGACTGCCCCCTCCCACTATCCCATTATCTTTAGACATTTATGGACATATTATGTATGTAAGTGTGAAATGAACCCTACTTTCCTCGACAAAAAAAAAAAAAAACACTGCTCAATTAACTCTCCGTCCCTCTATGGAAGCAGAGCAGGGACAAAACACAGCAGTGTCAGATTACAAACCCAGCCCTCTGCACCAAGCTCCACCCCCAGGGAAGGTAAGATGGAGGGAATGAGGATGGAGGATGAGAGGAGGGTGCGGTGTGAGCCTGTGGTTGCCAGGCGATAATGTGTGTATATGAGGATGTCATGCTCGGCAGGAGCTGTGGCTCGATGTTGCAGAATGACCTACTTTTAATCGACAGAGAAAGAGCGGATGGAAAGAGACAGTGTGGGTGAGGAGACAAAGTGGTGATGCAGCGGGAGGACGAGCACATTCGCTGGTTTTTGACAGAAAAGAAAAGAGCAGGAGGGGAAGACAGGGATGGACAGAGAGAAAGACTGGTGATAAAGAATTAAAAGGATGTCCCAGAGGGTCAAGCAAGACAGGAGAGATGAAAAGAAAGAAACAGCGGAGGAGGGAGGTCGTAAAAGGGAGAGAGGACGGGTTGATTGACTGGTCAAATATATGGACTGAAGCTGATATTTATGCTTTGATCAAAATATCTACAGAATTTTTTTTCTGTTGAGGTGGAAAAAGTAAAAAAGGACATTACCATCAGTATTATAGTGATACTTCCTTACTCTACAAAGAGCGTGGACATGCCGCATTTGGGGGCATCAATTGGTTACAGATCACTAGTATGTAAAAGGATTACTTGCATTCATTCCAATAATAATTAATCTACACAAATTCTCAAAACACTACAATACCAGACATACAGACCATCTATGGCCATATGATGATTGACGCACAAGCAGACATCTTATCTCTTAACCAGCAGCTGTCTGACTGAACTAGACCACATACAGTTCCTTTCCAACGACCCATCAACAGGAGCTCTCCATAACCTGCACTTTCAGGAACCATGTATGTCTCTGTCCGTTTCCCCGTGGTTTCTGTTGAACACAATGTCTCCCTGACCTTATTTTAACTCAGATCTTTCCCTAAACCTAAGCAAACCCTAACCGTAGCGTTGTCCCACCATAAAGCAGATTTACTTAACAGTGATTTGCAACAGTTTTAAGGTTGAGTTAACGAGCGTTTCTCACAGCGGACATTTTGACCTGTTAAACACAGGTGTAATCACTGATATTCCTCGTGGCTGCATTCCATTCAGGTGTTACACTTCCGGGGCTGTGCTACTCTTCATGCTGGATCTCTGACGATGGTTTCTGGCGTACCTAAATGAATGTCTCACAGAGCCCTTCATTAATACCTGTGCTTATCACGATTACAAACACCACAGTGGTGTGAGGCATTTAAGGACAGTCTGAAATGGCACTAGAATTAAATGGAATGATCAATATCAAATGTCATGACATTTTTAATAAAAGACCAATACAAACCTACGTTATGTGTTTTCCATGATGCTAACAAGGTGACAATATCTAAAGTAGGTTTGTGAGAATTTACAGAGAAAAACACATCATGTTCAGCCATCCAAAGCCTCTGCAGCTCACACTGTCTGAACAGGAAATACAAGAGGCGGGGGCACCCCAATCAGTTCATTACCCCTTGTCAGTTTCTACCCATCACACCCACAAAGACAGGATGGGGGCAGGCAGAGGGGGGCTGGAGGAGGAGAGATGAGAGGGAGATTAGCAGATAAGTCCAGAGAATAGAAACAGAGAAGAGAGGAAGAGGAGAGGAGGAAGAAAGAAACATAAATGATTGCATTTATTACAGTAGTTAAATACCACTGAATTGAAATAACATATTCCATTTGAGAAAAACTATACATACAACACATATAAGTGTCCCTGAGTCCCAGCTTAAGCCTCATCTTTTAAAATCACTTCTTAAAACACATCTTTCGAAAAATATGTTTTATTAATGTCAGTCTGTGTTTTATTTGTTTGTATCTTCTTTTCTTCTTATTATTACTACACTCAAGATGTGTACAGTATAAATTTCAGCATTCCATTTCCTCTAAAAAACAATGGAAAAAAAGCTGAGTTAATATATAAGACAGAAGTCCCATACACTGACTATATGATGTCCCATACACTGACTGTTTGCTGGCTTGTATCTCACTATTCTTGTTGTCCTCTTGTTGTTATGTTTATGTATTGTCTCTTGTCTTGCAATAAAATAAAAAATAAAAAAGAAGTCATCACAGTGAAGTAAGTTCTCCACAACATCTCTGATTTCGTTTCTCACTTGTCCTCACATTGAAACAGAAAGAGCACAATGCGTCATTCTGTAAAACAATTGGCGCCACAATTTGTGCAGCTAAGGGCTGAAACACTAACGAAATTACTAATCTGAAAACATCAAATGTCAGCATGTCAAATAATTATTTAGCACCCGATGTCTACCAGGGGTGCGGCTGATAACTGAAATGATGATGGATGATAATGAAGATTAGGGCTATTCGACCTCAGGTCAATCTGAACGAGGAATAATTCAACAAGAACCATAATGATGTCAGAGAACTTAGAGTCCTAACAGCAAGCATAACGTTAAGTCATCTAAACAAACCACGTAGCTGTCAGCTGTGAGCTCTAGATCAGACCGATTAGCCGTCCATTGTGACGCTTTCAAAGCGAGCAACAATAAAGATGGAATAAATAAAGATGGGGTATCTGACAACAGTTCAGTTCAAAACGTTGCGTGGCGCTGTGTCACTCACAAGGACACGATGTTATAGACATAATGTGCAAAAAATATTGTGAGTGCTCTTAAAAATTCTTGAGACTATTCAACAGTTAGGTCTATTCATGTCAAACTTCAGCTCAAACCATAAACTGTACATAAGAAGTGGACGTAGTCATCATGACTTCCACAACTGCTGTTTTGAAGCCTTGACTTTGATCATTTTGCTGTCGCCATCTTGTTTTTTTCCGCAACCAATGAATGGGAAGTTGTCATATTTGGAATGCGGAGGAGTGATGTAGAGATGCCGGATACAGTTCTGGTAGCAGCAGCGACCTGTCAATCACAAGGTTGCCCCGCCCTAAAGCATCCCCTGCTTTATGGTCTATTTGACTCTAAATGGACCATAATTTACTAAATGAACATCATCTGCATTGAAGAAGACTTGAAATTTGAGATTGAGACCATAAACTCATGTTTACAATGTTTACTGAGGTAATAAATCAAGAGAGAAGTAGAGTCATTTTCTCATAGACTTCTATACAACCAGAGGAGTCGCCCCCTGATGGACACAAGAGAGAATGCAAGTTTTAAGACACTTTCGCATTGGCTTCACTTGGCAGAACCGGAGGTTGCCGCCTGGCTCAAATGCAATAAAAGACTACAACCACCATGTGCTGTTTGCTGCCAGGCTTTCTGACAGTTTTCTTTTTTTGGTGTGTCTCTACAGGACTTAACAAAGAACCCTCATCCACACGTGTTCTGAAATATTGAAGAGCTCCCACTGACATCCAAATCACACTAAAGACGTCCCCTCTCACCTTTGTCACGACATCACGTATTCATGACATACAAAGAGGCTATTTAGTGATCCCTGCAGGCACAATGTTTTCCAGTAAAAAGCCACGCCCACCCACTGGGAGCTGGCAGCCACCCAAATATGTTCAGCGGCACTGTAAAAGGCTTCCCTATGTAAGGTACAAGAACCAAAAGTCTACCTCTCTGTTCTGATTTATACTTACTTGAACCATGTGTTTATGTGCTGTTGTAATCATACTAATATTTCTGTGTTACCTTAATGTGTTTTATTTTTCCATATGCAATGATGCTCTTTGTATTTTCCAGCATTTAGCTTTGAATCCACACAACCAGGCCATCAGACAGTGAATCAGCGAGCATGCACTGATGAGAGGGCTGCAGCCAGCTGGAGGTTAAATAAATGTTAGGCGGCTCTGAGGGCTCAGAGTCTTATGACAGGACTGCTGTAGCTCTGCTCCACTGGAAATGGCTTATTAAGGCTGAATCCTCACCGCAGCCTGCCTACCTGTATGTGTGTGTGTGTGTGTGTGTGTGTGTGTGTGTGTGTGTGTGTGTGTGCGTGTGCTTCCTGCTGAGGAGTCAAAGACAGAGAGGACACCACTGCACATGTATAGGCTGACACTGATATTGCCTGACAAATGATTTCTATGATCATGGTGAGTCTGGACTGGTTTGTGCTAAACAGAGCAGGTCAGCGTAAATAAAATGTCGCAATGAATGACATCATATTGTAGCACACAGGAGTTTAGATATTTTGCCACACATGTTTACGACTGGAATTCTGAGCTATCTGATCACAATCCTGTAGTTTGTATAAGATCATGGTTATCACTTTCAGTTCTGTTTGTTAAGGTTAGAGAAAAATAAAGCCAACATTACTTGTTGGTCTCAGATGGAACACCTGCTCCTGTCTGTCTCTGGTGCGAAAGTCAAATTAATCATAATTGAATCATCATCACTTGATTAACTGATATGCAAATTCAGTTCACGAATTGTTTTCATTATTTTTTAATCTTCCAATGATTCTATTTGAATAATTGCTTCAGATATTCAAAGTACACTAAGCACTACTGTGTACTAATATTAGTAAGTAAGTAAAGTATGAACAAATTGCTGCTTGGTAGGTAAAGCACACATCAACATGAACTCCAAAGACACACAATACAAGAATGTGTGCGTGTGTGTGTGTTTGGGTCCAGAGTAAATGTTCCTTTGTGCCAGCCAGAATAAATGAAAGGGTTCAGTCTGCCCCCCCCCCCCCCCCCCCCTCTCTGTTTCACTCCACCATCTTGCTTTAAATTACCTCCCTCTCTCCTCTTTCGGCCTCCTTCTCCACTCCTTTATTCTCATCTCTGTCGATTCTTTGTTCCCTCTGCCGACGTGATCTCATTATATTTGGTCGTTGTTTGTCTCCATCTAAAGCTAAACTCACTCTTCACTCTTCAACTTATTTCACCTCCCCATCCTTTTTATTGTATCACTTCCATCCCTACAGGTCCATGTCCACTCTACTCCACTTCTCACTCCTTCCCCTCTTTCACTCATTCCTCACTTTTTCCTTCCATCCATCCATGCATCCTATCTCTTCCTCCATGCCTCCATTACCACGCCACCTCATTAGCACATCTGGATCTCACTTTGTGCTCCTCCTCCAACCACTGTCCCCTCCAGCAACCCCCCCCCCCCCCCTCTTATATCGCCCTCCCTCCATCTTCCTTTTTCAACTTCCTCTTCCCTCTTCTCTCCTCTCCTCCACCTCCATTCCTTCTCGTCCAATGAGAAAACTCCCCGGTCACCATGGCTCCTTAGCAACAGCCCCACAAGGGGTAGGAGAAGGGATGGATGTGGAGGAGGGAGGGGGAGGGAGATATGATGGGGGGGCAAGAAGGGATGAAGATGAGGAGGAGGAGGTGAATGGGGAGACCAACCCCAGCGGGAGTGTGAGGCTGGAGGTGTGTTTGCCATTATCAAAGCATTGCATCTGAGTGTGTGTGTGTGTGTGTGTGTGTGTGTGTGTGTGTGTGTGTGTGTGTGTGTGTGTGTGTGTGTGTGTGTGTGTGTGTGTGTTGGAAGGGGGAGGACACACAAGCCTGAAAGGGATGGAGCTAAAGTGAAACCACTGTGTTTTATCTGAGTGTGTGTGTGTGTGTGTTTGTTTTAATGCAACAAAGGCTGAATTCACAGAGCAAAGAAAAAAAAACGTATCTAGAAGGCCTCATTTCAAAGTGTTGGTTCAAAAACAGAATCCTTCACAATAAAAAGCCAGAGTTTCTAATTTATATTCTAATTAATAAAAAACAACCTAATAGCAAAGTCAAAGGTGGGTATGAAGAGCCAGCAGTCTGCATTGTAAGCTCCCAAGTGACTTAATGAAAGAGGGAATGAATAAACATGAATCTAGCACGGTGTTGTCTGGAATCTAGACACTCATAAGGGGCATGTAGTATAAATATGTCCTTTCATCCATCACTAACCTTAACCTTTCCCTTCAAATGGAAACACTCTGTAAGTCACTTTCAGCTAAATCTCACAGATCGTCATCACGGCGTAAAGCTAAAGGCTAATGTGGAAGTATCGTCAGCTTCGGTTTGAAACCCACAATAGAACTCACAATACAATAAATAATTCAAATACAACACAGTAATCTATATATATATATGAGTTTGAGGTCCACGAATAGTATCAAGTATTTTGGAGGCAGAAACAGCTTCAGGTTCATTTCTGTATGTCATTACAAAAAAACATTATGCTAATACTGCTAAACATATCAATTCTCATTTCAGCAACAAGACAAGCCATTACATCACACAGTGTGTGCTGTACGTTAATGTGATGCATTTCCTCAGTGGACAACTGAGGTCATGTGTAGGGCTTCCATTAATATGTCATGAATAAGCTTCATGCAGGAAATCCCTTTCATATCTGGGACAGTTCCTCCGTAAATGTGTTTATTCCACAGGTCAAAAGTCAGGTTCACCCTGTTGTTGTATCTTAGTGATTTCTCCTCATCCTTATTGTGACTCTGGACAGAACTTGTTTCATTTTCTCTAAAAATGCAATGGAGTGAAGCGTTAGCTTTCCTGTCTGTAGGATATGATCTTGCCATTAAAAATGTATTGACTGTGTCCTTCTATTGACCGATGCCTAATGCCTACATTTACATTTATGCTGTATTTCTGCCTAAATGATGTCATTTTGAGTGTTGATGGAGCAGCTACATAGTTAGCATAGCCTAGCACCAATCAATCAGAACTACTCTCAGGAAACCAGCATGAATTTTGACTTTTTACAAAAGAGGAATCACGATGTAGTTATTTAGACTTTGATCCATGTACTGCAATTAAATCATGGTAAAATTCATTTATTTTGGGTTCATACCGTTGTAGTAAACCAGACTAATTCAGCCGACGTGTGACTTGCTAGATAATGTGAATAGAGGTCGGTGAGATTCACCTATAATGTTAACACAGACAAGACGGCGTTCGATTTTGCTCTGTTTTTATATTTTGCTTTTGTTAATTGGACAGTTAAGTACCCACAATGCAATTAATTGTGACTAGTGGTGTAACGGACCACTGTTGATCCGTGATCCGTACGGATCCCCCCTCACGGTTCAGCACGCATGTGAACCGCAGATTAACTACACTTTAACCTTAACCATCACAGTGTGAAATAAAGATTTACTGACGATCGTTATCCACCAATATTCAGTAAAATATGTGATCAGGACATCATTTCTGCTTTTCTAGTCTCTGATCTGTGATAATGTTACATTGTAAACAATCCGTCTGTGTTTAAATCAACAGAACAAAGGTTCCCTTCAGTTACATTTATAAAATTATCATGATGTGTTCACATGTGATCTCGTAAAATGTAGTGTTGGTAAAAAGCTTGAATACACATAGTTGATAGTAGGAGATGTTTTCACAGCAACATAGATAGATATTAGAGATGAATTATGATCTGGTTTTTTTTTCATGAAAACTACTATTGACAATATTTGTTTTAATTCATAAAAAAAATGTTTTTCATTTCCCAATCATTTTAATTGTGTGTTTTAATGAAGAAAAAAACCCACTATAAATTACTATAACGAAGTAAAAGGATAACATTCCATATTTTGATGGTTTATTTTTAATTATTTTTGTTACAGTGGCAAAAATAAAAATAGTCTGGATCCTTGTAGACCAGCTGCTATAATCAAACAACAAAGGGATCTGTATCTGTCAATATGGATCATCAATGATCAGCAAAATCATCTTTCGTGTGACTCTGATCCTTGATACAATTCGAAGTTTTATGATCCGTTGCACCACTAATTATGATACTGGTTACCAGGCCTGTTGCCCAACATTAGTGGAGGGTTCTGTTGTGTTTGGACTAAAAAAAATATATTTTACTTAGTTTCAATATATTTTCAGTGGACTTGGAGTTAGCTTCAGAGCTGTTCTATGTGTGAGCTCATACGTGTGTGTCACCTTTGCTACCAGGCCTAATTTAGCAGTATGGGCCCCTCGGCCCCTCTGCCCACAGTGATTAAAGTAATTCTGCAATTAGTTGTCTGTCCTGCACACACACACACACACACACACAATTGTCCTTTCCAATTCCTCTGCCATAATTAGACCATTACCAAAATTCATTTTCTCAGGTTTCTGTCTCCTCCTCTCCACTCTTTTTCTCCTCCAGCTGTAAAATGGCATTAAGTCCATTATGAGATGTGTGTGTATGTCCACTTCCTGTACAGGGACACAGTGAACAGACCCCTCCCTGTCCTTCATCTCCATCTCCCCATTCATTCATTATGTAGGATGATGTTACATCTGTCCCTTCCATCTCTTCCTGTTAGAAACACAGCCGCTGTCCTGTTATTAGGTTATGTCTGGTGTATGATTTATAGATAATAAACAGAATATCTCAACTTCATAGACAAGAACCACATGTCCTCTTTGTTTCAGCCCATCACAGTTCCTCGTGTCTGGCTTTTTCTGGACACACCAACAGCTCAGTGTGAGTGTTTGTGTGGTTGTGAAATGAAGTGCACGTGTGTGCATGCACGTTTCAACGCTGTGAGGAAAGCCCCCACCTGAGGGAACCATGGTGTTAAAATGACTGACATGTGAGTGTGTGAGTGTGTGTGTAGTGATTACTGCTCTGGTGGAGTGGTTAAAAGGTGTGACAGAGTGTGTCTTCTTTGTACGTAGTGTGAGTGTGAGTGTGTATGGACACACGTTTAAGGGGATTAGGCGGGTAGATGGTGTGTGTGTGTGTGTGTGTGTGTGTGTGTGTGTGTGCACGCTTTTGTGAGAGTGTTTTTTTTTTTGCTGAGTCCGTAAGAGCTTGTGTGTGTGTGTGTGTGTCTGTGTGCGTGTGTGTGTGTGTCTGTGTGCGTGTGTGTGTGTGTGTGTGTGTGTGTGTGCTTATAAAATAGTGCAAGGGCTGGTTGAGTGTTTGGAGCTGCTGACAAATCTAATTAACACTTTGGAGATATCTATCAGGTACAAAATACATATGCACAAAACACACTCACTCACACACACACACACACACACACACACACACACAAGAGGAGACATGTTTCACAGAGAGCATGTTGCCTACACAAAGCAGAGTATTAAATACAGAATCAAGTAAATAAATAACTAAATTTATAGTTACAGTACAAAAAACTGTAGGAGCAGCATGAGAAAAAAACAGAGAAGACTGAAAGAATTTTTAATTTTGGGAAAAGCCAGTTAAAACAAGATGGTTTTCAAAAATGTTGCCCTGATTTTGCTTCTGAGATTTAGAGAAAGTCAATAGATTTAAGCCGATCCTAAAGTTAACAAGAAGTTTAGATATATTTATCTACAGCCAATATCTACTAAATGTGGTCACTCACACCAAAACAATCTACATTGATAAAGGTAAGAGGAAAATATGTATTTTTGATTTCAGGGGTGAACTGTCCCTTTAAAAATACGTCCATGGTGCCTCTATGTGTTTCTTCTTCATCCGTTTTCAGCACAAAAACTACACAATCACTATGATGTCAATAAAATCACAAAAGTATCAAATATTCTGATCACAATGCCGTCTTAGAAAACGTACATGAATAGAGGATACTGACTAACAGCTGTACTGAAGAGCAGCTGTCTGTTCAGACTTGCATCACTGTGTTCCAGTAGCTTTCCCTGAAATGTGTGGTCAACTGTTTCCAGATTTATTCACTCCAGAGACGGTTTCTGCAAAAGAAACCGTCTCCGTTCTGTTTCTGTTTAAGTTTGAAAACTGCCAGCTTATTGTGGATGGAGAGACATGTTTTCAAATGTTTCCCACTAGATGTGGAGGTAGTCCTAAAGTGACATATTGTGGGATGTCTGTCTTGTTTTCGTTAAATGCATCTCTCCAGATTCTTGACCTGGAGCAGAGCTGGTGCTGACTAGAGGGCCATGTTGCCTCTAAAAACACCTGGAAAATGGCCGCCGTGCTGCTTTCATCCTTTTATCCAAGGTGCTTGGGAGGTTTCGCTCCTGCTGTTAGTAAGGAACCAAAAACCTAGGATGACGATGAGGATGAAGTTGCATTAACAAAGTCAAAACAAAGAAATATTGATTTCCTGCACTGTAAATCCCTCACGGTAGCTTTATTGCTCCACTTGTCTATCAGTTTGACCTTTTCATGTTGTGAAGAAAAGATGAAGCAAGTGAAATAGTCTGTGGGACAGATGGTAAAGCTCTGGGTAGTTATTGATTTTGATATTTACGTAAGAAAGTAATTTAATCTTGCTAATGTACTTTGTTATCTGAAGCATCTTTCTATGTAACAAACACAACAGAAATGAGAAGTGGAGATCAAGGAATAGAAATAAATCCCTTCAGATTGATGGATGGATAAAATAGTGCTGATGCATGAATCCTCTCCATCCACATGTCATGTCTTTGTAACTAGGTAGGTTCATATCAAACACAGGCTGTCCCAGCAGCAGCACTGGTCACAAATTAAATGGAACCATTTCACGACTGAGTGGAGCAATGGCCAATGGCAAGCTGAGCCCCGAGTCTTGACCAATCAAGAGAGTCATCGAGTGGAAAAATACACAAGTCCCCCCCCCCCCCCCCCCCCCCCCCCCGATGCAATTCGGGGGGAATTGCATTTCCAGATTGAGGGCAGCCATCGCGCCGTTTACTCTGATGGATTAATGACACATATTAAAAAAGAGCTGCTGTACTCTTCCATTATTTACAGCGGTGATCTTCAAGTTCCCGGATTGAGGATAGTCTCATCACTAACGTGTGATTTCTACTGCATGTCCCTGAGTCTTTTTAGTCACGGTGGCTTTCACTGCTCATGGTAACCTCCCAGGCCTTCATGTGTGTAAAGTGGTTATCCTGAATTATGAGCATTTGTTATTAAATTACATTTCTTAATTATTCTGGGGTTTTTTGTGCTTTTAGCTGAGCGGAGAGAAAGACCAGAGAATATTTGGTTAACACATCCCGCAGCATTTTATGTCCTGATATGGAGCACTGCGCCGGACTACATAGCTTGTCAGCAGCCGGTCAAGAGGTCCTGGCATTTGCTCCTGGTGTTCCGTTTTGGTATAGAAGGACGTAACGGGAGTAAACAGGCCGCGCAGCTTTAGAAGTGACCTGTGATCTAAGTGATTCGCGGTGGATCTAATTTATGCCAATGTGAAGAATGTGGGAGGATTTTGACAAGTGACTGATGAATATCTGGAAAAGAAATTTATAAATATATTCCAAAAACTTTAAAGTCTTAAATATGAGAATGGACATTAATGTGATGGTAGGTGGTGAAATGACTTAATGAATTCATTACTTGGGTTACTCTACCTAATTTCTTAAAATATGGATTTTAGTAATATAGCAAAACATATTCACTAATATCTAAATCCATGAGTGGCAGCTTAATGATAAGACTTTACAGTATAGGTTTGTCTTTACTTTAATCCCTGTTATTTTGGTAGTACTGGTGCTGCTTCGGGTAAACTATAATTAAAAGTCAGCTCAATATAAACGGGCTCCCAGTCCTTCAGCAGCTTTTAGATCCCTGTATCATTACTTCCTCAAAGTAAAGGACTTTGTGTTGTTACATGAGACGCTGTACTTTCCAGATACACATGCTAGTTTAGCATAATGTCATCACTGAAAATATGTTCAAGCACACATTTCAATGGATCTCTAAATCTTCACCAAAAAATACCAGCAAGTCCCATTCACTTACATGTTTAATCTGCAGTTTATTTTCCTCATAACTCCTCCTACATCGGTGTGTCCCAGTGTAACAGACAGACCCGTCCCCAGGCCTTATATCAAGCACACACACACACACACACACACACACACACACAGATGGATGCCTGTGCACTGATGTAGGTTAAGTACCTGGCTCACGGGCTCAACATCTGGAGTCCCACCTGGAATCAGGCCGGCTGGGTCTTGACCTTCTTTAGCATCGTCTTCATTTCTCCACCTCTCCACCTCTCGCTCATCTAACCCCCCTTAAGAGGGAGGACACCCACTACTTTGCCAGTTTTTTAGAATCACTGACTTTATTTCAGTGCGTAATGCATCTATTTTCTCCTGTTGTCAGTATATGTATTTCCTGATGGTGACAACAAAACGTAAGAGGAAAAAAATCAGCGTGATTCAAAAAGTGAGAATATTTCAACTTTACAGCATCACTTCCACCAGCAGAGTAAAGGCCTGTAATCAAAAGCCTGTTCTATTGTGTTCATATGATACATAATGACTGTCAGCATATAAAATAACCTTCCTCTCTTTGCTTCCTGCTTAACTCAATACACAGACAGAATATTTCATGACAGGAACTTGGTTTCTGCTGCATGCAATGTTTTTTTTATGTGAATATTCTGCCGATGAGGGCTTATCCGATGCTATCAGCTACACACACTTGCACACGTGTGGGACACACACACACACACACACACACTTTGAGCCAACAGATTATCTTGACATGGCAGAAGAGGAGTCATCTGCAGCTAAATCTCTAGTTACGTAAATTTAACAGTCCAAGCAGCAGCAATGGAGAAGAAATAAAGAGGGGATGGACTGAGGACTGATAAAAAAATCATTCTACTATTGTTTATATAGAACCATCTGTTCTCTATTGACTCAGTGCTTGTTTTATGCTGATGAAAATGGATAAAAACTGCTCATGTCCCACTGCTCTTGGCTGTATTTTGTCATCACAGAGTTGAATATAATTTGATCTCAAAGTATAAGAGGAAAGACTTGGAAATAAAACTTTTTCAATATTGATTTAGAATTAAAAATATGCTCAAACTGTGTGTTGTTGAATGTTAGCTTAAGGTAAATTATGAACTGCATTTTGCAATAGGTCCATGCAACACCTAATCAAACTGCTGGTATCACTGGAACCACATGATACTATAAGTGGCAATGGCAAAAACCATAAAAACCAAAGAGCCATGAAGTCAAGGACAAGAAATGACAAAAACAATCTAGATTTTCAAGCTTTGTCCTGTAGTTGTATATACACATATATATATATATATATATATATATATATATATATATATATATATATATATATATATATATATATATATATATATATATATATATATATATATATGTATCTTTCTTCCTGGATCTCATGATGAGACCAAACTTTGTGTGTTTTTTTACTGTGAAGTTTAACCTGAGTCAAAAATGAATTATCCATTCAAGAGTTTGTTACTTAAATAAATGTTTTCGGAACTTTGTGCAAAATTTGTCAAAGAAACGCGTCTTTGCTCAGTAGTAGCCTCATAATTCCAAGATCACATCAATCAAAAAACTAAGAATAAATACATAAATATTACTTAAATTAAAAGGCAATTCATGAGCATTCTCCTTGAATAGCTAAACTTAAGTCACTATAATGTATGCGATGAATTTACATTTATATGGGCATAAAGTGGTGAATAAATCAGGTTTTGATGTCCTTTTCACTGTGAGGACATAGACGGGTCCATAAGATTGAATTCAAGAGTAAAATATATAATATGATTTAAATCGCTCACAGATCATGTATGGCCGTGATTATGTAACCTGGTGTCACAACCAACTTGTTAAATACAGTTGCTTGGTCAGTGGGCCTTAGGTCTAACACAAACGCACGGAGGAACATTTGAATGTCCGTACAAGAAGAACCTTTGAAGTGGGTGAAACAAACACAGGACTATCACCCAGGAGACTGCTGTTTGTGTCCCGTGAGAAACTAAGAATCAGCATTGACTTACGTTGTACGTGACTAGTTAGTATCATTGGCACTGTCAGTCACATGAGCTGTTAGTCAGTGAAGTTAACATTAACCACAATCGTTTCCCAACCCTAACTACGTAGTTTTCCTAAACCTAACTTCCAGTGAAGTCATTTTTTGAAAACATGTTCAAGTCAGTATACTGACTGGTGTAAGACTTAGAGCGTCATAAAGTGAAGCTTATGTATGCGATGTAAGTGTGATATGGGGACCAATGCAGTGATTGCAATCTAATCTATGTTCCTCCGATAAGTGTTCATGCAGTGTTTAAATGTAGAACGGAGGTGATCTGTGTGCTGAGGACAAATCTCAAAAAGGATCTTTACAGATTATTGTCAGCGATACATTAATGTTGTTCGTATGGTTATGAATCCTGCTGCTAAAATGAGGTAAAAAGTCTTCGTGCCGCAACTAACGCAACTAATTTTCCCAACAAATAGTCGGAACCCCAAAGACAAGCCATTCAGAATGATACAGCATCTAACCACGAGTATGAGACAGAGTGGGAGTCAAATGCTTGTTCACCTATCTGCTTCCTTGACTTCACCGAATGTAACTACCTAATGCTTCATTCGTGTGTATAAACATACTCAGTAGGAGGCAGGGCTCCAGCTGAGAGGCTAATTTCTGATGTGATCTGTTTTTTCCACAGAAAATCTAATATTGTCTCTAAATGACTGTGGTAATGATTTGCTGATGTCAAATCCACATCCTGTTCTCTGCTTCCCAGCAACGATTGGCATCAGACACATGGCCTTGAGCATTGTTCTGTCTAGAAAAAAAAAAAAAAAGCCATGTAGCGTGGGATCACAAAGTGACAATTTGTTCTGATCTTTTCCCTTTGGCCATGAAGAGAGGGGGAGGAGAGAGAGAGAGAAAGAGAGAGAGAGAGAGAGAGAGAGAGAGAGAGAGAGAGAGAGAGAGAGAGAGAGAGAGAGAGAGAGAGAGAGAAAGGGGGAAGGGATGGTTAGTGTGAAACCTCTCGGCCAAATATTTGCAGAGAAAGGTCCATCGTTGTCCATTAGGGTCCCTCTCTCTTTTTCTCTGTCTCCTTCTTTCTTTCTGTTTTTCTGGGTGCATTAACCTCCTCTTCACAATGCTGCCAAACAAAGAAGGACTGTATTTGTGTACACGTTAACATGTGAGTGTGTGTGTGTGTGTGTGTGTGTGTGTGTGTGTGTGTGTGTTTGCGCTCGGTGCTCTGGTACTACTGTCCACCCTCCTGCATCCCTCAACAAACACTTGTCCACAACACAGACACACACACACACACACACACACACACCTGCACATGGAAAAAAAAACTTGAATGCATTAATGTACTAATCCTCCCATCGGTATCTGCCACACACAAAAACACACATGTAATCACACACACACACACACACTCATGTACACATGAGTAATATGAGTGATAAATATGTGTAATGTGTTCAGTGTTTAAATCCTCCTACAGGAAAAACAAACAGCATGTTCAGACTGTCCTGCGTCACTACAGACATGTAGGCCTCCCACACACACACACACACACACACACTCACATACACAGTGCCTAAAGTACTGTTAGATGTAAAGACAAGTTATACTGCAGCACAACATACCGCATCATTTCTAATAAATAGAAGCATACCTTCATTAGGTCAAATGTCAGCGTAATGCTGCCATAGTGCCATTGAGCTAAACACTGCTAACAACACGGAGATACAAAGTGTTTACAGCAGAGACTTTCTACACTCCACATCATTAATAAATGAATGACGGGTGACTTTTTTCTGTTAAGGTCCAGACTTTATACCATGTTGTACTGAAGGACACATTGTAACTGGTTCTTTATGTTCATAGGAGAACCAAATCAATACAGCGATAGAGTGAACGCTTGCTGGTCTCCACTGGATCTCAAAAAGAGGAAATGATTGACCGTGAAGTGTATTAATCCTTTGATGGCAAGTTATTTTACTTGATTGAGACATAATGTAGAAATATGTTAAGCAATGATGCTTGCTGTGTAAAATATTATGTATATCCTATAATACCATAAATAACATTCAAGAAAAATGGTGAGAGAGCAAAGCAAGACTACTTGTGTGTTTTCTCCACAACTGCACGGCCAAGTCCACATTTCCAGAATAGCTTGCATGTTTTTCCAGATTAAAAATCAGAAAATGACAGGCCATCGAGGAGTGTGTTCAACCAATCAGGTGCAGGAAGATTCCATGTTTGTGTCTAAATGAGTTATACAGCAGGCTAGAGATGAGCTAATGCATTCAAGACCTGTCTATTGAGCCACACTTGGTCAAATAAAAACTGGTGCCAGGCTACAGACTGTACTGCAGAGCTTGAGAAACCGTCAAAATGAGCTAAAAATATATATAATATATATGATGACACTTGGATGGAATCGCTAGCAAAACAGACAATATTACCTAAATCAGTCAGCAATGTCAATTCAAAATCCAGTCGCCATAATAGAATGTTGGTATTGTACCATTCCATATCCACGGATAAGTTGAATCTCGACATTGCTGAACCAAAAATACGATTTCCAGACAACGTTACAGTGTTTTAACTGCTCGTGGCATTTTTGTCATTTCCAAACAGCATTTTCAACTATTAATAGGTTTACGCAACAAAACTGCTTAGCTAGGTTAAGTAAAAGATCATGGTTTGGGTTCAAATTAGTACGTTATTTTTGGGTCTCCAGGGTGAAAGTCCTGCAGACTTGTGCAGACTTTGATCAAACCTATTTGTGATGAGTCAAAAACAAATGTAATCCAAGAGAATGTACGCTCCATGAAAACGTAATTGACAATGTAGTTATGTTGCACAGGAACGTAACTTTTAGGAGAGCAGGCTGCAATTAATACTATAGATTAGTACTAACATTAGGACTATACTAATATGAGACACCTAATAACTGGCATCAGCGGTGATGAGAACTGGGTACCTCCAGTATGGCCGACAGTGGCCACATCCCATCACATCACATAAGTACATTTTCATCTACAATCTAAAGATGAAGAAAAAATAGAACTGAAATAGCCCAAAATGCAGACAGGTTGCAGCTTTAAGAGTAATTGTGACCAATGAGGAAACATCCACAAGACATAATCCATAATTTTCCAATCAACCGTGGCAGACTGACCAATCAGTGTGTGTGTGTGTGTGTGTGTGTGTGTGTGCAGACATCTGTAACCACATTTCTTTTCCTACAGCCCAAATGATCACTGTAACAGCCAACAGAGGTAAAGATAAGATGATGTAGGTGAAATATTTAACATCTTTTTCCACTGAAACATTTAAAATGATGACATAATTGATTGCTACAGTACATACACTTTTTCGTCCACAGCAATAGTAACTCTCGTAACTAATTTAAGAATGAATTAAAGTTTCACAACTGCATTCATTCACACACACAGAGAGAGCAGTACAAGCAGAGAGTTTTCTCTTTGATAGTTAGTGGGAAGATGAAAACGAGGGGTTTAAACACACGATAAAGTACAGCACACTGTATGTTGTTTGATCCACGTGCTGTCTGTGAAAAGGATTTCTCAACATACAAGTGACTTTCTCATCTTTTTGTGTAAAAAGTGGCTAAACTCCACCTCTGTCCAGAAAATAAAACAAATACAACTGGAAGGAGGTTAGTATATTCTCCCCTCCACACACACTCACACACACACATACACAGTGTACAGACATATAGCGATACCTCTGTCAGTGCAGCTCTTGCGCCCAGGTGTACAGCAGTGCAGGGTGACTGTGTTGTATCTCCATCCCCATCAATCCTTCAGCATCCAAGAAACCGAAGAGAAAACAGCAAACACAAAGACTGAGCGTCTGTTAGTCTGGTCCAGCACGGAGACACAAAGACAGCTGATGTAATAACTGTAGAAATGAAGGAAAACACTACGCTCTCTCCTTCTCTTTCACTCAGTCTATTTCTTTCCTCCTCACTCTCTCTATCCCTTTCTCTCCCTCTCTCTTTGCTCTCGCTGTTTCTCTGTGCGTAGATGCTCTCTCTCTCTTTCTCGCTCTCTCACACTGATTCTCCATCTGTCACCGCCCCCTATCCTTCACCCCTCCCACCTAATACATTATTAATGAGCCTCAGACACACACACACACACACACACACACACACACACACACATACACACACTCCACTGCTGTCAAACACACTCTCACACGTTGCAAGCTACGCACAACTGTCCCACACACATATGCATGTCAAATACTGCGGACAGCCTTTACGCAGCCCACCGTTTTGTCTGGATGAGATCACAGAGGCTCGTTTCTTCTTGCTTTCAGAAGACATGTGTAGCCATTTGTTTGGTTTTTAATGGTGAACTAAACAGAAGCATAAATTAAATCTACATAATGTTAATGTTGTGAAACAAAACTACTTGGTTCAGGTTAGAGAAAACATCATGGATGGTGTTCAAATAATAACGACAAGGTAACGTGATGCTTAAGTAGAACAAATACTTTCTTGCGTGTTATACTTATTATGCCGCATAACTTTCCAGAACGTTATCATACCAATCCATTTTTAACAACGGACTCTTGATTTACTACGTCACATGCTCTGACTGAATCCAAAGACATCCACATTCGACGTATCCATGGTTTTCGAAAACGTACAATGCCCAAAAATTTTCCCTTATTAGTATCATAAATATAACAAGCATTTCAGGTGTTCTTTACCTGGCTACAAGCTAAACCACTGTTGTGCTATATCAACAGTAAGATAAGACATAGGTACAGTAAGATGATTATTTGATTAGTCAATCAACAGAGAATGAATCAGTGATCATTTCATAACTAAACATTTATCAATTAAGACACAGCTTGAAAAGAAAAGAAGAGAATTATATTTTTCTGTTAACCTTGTAGCCATGACAATAAAAGTGTTCTATCTTATTCTTTTGTATGTACTGTACCTGACCGAGGCAGAGCCACTTTTTTGGAGCATTCTTCCCTTGCGGACAGAAATGAGCCATGAGTCATTTGTATTGTCTTTTGTTTTCTTAAAGACACAGATCCCCCCCCCCCCCCCCCCCCCCCCCCCCCACACACACACACACACACACACACACACACACACACACACATGTACATGTAACCTATAAAAGCTCAACCACACACATCAGCCATGCATGAACTCATTCACACGCAAAACACACACAGGTCACGGAGAAGACAGGGCCGATCATGCATGAATGCAGAGCACGAATGCACACACACACACACACACACACACGTACACCAATCTCACACACACAAACACACACATTTGTCCATGCAATGCAGTACAGGCGAGGAAGCCCCCCTCAGCTGGAGGCTATCTGAGTTTTCTCATGGATGAGACATGGCTGGAAGTCAGAGAAAAGTGTGTGTGTGTGTGTGTGTGTGTGTGTGTGTGTGTGTGTGTGTGTGTGTGTGTGTGTGTGTGTGTGTATCTGTGTGTGGGTGAAAGCAAAAGGGACAGAAACAGTATTATACAACGCCACCCTTGTAAAAGTACTATGTAAAGGAACCCCAAAGCCAGATGAGAAGATTTATTTCTCGATATCAAAACTGTCACCGATCCATTCAAGAGTCAGTTGGGTTTTGTCTAGATTTAGGGCAGAGAGCAAACCTGGCAACCCCACTATGAGGATAGGAGCTTTACGATGTTGCGTGCAGTCACTTCCTCCAGTAGAGAGTCACGTTGGCCCAGAGGATGATACTGCACAGACCACTTAAAACCCAACATCCCCGTTTGAATCCGGCAGTGGACCTTTGTTATACCTGATTAAACAGCACAAAGATGTACTGTGTATTGTATATTTTCACTTTTTGCTACCAGGCTTTTTGCAAAGCTAGGATGAAAACACATTTCCAGTGTATATGTTCCATATGGGCATAGTTCTTTATTTTCGATGCATTTGGTTCTTTAATCCTCAGCAACTCTCTAGTCACACAAAACAACTTGAGTTGTCGTTAACATAGGAGGATAAATGTGTAAGCGGTCCTGCACAAACAGGTGAATAAGGGAGATGTCAATCAAGCACTGTTTGTCTGTTTATCAATATAATAACATTTATCAGTCAAACATAATCATTCCAAAATAAAAATTTGTTTCTTTAATTAGCAAATTCAAAATGTGTTATTGTACTAAATGTGAGAGGACATCTAGAGAGGGAGACAGGAGGTCGGGGGGTTGGATTAGGGCCTTCGGAGCATGTTAAAGAGCCCCCCCCTGCAGTTTAAGCAGGCCTGAGGCCTGGTGAGACACAGGAAGACAGAGAGGTTTTCAGTTTTATGTATCCATGTGGTGTGTGTGTGCGCGTGTGTGTGTGTGTGAGTGTGTATCTAAGTTCGACCTCCTGACCTCGGCCAGCATTTTCAGCTCCCTTCTGTCTCCAGCCACCCCCCCCAAACAATCAATAACCCCCCCAACCCGCCGCCGCTAGCTGTGACATGCAAATGACCCTCGTATATAATTAAAAGATATGCCCTGACAACAATAGCATAACCTCAACCTCCCCTGAGCGTTTCCTTAAGACGTGCGCCAAGACGTTTACACAAACACACACACGCACACACACACACACACACACACACACACACAGAGGGTACACAAACAAAAGCAAAGACAACATCAACTCGTGCCCAGATGGACTTCAGTCAGTTGACCTCTGCTCAGATCTGCAACAGACAAGCAAACAGACAAACAGACACCAAGATAAGTGCACTTCAGCCCCCCCTCATGCTCAACACACACACACACACACACACACACACACACACACACACACACGTCATCCTGTTACTACCTCAAAACTGAAGCTTGCAGCTTAGAGTTATGCTCGCGTCCAATAACTTCCACTTGTTTAATGTAGCATAATGAAGAAGACTGAGGTCAGCATACTAAGGAAAGTTAGATGTGTGTTTAGTTACACATGAAAGCGCTGCATTTCATCATAACTGGTTATGATTGATCAATTATAACCAGTTATATCATATTATTTTATATCATTCTGTAGCTTCCCAGTTGTGTTTCTTATATATTTTCAAATCCAAACATTCAAATTTTGGTGGAAATACGTACGTTTTAGCGTCATAATGCTATTTTCCCAAGCTCTTCAAAAAACCTTTCCCCCCTGTGAAATGATGTATAGGTTTCTGCATGATGGCGTTGCTACACATACATATATCCTTAATCATAGTCAGCGTATTAACTACAGTAGATAGCGGTCGACACGCTCCCAATTTGGAAAAACAGACAGGAGCACCAGCACGGAAGCTAAGCGATGTAGTGCTGTGGAACCCATGTCACAAAGTTACACAACAGTGGTAGACTACTAACTCCCGTGTTCTATGAGGAAAAACTACTGTTTTTGTCAAAGGAGTCTGTGGCTTTGACGCGAGCATAGGTAATGGCTGAGGTTACTTGTGGGAAAAGGCTGTGTGACGGCAAGGTAAAGGGGTGAAAATATTCTAATATAGAGTTTAGAGCAATTTTTTGTGGCTAAAATACATTTTTCTGCTGCTCCCATCCACAGATGCCATATCCATTTATGCTTTCTTCAAAGCCACAGACTCTATTGACAAAAACTGTCATTTTTACCTCACGGAACACTGCAGCACACATGCAACCCCACTCTCAAAAATCACAATTAACCCTTTCAATGGTATCCAAGCTTAGCACAGCTAAGGTTGACACAGCTAGTGCTAGCGTTCACATTATTCATAACCGTATTGATTGGCTTTCTGTGGTAGTGGTAACCTGCATCACTGCTTTTTGCGGCTGAGTGGGTGTTTCTATTTGAAAAACTGGAAAGAAATAGCAGATGGATTCCACCTTTAAATGAAAAAAGAAAGCTTTGTAGAGAACTGTGAAGTAAGGTGCTACTTTGGTATCACACTGGAACTCGTATTGAACAATACTGAGTGAGTGAGAAATAAAGACAAGTGGAAAAGTAAGTAAGTTAAGGAGATAAGATAGACGGAATGAGGACAACTTCATAGCTAGACAATAACTGGACTCATTACAGTTTATGCCACGGGGGGCCATGTGTTAATTAACTCTTCATGCTGACCCCTAAACACACACACACACACACACACACACACACAGAGTACGGCCATGTCCTCTGGTTATTGAACTGGGTGTTGGGGGCAGATCTCACCCTGGGCACTGGGAGACTCAATCAAATGACAACAAAATAGCACACACACACAATAACTAACAGTAGAGTATGAGTCAGTAGGAACCAGTGCTTAGAGGGTCACAAGTCATGAAGCTGGAAAAACACTCATTAGTCACTAAACTAGTTGTATGAGTGTGTGTGTGTGTGTGAGTGTGTGTGTGTGTGTGTGTGTGTGTGTGTGTGTGTGTGTGTGTGTGTGTGTGTGTGTGTGCGTGCGTGCGTGCGTGCGTGCGTGTGTGTGTGTGTGTCCTCTACCTCCATACAGAAAAAGAACAACATTAATTGCAATCTGCACACACTATTTGTTAGGTGTGCATGGGTGTGTGAGTGTTCATCAAATACGGAAAATTCCATTACTTCCCATTCTCATGTTAGGATTTGTGTGTGTGTGTGTGTGTGTGTGTGTGTGTGTGTGTGTGTGTGTTTTAGTCCAGACCTAATCCATGGTAGGCAGATACAGTATGTGGGCTACTATCAATAAGGCTTTGTCCAGTGGATGGATGATTGTGGATTGACCCAAACAATATGGTGGAGGAACAAATTGCTACTATTGTACAAACAGCGTCCCCCTCCCTTTTCCCTCTCAAATAACACACAGCAGCATCCCACTGTGGCACAGCAGACGAGACCCACAAGAAGCCCTCCTGTGCTTCACATCTAGAAGTTTTTACATGAGGGCACGTTACAAAGTCCACAGACATCAAACAGGAATGACTCATCAACACATCTGTACCAAGAACATCCTGATTCCACACACCAGTACTTCAACACGGGTTTCTTAGCCAGATGTCTTTTTCATTAACATTGCGAGATCAGACATGGCCTTAGTGGAGGTAAATGCTAATTGGACTTGCATTTGTATAGTGCCCTTCTAGTCTAAACAACAGCGGCTACCATGCAAGGTTCCACCTGCCCATCCAACACAGTCTTACACGGCCATTCGTGAAATAGCTACGAAATAAAATCTATTGGTTTCATGTTCAGGGACATTGCCTGTTTTTTTTGCGTCTCTCGGCACAACTTTTTTTTCGGGACGACTTAGGCAACAAAACCACTGTGTAAAGTTAAGGAAAAACATTTTGTCCCTGGACACAAACCATTGCATTGCATTCCGTGCAATGCAATGCATTGGTGCGACTGGGCTGGCCCATCAGGAATAACTCATTCAGATTCACACCCATTGATACACCGATGTCTTGCCCAAGGACAACAAAATGTTCCTTTTAATGAAAATAAAAGGAAAATTTTATATTCCAATAATATGGCCATTTATTGCAGCTACCGCAACAGAAAAATATTGGTCAGTTTATAATATAAAAGGAAACACTTCATTTTAACAAGATGTTTTTCACATTATAACAAGACAATTGTAACAATTTTGTGTGATGATGAGAAGAAAGGTTTCTTGTTAAAACAATAACTTGTAATGTGTAGTAATGATGCAAAAGATATATTGAATAATAACGTGAGATGGATTTTCTCATTATACCAGTTGTATGGTCATCTAGCCACAATAAACCTTAAAAAGGAACCCGCTGTTTGTGTATGAGGTCTACCATATGTGGAAGCACAAACCAGAACAGCAATATCTCTGACAGACACACACACATGGGTGGTCACACGTGAACAGCCCCCTTCAACAGTATCAGGTAGCTGGTTAATTGAACTGTTTAAAAATGTATAGTGACGAAGACATAAGGGGAGAGAGGGAAGGAGAGGGAGGAGCACGGAGATTGAAAATAACTTTAGTATTCAGAGAAACAAAAACACACACAGAGACATTGAAAAGCAAGAGCAAGATAGTTCTTCAAGCCCTTTAACTGCACAGCAGAAGTGCAACACATGAGAACACCCTGAATCTTCCCACAATCCCAAAAATGTGTTCTAATGTGTGTGTGTGTGTGTGTGTGTGTGTGTGTGTGTGTGTGTGTGTGTGTGTCCATGCGTTAGAGCACACCATATAATATTCAGAAAATTCAGATTTTTTGATGTTGAAGTGTTTATTGGACCTTTAGTCAAAAACAATTAAAAAAAATATATTTTTTGTATTTACATATATGATATTTCTTTTGTATCACATTTGATACATCAGGCATATTTGTCAATTTATTGATCACAACAATGTTTATTTTAGAAACAATAACTAATGATTTTCATTGCTTTTGGAACATTTGGAACATTTCAGTTGGTTTGGTTCTTATTTTTTCCCAAACAGCAACCTGTTTGTTTCGCCCCGTGGCAGGCAAAACACAGTTTCTGTCCTTGTTCAGGCAAAGATGGACTTTACATTTCCCACAGTAGACATGGGAGAAGTGATTGCCTGTGCAGTGTTTGCATCTGATTGTTTACTCTGAATTTATTTTTTTAATTAATTAATTAATTAATTAGCAATATATCAAAAGATTATGATAGCCAAGAATTCTTTTTTTATATATAAAAAACATAAATTTCCACTCAATATATCTTACTACCTTTAATTAGTTTAATTAAATGACCAAAACAATGTATTTGACATTGTGATATGGCATAACAAAGTGCACAATGAAATACAATACAAGGATTCACAGGTGAATTATTACTTTATAAACCTGCTGTATCATATTTGATACCTATGTTTTCAACACGATTTTACTATAAAATAAGGAACGAAATATTAAGTAATTATAGTTTGCTTCAATACAGTAAATATTCATATTGAAATATTAGTAACACTATAAATGTTATTCTTACCGTAACTGTTTCAAAATTAGCAACGATTTCCCTGCCGAAAACGAAAAAGTCACTTCGTGACGGCTGCCATTTTGGAAATGGAATTTAAATGTCTGCTACTGTCTGCAGTGCATGGAAAATCCACCAGATGGTAGCAGACATGTATAGGATTGTATACAACAGTTTTTTCAGGAAAGTATTGCTCATGTTAATTACGTAGAGGTCTCTGAAACTCATGTATCAAATATGATACAAATGGCGCTACAGGGTTAAAGGCTAACTTTAAAGGGTCAAACTAAAGTTGTTTTAGTTCTTAACTGTCCTCACACTTGTGATTTAACGTTTAAATCACTTAATTCAAGGCTTACTTAATTCGACTGTCCGGTGGGCTAAGAAAAGAAACGCTGAGACATCAAATTCAGCTGTTTAATGGTTCATACTAACTAGTGTATGCATGGTTTAAGTGATAATGGAGGGATGTTTCAAAGGGACGCTTCTCCCCCTCATGCCAGTAACACCATGTTCTTCACAGAGAACAAAAACAGCTAGAGGGTGTGTGTGTGCGTGTGTGTGCGTGTGTGCGCGTGTGTGCGCGTGTGTGCGCGTGTGTGTGTGTGTGTGTGTGTGTGAGAGATTGGGGGGGTCAACACACTTCTGAACAAGATCTGCCCCAGCTCTCTAAAAAAAATTTAATCAACACAGAATCGTAAGCAAAGTAAAAGCGAGGCAGAAAGGACAGACCAGTAAATATGATGATGTTTGTGCGCACAAAAAGGGGGGGGGGGGGGCAGCTGTTGCAGACAGAAGAGAGACGGAGGCTTGAGGTAAACAAGACCCACACCGGTAATTGAGCAACCATTGCCATGACTACATTGATGCTGAATATCCACCCATATTTAACCCAAGACACAAAAACACACAGAGACTCTGGACAGCAACAAACAAATATGAAGCTGTACACATTATGATACAAACTGTACTTCATCTACAGGGAAATTAAACAGTAAAATGCATTTCAGTCAGTTTTTGTAAAGGAGAGAAGAATGTAAAAGCCTTCCTAACCATTACATGTATTACCTCAGCTCATTACTCCCTGTAAGAGCATTTGGATATTCTGTAGTAGCTGAGCAACACACTTTAGCATCAGTGAATAATTCAATTTTCTAATGAATGCTAATATGCTAATAGGCTTCATACCTGGTGGCTTCAGTCTTCTTTCAGCAAAGTCAGCAACTTTAGCTGTCTTAGTCTGAATGCTGCTGCTTCTTCCGTTACCACCTACTCTACATATATTTTTAAAATGGTAACCATGCTTCCCAGTATTTTTTTATGAATTAGTATATTACTTGGCAATAATTTTGTCGAACAACTGATTTAGTTTCATGGTTATAGACCTAAGGCCTTAAAGATGTTAACCAGCACAGGTTCAATCCATCACTTATCACCAGGTGCAGTGTATGTGCAACAGAGAGAGAGAGAGAGAGAGAAAGAAAGAGAGAGAGAGAGAGAGAGAGAGAGAGAGAGAGAGAGAGAGCTTGTGTGATGGCCATTTTTTAACTCTTTCTCTATACTGTATTTACTTCACATATTCCAATGACTGTGTTTCATCATGTGTCCTAATGTTAATGTATATTACACTTTTCTAAATATTGTTCTGTAATTAAAACAATAATAATAGACACAAAGTGCTTTTGTAATGAAGCTGCAGGCTGCAGCGTCTTGCTTTCTAAATCAAATCAAAAATAGTTAGTGTCTGTCCCTCTTTCTTCTTTAACCAGCAAATACAATATGTGGTGAGTGTCAGTGAGTTGACGCTGGAATTCAGACAACATAGAAAGTCATGAAAAGGATTGAGAAGTGAAACAGTGAGGGGGCAGAGGACAAGTGAGCCCAGGGCAGACACAGTGACAGCAGGACGTGTGTGTGTGTGTGTGTGTGTGTGTGTGTGTGTGTGTGTGTGTGTGTGTGTGTGTGTGTGTGTCCAGCAGGCTTTAAACACTTCTTCCCTGATTGTCAAGTCAAATAAAGGTTGTTGTGCGCAAAGCCTATTGTCCATACACTGACCCCCCAAAGAAAACCCTGCCTAACCACCATGCCTCACACACACACACTCACACACACATACACACACAAACACCCACGCACACACACTTCAATCCCCCATGTCTTTGTCTCCTGCAACAGGAGGTGTGGTCGGTTTTCTACAGTTAATGAGTTGGCGGGGCCACGAGGGCCAAGCGGAGGCACGGGTCATACATTCATTTAGCCTTTTAAGCCTCCTTAGCCCACTCCCCCCCCCCAATACACACAAACATATACATATACTGTACAGAAACACACACAGATAATACATAGGACGGACATACAAAATAGATATTGCTGCTGGTGAAGCAAGCACGAATTTTACCTACACATGAAAAAAAAAATCCACTTTCTGAACACACTCACACACACACACACACACATATAGTCCTGGCGTCTGCTGACACAATAGCTTCTGGTAGCAGCTGGTCAGCAGTAGCCATAGGAGTCACACACACACACATTGACACACATGCAAACATGCAATATGTACAAGCCCCTGCATGTCTAATGACGTGCCAAGACGACACAAGAACAAGAGAAGACAACTTGACTGGCCATCTGTGGCATGGAGGCCATGTGGAACATCTGCGCAAATCAATAACACACTCACTCCCACACACATGGAAGTATGCATGAGTGATCACACACACCCATGCAGGCATGTATGTTGACAATACACGTAAATCTATTTTTGTGTCTTTTGCTGAAAATAAATCCATGAAAAGATTTTTTGCTCATTTTCTAGAATACAGAGCCTTTCAAGTGTAAAGTGTTAATTCAGGCCCATTAATGAATGTCAGTTCAATGTAATGGAAGGAGCAGAACTGTATGCTGGTCATTTAAGAAGTATTCAGAGTGTTACCAGCGGCTGTGCAGCTGTGATTTGAGTTGTCTGCAAACACTTAATACATTCCTTTATATTAATATCATTAAGCGATTAAATCCATTATATTTGCCTTTGTCCCCTGGACACATTTTCATACAGTTGTGATGCTACCATGAACACAGTTTAAGCAATACTAGCCATCTGTGGCTATGATCACATGCACAGATACCACTGTGTAACTTCCTGTTCTGAAAAATGAAGCCAAAAGCCTTCAACCTGCATTCTCTCTAATGTCCATCAGGCGGCGACTCCTCTGATTGTATAGAAGTCTATGAGAAAATGACTCTACTTCTCTCTTGATTTATTACCTCAGCAAACATTGTGAACATGAGTTTATGGTCTCAATCTCTAGTTTCAAGTCTTCTTCAATACAGCATGATGTTCATTTAGTACAGTGATTCTCAACTGGTGGGTCGCCCGTTTTCAGTGGGTCGCGGACCTTTACCTGGAAAAAAATAAATAAAAATCTTGTGCTTTTATTTTGAAGGGGATTTTTTATGCAGCAAAGTTATTCACACTCCTTAACAGTATTTGGCGTTAATGCCTTGTAATGCTGATACACACCCGCCATTTCACAGTATAGAAGAACACCCACAAAGTTTGTTTTCATGTGCTAATTGAGTGAAATGCAAGTAGGACACCGACTACATGAGATGTGGATTTTCTTACATTGAGGACAAAAGAGGGCAAAAACCTCAGTGTGTTTTGTGCAGCGAGGTTCTGGTATAAGAAAGCATGAAGCTGTCAAAACTGAAGCAGCATTTGTTGAATCAATCCGCAGCTGATAAACTGAAAACTATACCTCTGTCAAATGACACTATAAGTAAGTGAATTGAAGACATGTCGGATGGCATCAAACAACAGACCACAGCTCGAATTAAGGCAAGTGGTCATTTTGCATTACAAATAGACGAATCTACAGACATAACAAACAAAGCAGTTTTACTTGTTTATGTGAAACATGCGAGACGGGGACTGACAGGAACAATTTCTCTGCACAAGAGAGCTCCCTACTACTACGACTGCAGAGGACATTTTCAGCTCAGGTTCAAACTGCACCATCTTTTCATTAAATACATTTGAGAAGTTGAACATTTGGGTCGCGGCTTGTCATTAAGGGGTGATGGTGGGTCCCGCAGCCAGACCAGTTGAGAACCACTGGTTTAGTACATTATGGTCCATTTAGAGTCAAACAGACCATAAAGCAGGGTATACTTTAGGGCAGGCTTACTGTGATTGACAGGTCTCTACCAGATCCGTAGTTTGGGTCTCTATGTCACTTTCCAATATTTCCAATAAATATGGTCACTTCTGTTCACTAATTGCAAAAAGCTAAGATGGCGAAGACCAAAACGCCGACCTCGAGACATCCTATAGTGACTACATCCACTTCCTTCTTACATACTGTCTATGTTTGACTTGCATCATTGACACACTCACACTGGATGCGTTGCAGAGACAGAAGTAGTGGTCTATTTCTTTTCTGGAGCACACGGGTGTATCCAGACACGTCACCATACGTTAACCCATGATGTGTGGGCTCACATAGAAACCTCTTGGGTTCAATGCAGTAAATAAGATTTGGTTTTAAATGGGGCTTTATTCCAGTATATATTTTGATTCTTAAACAGCATTGTGTTATCTTTGATATGATTTGTCAACATACTAAAAATAATAAAATCATTTTGTAGTAAAGTCAAGTCATGGTTAGTATTGCATACTAGCAGACAGTAAAAAACACTAATCAGTCAAATGAGTGCATAGAGATCTCTGTCTTTAAAGAAAATGCTCATTTCCGTTGACAGATTGTTGCATTAGTATTCCCTGTGTCAGAAGCCTGATTTTATATAAAAGAACATCAATATGAATCATTTTAATTTCCTCACATTGTTATTGCATAGAGATGAACACATATGCAAGGACTGCACACACAATCAGCAATCACACACACAAACTCTGTAGAGGTATCTGTAAGTGTGCTGCTGCTTATAAAGACATCAGGATTTGGTGAGGAGGAATTGGATCACACACACACACACACACACACACACACACAAACCTCCCCCACTTCTGGGAAACACCTGCAGCCATGCTCGTTATTCTGGAGAACAGACCACATGTGCCAGAACACAGTTCACACATCCCTTAACCAATTAGACTAGAGACTGCTCACACACACACACACACACACACACACACACACACACACACACCGCATCTGACACTGCTTATCTGCTTTAAAGAAACAACATGCATCTAAACCTTAAGTCTCCAGTCTCACTCCATTTATTAGAACTTAATTAACACATCAATGAGAAGCAGCTGAGAGGGACACAAAGACACACAAATGTGACTGGAATTGGAAAATACAACTTTTTGTGTCCATAATGTAGAGAATGCATCCTCTGGTGAGCGAGAATGTGCTCATTAGATTTTATAACTTGTTTCATGTTGATGTTTCTCACGTAAAGGTGGATACTTCAGCCTAAGATACAGAGTTAAGGTCCGGGCGTCACCAAAAACACTATTAATGATCATCTGGGGACCATGAAAAAGCACTGCAAATCTCAATTCACTCTGGTCAGTAGATGTTGAGTTGTCAAAGGCCTTGTTAAATTTTTAGAAAAAATTTGATTTTTGCAAATCGGATCCAAACCACATATGGAGGTGACTTAAAATGTGATTGCAGTCATAATTCTACTGATGCGTCTCAAATTGGATTTCAAAGTGCTGAGCAGAATCCATGCTGCTATATGGAGCACTATGGAAGAGAACAGTTTGTGGATAGACGCTGAAAGAAATTGTTTGCTGGCACTTCCGCTTTCACTTTTCACTGCTTCCCCCTCACAATATATACCAGCCTACTCCATCGCCGATAGCTGATACATCGTTAAAAAAATTACCATGCGTAGCAAAACCAGTAACTTTAAAGTAATACTGATACTGAGTATTTTATTTTGATAACCATAATGTGAATGGAACTGTGTGTGTGTGTGTGTGTGTGTGTGTGTGTGTGTGTGTGTTTTTCTGGACAGAAAATGGATCGACTGCAGGCATTGTTTGGCTGGAGAAGTTTCCATACTACTTGGTATTGGGTTATTACCTTCCAGGTATGGAGTACCAATTTGTCTGGTGAGACGGAGGAGTTCTACACCGCGACTTGACAGCGAGGGTGATTTGAGGTTGATTGGTGGGTGATGTCTGGACAAACAAATCTGATCACTTGCAAATGACAGATCAGATTGATGACAGTCCATCTTAAAGATCTGTTTTCGGAAACAAATCGAATTTGAAGGTAGCCAAAGTGTTGGAAGGTAGGACAGACAGATGGGTGACAGAACTATCTCCATCACCACTAGAGGCACAAATTATCATGTGAGGAGTCATGCAGGCCAGGGTTTCCTGCATTTCCTGTGTTTTATAAGAAAGGTGGGCCACCTCACCTACAGTAAAGACCACCTCCGCAAACAGATTTAATGGTTCAGCTTCAAAACAAAGACATAAATCAAGTTCTGTGCATGTTTTATAAGAGGCCAATGCTTACCCACACGGATGACTTTGAATTGAGTAGTTATGATCCACTCATACCAACCTAGTAATGTAGCCTTCTCTAAATTCAGAGCAATTTTAAAGTCTAAAGAGTCGAAGAAGACCAGATCAGCAGACAGCAGAGTCTGAACATGAATGGACTCAGGAGGATGAGAAAGAAGAAAAGAAAAGAAACTGGAAAGAAAAGATAGTGGACACTGGAACTGTCAGCGTCTGTGTGTGTGTGTGTGTGTGTGTGTGTGTGTGTGTGTGTGCGTGTGCGCAAGTGTAGGTAGTTGGGTGACCTATATGTGTCAGTGCAGTGTGTAGGAGACCCCTGGGCTTGGGTTATATTTGGTCATCACACATGGTAACTCAACCAGTCAGGACACACACACACACACACACACACACTAGAGTCAGAGACAGGATTATTGCCATCATGTCAGTGCACTGGTATATTGAGCTTGAATACAACTGGCTAAATGAATCCTCCACTAGTTCGAACTGCAGATTAGTCCAATCAAAAGTGTCAATGCTCTACTGAAATGAACTGTCAATCATTCTCACTTCAAATCAGTCAGTCAAGTTACACGCTTGACAATTATCTGCCTGAAAAAAAGACAAATGACGATTGCAAAAATTCCATCCTCAAAAATCAAAGCCCAACCATATTTACTATACTGAAAAAAAAATGGCTTCAGTCAGCCCTGTGACAGCATCCCATAATGAGCTACGCCAAATCTGTGGTCGGACGAGGATTAAAATAGATTGGTTTTGGATTGATGTTCCATTATTGTCAAATAAATGACGACCATCAGTCATTAGTCCTTGCCTCTGAACTTTGAACAGAAACAAACAGGGTAGTTCTGTTCAAGTTTTCACCAAATTCTAACTCTGAGTCATTGAGACAGGAATTAGGCCGTGCTTCATTTTACTACCAGTATTAACCAAAGGAACACAGAAAGGACGTTTCATTTATTTATTTTATTTATTTGTAGTAAGGATTAACTGGTACAGTAGTGTGACCCATCAGCACGTTACTATAGTTAGCTGACCATACCTCATTTAGAATGCCTGTGCCCTGTTTTGTAATAGGAGACACCTGCCGGCCACAAAATAGGCCTCAGTGGGAGTATTGTAGCATCATTATATTGACTTCTCTTCAGGGTTACATACACAGTGTCGCTCAAATTTGAGTTATGTCAAATGAGGTAGTTAGGTTTTGCCACGAATGTTCCATCTGCACACTTGGATGCACCGTGGTAGAGCTGCACATCACATAACTGCATTACATGTGTTCCTCTGAATGGCATTAGGTGAAAGATCAGTCTATTGGAGCTGACCTCCATCACTTACAAACTGTTAACCTGTCAATACTGGGCCATGACTGTGTGTGTGTATGTGTGTGTATGTGTGTGTGTGCGTGTGTGTGTGTGTGTGTGTGTGTGTGTGTGTGTGTGTGTGCGTGTGTGTGTGTGTGTGTGTGTGTGTGTGTGTGTGTGTGTGTGTGTGCGTGTGTGCGTGTGTGTGTGTGTGTGTTGAAGGTCACAAATTTAAGTGATTGTATGGCTTTAATGTCCTTGACTCCTCTCTAATCTCTACCTTGACATTCAATTCTAACCTACCATGCTCCATTGCCCTCGGATTACTGTACACACAGACCTGCAGCATGACAAGCACACACACACACACACACACACACACACACACACACACACACAAGAAACAGATTACTTTGTCCGTGCATTAGAGGTGCAGTCGAGCGTGGACTGTAGGAATGTATCTTACTTTCCTTACCATGCAGTGTGTGTATGCAGTACAAATAAACAATGTGTCAATGTTCTCAGAGACATAGAACACAGTTTTATATGAGATTTTCTTATGAGCTCTGATTGATTTGTTTCTAAAGGTTACCACATCATCTTTCCATATCGGCTGAAGTCAAGTGTTTTCCACAAATCCACAGTTATTTTATATGCTTAAATAGCTTAATAAGAAAAATGTGTGTGTTGAAGCCACAAAGTAGTGCATACACATGATAAAATGAAATCACGTGTGTGTACACTGATCAGAGGATCCCAACAAAATATTCATTATGTACAGCTACGACAGTTCTTGGTCAACTGGAGTATCGCCCAATGAAGACGTGAAGTCAAAACATCAACAGATTGATATGAGAATTGACTTATTGGTAAATGGACTTTGTTTAGCTATCTACAGTTTGCCTCTCATTCGCTCATTCACGCACACACACACACACACACACTCACACCAAGGCCAGTACTATGTAAGGCACTGGTCTAACCATCGGGAGCAATCGGCGTTCAGTGTCTTGCTCAAAGAAACTTGGACATGTGTCAGGAGGAGTTGGGGATCAAACTGCCAACCCTGTGATTAATGCACCTGCATGTTGCCTTACCTTGAAGGCACATAGAAACATACATTTTGATTACAAACTAAGAGATACAGACAGTGGACAAAGTACCAACCAGTAAGCGTTGTTTTACAAAGAGCCTCCAGAACAACTTTATATTCTGTGAGTGCGGAACTCGACTGAAGGGATGAACAGCGTGTTTCCAAAGACATTCCTATTTTAGAGTTTTGGTTATGTTCTTTAACATTTTGCTTCAAACGCTCTAGCATATGGTGGACATCATGTTCATATTCATCTATTCAGTGAGCCCTCTTAGCCATATGGAAGCATCTGCATCCAGAATGTTTCTCCACTTTATTCTATTTTTCCTTCCGTTTGTCATACATCTGTCTATAAAGTATCTGGAAATTGAATTCCTAATAATTGGTACTCATATTGGACCAAATCACTATAGTGATTCTATATTAATCTATTACTAAAAAATACTACACTGTACCGTGCATGCAAGCTGGTAAGGTTACAAGGTTACAAAGTTAAGGTGTCTGTAGGCAACAGGATTAGATTTTGGTATCGGAAGCGTTCTGGTTTCCGTTTGCAGTCCGTTTGTAGTCTGAGTTGACCGATCATGTTTGAACAGGCTTTGGTTGCAGGTAAACAGTACTTTTAGAGAACAAAAGGTAATGCATTGGCTGAAATGCAACCTGGGAACCCACAGCTATCATCTGAAGATGATTTAGCTTTGTATTAGTTTAAAGTTATCTTATTATATGGCTACACCGGAACACCAGAAATGTTGGCCGACAGTCGATGGGTTCAGAGATTGGTGACAGAACGTTCCAGCCGGACCATTTCATAGTATACCCACCCTTTTCTCTTTAACACTTCAAGATGTATATTTAATCCAGAGCCTCTGACCTTCAACGTTATGGCTGTGAACTTTAGAGAGGTTTACCACAATACAACTGTACCATGCTCTTATAAGGAGCCACTTTCACACATCAGCATTTGTTGTCTTCATGCATGCTTTCACTCCATTTCATCTTGTATCCGTTTGTGTCTATCTGTGTATTCTAACGTCCCAATCATCATTCAACCAAACACAATTCTGCATAGCCATTTTTCTCTGGAGGGCGACCTTTGAGGTGATTGGCCTTCCCCACTGACTAGGGCCGGGGCCCCGTCCAATCAAATAAGTGCATGGCCTGGGCTGACCTAATTAAGCGCATTGAGGTAACGAGGTCCA
The DNA here is from genome assembly GCF_023349555.1 of Cebidichthys violaceus. Taxonomy (NCBI): domain Eukaryota; kingdom Metazoa; phylum Chordata; class Actinopteri; order Perciformes; family Stichaeidae; genus Cebidichthys; species Cebidichthys violaceus. The sequence continues at coordinate 12,956,000 of NW_027176340.1, read as the reverse complement.
GGGGATAATTGGTGGAGGAGGACCACTGGAACAGACAGTTGACCTCCGCAAAACTCATCTGCTTTCATCTCTCATCTCTTTCTACGTTCATCTTCCACTGCCTCGCTTCTCTTTCCTCTCTCCATTACTTTATTCTGTCATTCATGTGTACACGTTTCTGTATATCAGCAGAGTAAAAGAACATTTTGCATACAGTAGATTTACTTTTCAAGGCCATTTCTAAGCAATTTACCAAACTGATTTATAGGGACAGTTCTGTTCAGCACAAACCAAATATCTGACAATATGAACCACCTTTATACCCATGAAAACCTGTTGTTTAGTTAACTTTCACATCAGCTTTGTGGACTTAATATACAATGACTTGGCTGCATACATTTTGTATGCTAAACAAAATTTGTGTGAGAAAATCAATGGGCATTTTACGCTTGTGTTTCAGCTCTAACCAGCCAGACTTCATTTAAGTCATCTGTTTGGGAGAAGACTGAGATGGAACTGCATGAGGGAGAGCGGTTAGACTCAGTTTAACCATAAATTATTGCCCAGCAAAGGCAGTTCAGACAGAACAACTGGTTTTCTGAGTGCTTGCTGGGAAACCGTTCGAGATGAGGACTCACCACTCAGGTCTGACTCACCCTGACGGTCAGCCTGGGGAGATTGGATGACGACTGAATTTTGAGGTGAATAGTTCCTGTAAGACTATTTTCATCCTGAACACCAGACTGAAACAGAATCACAGCATATGACTGCATCTCTCGAAGAGCATCAGTCAAGACCTCTAGAATCCCATTCGAGAGCTGCATGCGTTCATCACTGTTTGTGGTAATCGATGAATGTACACGGATCATTCAAATTAGATGGATTGTTCTTGTAGTAAGAACCATTGAGCAATATTATCCAGTTCACAGACAGTCTTGTTAGCATTTGTTATGCTGACTCACTAATATAAGTAAGCATTCACACTAATAGTTTAAATAGTCTTAATTCTTACCCCGTGTCTAGAACGCAACCGTCATGTCAGTGCTGGCTCACGCAACGACAGCACTGAAGCAAGCGCTGAAGCAAGTCTACATCAGTTCCATTTTGTCCATAGATTTGAAAGTTTCGAGCCGCAAGGGAGCATAGGAACTTACTGTGCAGTTTTCCTTTGGTCATTTCGTTCTTAGTTGACTAAGATTTCTTGAGCCAATTAGTCTTTTTTTCATACTGAATGACTTATTTCAAAAAACTTATGAGCACATCTCTGGTGAACACAAGATTTAAAGTGGTGCTTTACTGTGATTCTTTGTGGACAAAGTGTCGATTAAATCAACAAATCGATTAGTCGACAAAATCGTATAAGTGCTAGTCAACTAAGAAATTCTTTGGACAAGGACAGCCCTAAAATGAGTTAACATGCCATCGGACACAGTATACAATCAAAGAACAAGGTCAGATAATGATAAAATAAAGATATAATTCAAGTTTAATAATCAAAAATAATGATAAAACCCTCAAATATTTAGTTAGGTGTAGTGTTTAATTGACCATAACTCGCCTTTACTTTCCGTAATATCGGGGAAAAAAAGCTTGAAACGCTTCAGGTCGCTGTTGCGTGTGGGAGACACAGCTGATACGCAAGCCTGCATGACAACATATCTGTTCCCTCATACGCTCGCGGCCAGAACACAGGGTTAGTTTGTTGGGGAAAAAATGAAGCTAGTCTGAGCAGAGAGAGCTGTGTATCCATAGATCATCAGTGATCTCCAGAAAGTGCACAGCACAAACCAACACACCTAAATTAAAGACAAATATGAAATACAAAGCAATGACCATTTAGCAGTAAGGGAGAACATAAAACACAAGAATTACCAATGTGAGCATGTAACCCAGAGTCCATTCACGCAGATTGCCATGACAGCTCAGCGCCTGAGGCCAGACGTGAGCGTCTGTCATTCACAGCACTGATACACTCCCTGTGCACACATGAATACAAAATGAAGGCTTCATAAACAACACGAAGAGGGCTCACATCAGCGCCGATAGACCAGGCTGACAGATTAGTCATCTGATTAGTTGCTCAGTGAATGAACCAGCCCACCTTCAAATTAGCTCAATGGCCTCTTTACTGTGGAGGAGGCACTTCAGTAATTATGCACAAGGCCTAAACTGGGATTAAGACCTTAATTAATCATGGAATTATTGTTTGGCCTCCATGTAGAGCGTGGTGATTATGGCTATCTGGGGAACATTGTGGTATTGGTTCAGATAAGATGTTTTCAGTAGCAGTAATCTAAATAAGAGTCTCCACAGTTCTTTATTAAGGCCTGTTTTTGTGTTGAAGTTCTCCATAGGAAAACCACGTATGCTGGGACTGAGAGGAGTCACAGGAATGAAAGGCAGACGCTTTCACTGGAGCCCGTCTGATGCATTGGCTGGGACGATCAGACGTTTTTTCTAATCATCGCAACACAATAGTGAGAAATTGCAGTACAGAAATACCAAAGAAAGAAGTAAAAACGGTGCAAGCTCAAGTTTAATTTTATAACCGTAAAATGTCACACTCAGTACATATATTGGTTATTAATTCTTATAAAAAACAAATCTGAGAAATCTTTTTTGCAAGTGGATTTTTTTAAACATTGGTATCAGCCTAAAGAAATGTAGTATCAGCGGTGCTAATTAATATTTTCTACTAGAATGGAAAGAAAGATCATTTGCAGTAGGGAGAATCCTATAGTTACGTAATATTGCTTGACTACTAAAAGGTGCTTTGAACACTTTGGGAATATCGGAGAAGACGCCGACAGCAGAAACAGCTGATCAGTCATGTGACTTAAATGGTCGTTGCGTCAGAATTTATTCAGCAAAGGTGTTTTCATAATCCATTAAATGCATCAACCCTTTTATGACAATGGCAATCAGGTGACCAGCCGGAACGCAGATGGGTTACCACGAGGCAAAGTATCAAAGTTGAAAAAAAACAAAAAACGGAAGTAATGTTGGTGTTCCGTAGTTTTAAAATGTTGTCCCATATGTTGCTATGTATGAAAAGACCCAAAATAAACACTGTAAGCAGACTACTTGATTACCAAATTATTTAAACAGCACTTGTATAGAATTCATGGGTATTGTAGTATTTAGAGCCATCTGTTATGCCAAAATGGTCCTAATGTAAACCAAAATGCTCCTAATGTAAACCTATACTATTGCTACATTATCCGAGAGAGTCTTGTGTTTCTTTGATTAGAAATATTGAGGATGTAAAAAATGTAAATGGGAATACATAATGGAGAAAAAGAGCCACCAGCAGCCCCTCCCTCTCTATAGAAAACACCTAAAATCAGTGTGAAGTCAAGCCGAATGAATGAAATGGAAATTCAGTCTGATTAGGCTATAAAATCAGTTTGTAGTGAATAAAGACACCAATTTTCTTCAGCTAATCGTCCACCGTATTTGAACCAAACACACAATACGTGTAAAAGAGAGCTAACATTTCACAGCTTCACCCACAACTGAGACATTAAGAGGTATTCATACATGTGTGAATGAAGTCTAAAAAATAAAATCATGTACAGACAATTCTTGTTGCAAATAGTGAGCAGCAGATTTTAATCATTTTCACTGCCGTGGAGCGATCACACGCCTGCTTTAAAAATGCACAATAGCATGACTCTCCGCTGCTGAGCACAAAGTAATTTGAGCGGCATTCAAGTCCCTTTTCTAAAGAAGCAACCTTGAAATGAGTTGCGGAACAGCTGCAAAGCAGGAAGACTATCAGACCAATCGATGGATGTCATTTTCTCACTACAACTGAAATTGACTCTAATAATGGGTCATTTAGGCTTCAAATCAAAGCAGACAGACGTGTCATTTGGTTTGGTTAAGGGTTTTATTATACTGCCTGGAAACTAAGACATGGCATACACATACACACACACACACACACACACACACACACACACACACACACATTTTCAGTGGTGTCTGTTCTTTACTTCCATTTTTTATTTTTATGTTTCAACAATATCAATTGTTGTCTCCCAGCGGAGCAGCGTGGTGAAGCTCTGCTCCTGGCCGGAGGACGAGATGCTTCTGCCGGAGTCTGGGCTGACGAGTCCACAGTGGACCGGTCTCTGCCGGAGTCTGGGCTAAAGGAGTTTCTAGTGAACCTGCATGATTTTATAACTATATACACATAAACTTCTCACTGATGCTCTGGTGTGCTCATATAGAGGATTGGTATTAAATTGAGACTGTCTCATAAGTTAAAAGTTCTTCACGTTCACTTGAACTTCTTGTACCTTTGACTTTCTAGCACAGAACCACACATTATTACACACAAATTTCAAGATAAATATTAATGCCCATGAATATATAAAAGGACCACCCAAGTCAATATTTCAGAATGACCTACGTGTTGCCCAGAGAAGCTTGTTCCAGCCTTCATTCTACTGTTTACCTCTCAATGGAATCAAATCACTGTGATAACTTCACTCACAGTCTTATAAAAACGATGTGAGTGTTTTGCTGTCTGATGAGGAGGTATTGCTCAAACTGAACTTCCTGGATCATATTTCATCTTGTATTTATGACTCTGTGCTTCGTTTGGTCCTAATGCCCACGACTCTCTTCTTTGGAACTTTCCAACCCTTTAAATCCTTTACTTCTGTCGTTGACTTTTATACATACGGCGATGAGGTATATGACATGACTATCAACCAGCACAACACCATCTTCCTGATGTCTGTTACCGCTCTTATCACATATCACCTGCCCCTTTTTCACTTTTCACCAACTGTTTCCATTAACCTCGCTCTGGCGTCCATATCTCATCTCTTCCCCAATCTGTTTCTTTTTTTACAAATCACCCGCCCTCCCCCTTCATTTCATCATCTCCCCGTCTTGTATTCATTTAATCTGACACCTCCTCCTCTCTCTCTTGATTTGCCCCCCCCCCCCAGCCCTCCGTCCCTTCTGTCCGCTGCTGCTGTCTTTCTTAACCCACTTTCAGGGTGAAACAATGGACACAATGGGGAGTGAGCCCCTGAGGCGATGGGAGGGGATGTAGATCGTAGGGCCAGTACAAGTATCAAAAGACTGCTCCCCACCGAGAGAGAGACACAGAGACAGAGAGGGAGCACTATTGCCCATCTGCTGAGGTGCTGAAAGGGGGGGGGGGGGGGGGGGGGGGGTGTAGATGGTGGCGACAGACAGTAGAGAGAGAGTGAGCAGTTCCTGGTTTAGGGAATCATATCTCTGGCCATGCATTCTATTGGTTAACAGTGTTCAACCAACTAAAGTTCATGTCCATTCCGGCCTTGGCCCCAAAAATCTCTATATGTGAGTTCTCAGACAAACATAATGTCTTGTCCAATAAAATCTAGACATTAAACCTACATGAGTTCTTATTGGGGCGACTGTGGCTCAGTGGTTTCAATCACAAGATTGGCGGTTCGATCCCCGGCTCCTCTAGTCCATGTCTATGTGGGCAAGATCCTTAACGACAAATATGCTCCCATAGACTGTGGTGTGTGAATGGTTGCATGTTAGCCCCTGTCATCAGTGTATGAATGGGTGTGAATGGGTGAATGATGACATGTAGAGTTAAAGCACTTTGAGTGGTCAGAAGACTAGAAAAGAACTATACAAGTACAGTCCATTTACCATTTGATTGAATCTGACGATTAGTGCTTAAAAAACGTGATATGTAAAGAACATTTTGGAATGTTGTGGCGTGGACATGGTGAATTTCTCTTGTTCACTTCCATGCCATTGTTACACATGGAGCATATCACGCCAGTCTCTGTCAGCTGGACACACACACACGCACAAGCACACACACAATGCATTCACTGCTCACTTTTCTCTACAGTATATGGTTCTTTGAAATCTCTGCATTGAACAAAAAGAAAAGACCACAGTATGTCTCGGGGTTCAGATGCATTGTGGGTATTGTACCGCTCGTATACGCCCATTGTCGTGTGCGTGTATTGTGAGTGTATTGTATACGTACTGTAGCGTATCAACGCAGTGGAAGCTAGCAGAGGCAGGGGGGCTACAGTGGATGTGATGTTAATGTATGCCAGCAGGAACACAGCCTCAAGTGTTTATGTGGAACAGAGCTGTGCCCTATTGGGGAGACCCTGCTGCATCATGTCCCTAATCTGAAGTTGGCATGGTAACATTTTACATACAATAATAATTATAATATGTATCACCATCTCTGGTTTGGTCAAGATAAACCTTTAATTGACGGAGATAAATGTGAAAACATGCTGGCTCTGTTTTCCTTGCTGTTTCTCTCTCTCTGCCCGCTGAGCAGCAGATGAGCGGCTCTCGTTCTTCAGAGGCGGACCCTTAAATTAGAATTAAAAAATGACCAAAAAAAAGCCCCCAATAAAACAACAACTGGCGATACTGTCCAGCAGCTGCTAACTAGCTGTCCTCCTACCAACATAAGAGGACATTCTCCATTTACTAAGCGATAGTTACAAATACATAATAGTCTTACCTAGGCGTGCAAATCCAGAGAGGAGCAATACGTAATCCATAGCAGAAGCAACAGTCCAAACTGAAGCAGTTGTTAAATACTTTCGGCCCCTACCGACCAGTTAAGAGCAGTGAGGACCCAACAGTCAATGACGGTATAAAACCATCAATTAAATATGTTGTCAATAAAATCATTTATAAAAAGTGTGTCACTGCAACCACGAGAGGTCTCTGAGCATACACTCATAAATGAACACCAAAAATATAAGGCTGATGGGTCAAGCAGCATGTGAAACAGACACATAGAGGCACAAACGCACACACTCACGCATGCACACATCCAAACACATAATCTCCTTACGGAGGAAATGATCAGGTATCAATAAAACAGCACAATATACAAAACAGGAAAATGGAGTAGCTTGTCAGCTCTCCCTTGGCTATTAACATTACAGTAAAACGACACGTACAGGAAATGAAAAGTACGCAGAAACAGTTTCTTATTCTCTCAAAAGGAGAAGTCAGAGGTTAGAAAATCTTTGTTATTAACGTATGTAGGGACAAAATATCTGGTGAAAAAAAGTATGATAGCAAATACATGAGAGTCGCTCTACTGCAGAACATGACACACACATGGGATGGTTCATGTATTAGACTGGGTTCATTTAAAGCAGAAAACTCCATGATCCAGTAAGGGTCATGCAGTCTATTATCACACCACCTTGTGTTAACGTTTCGGAACCCATCAGCTATCGGTCTGATGACAGAGAAGCCTCTGCTGGGTTTTTGTTTTTGTTTCAGAGTAGCCAGCTGACATCAAGGCCAAGACTTCCTGTTCTGTGCGCTGCTCATTGTTTACAGTCAGATTAGCTACTTGAGATGGGAGACTGGAGTTAGAGTTGAGAGACGACTTGAACGGCTGGATTGTTTCACAAGTAGCTAGTTTACAAGATCACTTTAAACCAATGAAAAGGTAAATCATCCCTGATGTTTTGAAACAGCAGAGAACAGAGACCATCTTTTGATGGCATCACACCGGCAAAATCGGACCGTGGGGGGGGGGCCTTCCCTGCTTCCTAAGTTTCTCCTATTTTAACAACAACAGACCTGGGAGTTGTCTTTCAATGTGTATATATATGAATGTTTGTGAGGCAAACCCCACCCTGCCACTGCAGCTCTAAGGTGTCATATCAGGTGGCAGGCCGGTAACAGTTTTATTGATCCAGCGATGGGTAAACCATGATCAATGGCGACAGCCAGTCAGAGAGCAGTGGGAAAGCCCCGTAGCATCACTGCAGCTCACAGGAAGGCTGTCCTTTGTGAACAGGTTTAGGTGGCTCTGCTCCATAATGAAGACTGCCTTTGTGTTGCAGACACTCCTCACCTGCCTGCCAGACGCAGTCAATCAGCTGTAGGAAGACACACAGAGCAGTGACAGATGGGATACATGGTGGGAACAGCCCTGTAGGCATCCAGCTTTAGTTACACTCAGACAGGTTGACACAGAGCTGGCTCATCGGGTGGAAACTCACAACTGTTTCCAAATATACAACCTCTTTTCAGGCTCATTTACATCCATGTTGTCAGCTGAATATGGAAAGAAGGCCTGTTACCTTAAGTACTGATCATATAAATGACCATTCCAGCTGCTATTATTCTATAAATAAGAGTAAAAGTGTATTTAACAGCTATTTTCCACAACAGCAGCAGTGTAGCATCTGCAACTTCATTAGATAACATTGTGGAAACTAATAAAGAAAAGCCAGCAAAGATAGAATGCAAAAACATGAATAAGAAAGTAGACTGGGTAGGATTTAAACGCCATGCTAGAATTAGCAACAATATGCTAGAGGCAATGAAAGAGCACTGTATGAACACTCAAAGTGCAAAGCCCCGCTGGTGACCCTTAGAGGCAGAAGTATTCATTAGACCAGACCCACAGAAGTGGATGGAACCACCTCTACTGCGATCTGACGCTAGAAGATAGACCATGAAGTCATTGAATCAAAACATTTTGGTGCTAGAATAAAGTGCAGGAAGGAATTATATTCTCTTGACGGTGAACTCAAATAAAAAAACAAAACAAAGTAACATCAAGCCGTGCATTTAAACTTAAAAAACAACATTTAGAGTTTATGTAGGCTCCAAGGTGTGCAAACTATTTGTACTGTGAAACAGGGTTTGTCCACATACTGTATCTTCCAAGAGTATGCAGCTGAATCAAGGGACAAGAGCACGCTGTTCGTTGGTTTTAATGGTACAAACAGGACTGTTAGCATTTGTGCTGTGGATCATGACCCAGTGCAACAGGTATCGCTGCACCTTTGGGTTTCCTGTAACAATCAACGTACGTATTTGGTCGTGGAGAGTCACACAGTGAGCAACAGAGAACAGAAACTGATTGATCAGCACACAGTGGGACAGATATGCACTCCACTAAGGGACTGAGTTAATGATTAACCATGCAGGCTTTTTAATGGGGCTAATTTCCTCAGCACATCTGCTTCCTCTTTATAGCCAGAAGCAGTCCACAGGCCATACTGACACACAAACACACACACACACACGCGCCACAGTTACAACGTCTTTGTAACCGCAGTCTTATTTTGGTATTTTTGGCCATGCGATCACTTTAGCATGCTCACCATGTCACGGCAACACCTGCCCCGTTTCCATCCTCGTGACCTCTTCCTAAACCTGCATTTTCATGGACCTTTCCTGACCTTTTCATCACACACCTGTCTACTAGTTGCCCTCACATGTACAAGCCAATGCTCTTATTTGATCTGTCATCGCTCCTCGCTTCACCTGAAAATCATTCTTCAAAGATCTTTATTCACTGGAGAGGCTTTTCTCTTCATGAACTCTTTTTTGCTCCTCTGATATGAGCCATGAATCAGCAATAAACCCATTTTAATTATCTATCAGCATTTCTGAGGCTGGAAATACCATTTCCCTTTTACCATTGTGTAGATCTAGTTTTACGTCACTGACATTTTGTCATAAACATTTGGCCTAGTAAATCTTTCTACAAAACATAATAAAACATTCTAATCACAACTTGGATATTATAATATCATAATAATATATATATATATATATAATAATTACTATAAACGGAACATCAGTGAATGCAGATGCAAAACACTTTGACTGAACAGTATAAATACAGAATGCAGGTTTTTAATAAATGTGCAGATGTTTGAACGTATTCAGACACACAGATAAAACACAGAGGGTGACACCTGTTCCTCCTGAGTATGCGCACAGTGCATAAATGGGCAAATACAGAACAAGAACGACTGACAGCTGATTCAGCCGTTTCCTTCAGGATGCAGTTAACTGGCATGTACCCATGGAGTTTCCCTCCTTTTCCAGTCGTGTACCTGTCACTGTATGTACATCTAAGCAGTTCCTCCGTTGACAGATTGTCTGTGCTGCTTCCTTGCCACACTTCTCCAGCCTGTCAGTGTCCCCATCTCTGTTCTACAAACCTGCTTGTTGCCAGTCTGTAAGCCGGCTTCCTGTCTGTTCCCTGACATGTCTTTGCCTGTTCAGAATACTTTCTTGTTGTGGAATGGAAGCCTGCTTTTTAACCTTTGCCTCTTGTAAAGGGCTTTTAATTCAACCTGCTCTACAGCATGTGGGTCCCTTTCCCCTTTTGAGAAGTCAGAGGTTAGAAAATCTTTGATATTAACGTATGTAGGGACAAAATATCTGGTGAAAATAACTGGATTAAGTATGATAGGAAATACATGAGAGTCGCTCTACTGCAGAACATGACACACACATGGGATGGTTCATGTATTAGACTGGGTTCATTTAAAGCAGAAAACTCCATGATCCAGTAGGGTCATGCAGTCTATTATCACACCACCTTGTGTTAATGTTTCGGAACCCATCAGCTATCGGTCTGATGACAGAGAAGCCTCTGCTGGGTTTTTCTGGGGTTTCAGAGTAGCCAGCTGACATCAAGGCCAAGACTTCCTGTTCTGTGCGCTGCTCATTGTTTACAGTCAGATTAGCTACTTGAGATGGGAGACTGGAGTTAGAGTTGAGAGACGACTTGAACGGCTGGATTGTTTCACAAGTAGCTAGTTTACAAGATCACTTTAAACCAATGAAAAGGTAAATCATCCCTGATAGAGGGCAAAATCTGACCAGGGGCGTAAAGCGGGGGGGGGGGGGGGGGGGGGGTTCCACATGAACGGGACTAGTGAACAACAATCCAGAAGTTGCAGATTCATTTGAGAATTTATGCAATTTATCAGTGGAGAGCTTCTTCAAGTTTTTGAAAAGGCCACGTGTCACTTCTGATGCATATGCACGGCTCAGTGTTGTAGTGCTGTAAGGCGCACACACAAATAGAGGCAATACTACTGAGTTCAAAATTGCAACAGTGCCACAAAACCGATCGTGGATTAAGGTTATGTTGTGGCGTCAGAAGCAGTATTTGTCGTAGTGACACAACACATAAACTTAACCGTTATTCTCCTCCTGTACATCCGTTCAGCCTCTGGTTACAGCACGAGCAGCAGAGGTAGACAAGAGCAGCCCTTCAAACAAGCACATTAAAGGACACCGTGTTCACAGTGTCTGCTCATGAAAGGGACTAATCAAAAGTCCTTCGGCATCAGCGAGGAAGACATAAAGTTTGCACTTCGGCACGGTCCTGTTGATAACGTTAACAGAGGTTGCACAGACTTGCATTATGATGCGCTGGAGCTCTACTCAGTCAAAAGGAGTATTAGGCGAAGGTTAATTATAACATTATGATGATATGTTCAAATAAAATCTTGTAAAATGTAGTTTTTGATGAGAAACTTGAATAAATCCAGTTGTTTGAAGGAGATGTTTTAACATAAAATATATATTAGAGATGAATTATGACCCGTTTAACTTCTTAACACTAGCTCTAAGCCCCTTATAATTCATCATTAAAACTACTAATGCCAAAAGTTTGTTTTAATCAAACAAAATAAAAATACAATCATTTATTTTATAATCCTTTGAATTTGTGTTTTTATGCAAATATCCACTATAGATGATAACAAAGTAAAAAGATAACGCTTCAAATTTTTGACCATTAACGCAGACTTCGAGGTGGTTGAAGTACTTTTTTAGTATTTTTTTGGGGACGGTGATGAAAACGTCTGTTGTCTTGCTGTCAATTATAGTTCTTAGAGAATAAAATATAATTAGCAAAAACTGGAATGAGCAGGTCAGACTGGGATCGGTCAGCCAATCGGTGCATCTCTAGTAAGCAACAAATCAAGAGATGCAAAGAAAGGATTTCAAATGGAGGCAAGACAAACAAAACAGGCCTACGCTTTAATTATCCTGATAACATCTATCTGAATAACACCCTGTACAATATCAGACGGTTTGTCTCTGAGGATCCGATATGCTAGCTGCATTCTAATCTTAGCCATGGAGCAGCTCCATTTGGAGAGCCGCCTGTGGCAAAGCTGCCGTTAAACTATCGTCAGTGCGCATCGACTGAGCAGAGCTCTGACCTTTGTCTTCCGTCAGGCTTTCCTCACTGCCGCTGTCTCCTCCAGCATTAGATACATGGGGTGACCGTGGCTAAGTGGAGAGCAGGGCCGCCTTTCAATCAGCGGGCCGGCGGTTCCATCCCCGGCTCCTGCTCCACTAGGTTGTCAATGTGTCCTTGAGCAAGACACTTAACCCTAAAAATTGCTCCCGTAGCTGTGTCTATCTATAGATAGATACTGAATTGTAAGTCGCTTTGGATAAAAGCGTCTGCTAAATGACTGTAATGTAATGTAATGTAATACATGAGGCCGATAATGACGATTCAAAAAGCCAGATCTGGTCCAGTCAGCGAGTTACACTTCAGATATGATGCAGTCTGACTGATTCTGTAAATTACATCAGAAGTGATCATCTTAAACTGTCTGTGTGAAATCATCATAACATACGTTTTCATTAGAAAGACATTTCTCACATGCTGCCACAGTCTCCTTCATATTTGAGTGTAGCTGATTGGAGAGCCAGTTGGACATCTGATTGATACAACCTGGAGCAACACATTGTGCCCCCATACACGATGGGGGCACAGATAAAGACATCAAAAATCATCTTAATAAGGCAAGGAACGCTTTCAAAGTACTGAATAACATATGGAGGTCACAGCAGTACACCATCAAGACTAAACTCAAATTGTATCAGAGCTGTGTTTTATCCACGCTATTGTATGGTTCTGAAGGCTGGAGAATGACACAAGAAGACCTCAACAGACTATCAACCTTCCACACCAAGAGTTTAAGACGAATACTGCACATTTTCTGGCCAAACACCATTTCAAATGAAGAACTATATGACAAATGCCAACAAGAATGCATGGAGACCATCCTAATGAGAAGAAGATGGAGATAGATAGGACATGTGTTGAGAAAAGACCCTGCTGATATTACAAGAACAGCCTTACATTGGACACCAGAATGGAAAAGAAAAAGAGGCCGACCATGAAACACATGGAGAAGAACTGTGGAGAAAGAGATGCAGAGCCTTAACCACTCATGGGGCATCATCCAGCGACTCGCCCAGGACAGACGGGAGTGGAAGACTTTTGTTGCTGCCCTACATGCCAGGAGGCATAAAGGGCAATGAGATGAGAATTAGACTCAGACAACCACTCATGTCTGCTCTCTTAGATGGTGGTTAGTACAATAGTATATTACTGTGTTTGAATCTGTGAAATCTTATGTTATCTCATTGGTGCTGTTTCCATCTCAGCTTGAAGCAGCATTAATCCACCGATATCAGAACTGGATTCATATCGGTCAGACACACTCTCTCCTGTTTCCTATTCATCCAGTCAGTGGTCTCCGTGGAGACCGGGGCCTGGAGCAGTATCAGACTCCAGGACGCTCTCTCCACCCTCTATTTATCCTCTCCACCTGGCGACCCGCCAGACAGCGCTGTGCCATCGCCCTTCACTCCAGACGCTCACAATCTACTCTATTTATATCCCTCCACCTCGGTATGTGTCTCCTTTTCCCTCTCTCGCTCCTCTCATCCCTCCCACATCTTCCTCTCTCCTCCTCTCATCCCTCCCTGCCCTCTGAGCAAACAGCAGCTTCTGTGAGGAGGAGTTTAAAAATAAAGGCTGCTGAAAAGTAAAAAAAAAAGGCACAGCTCAGGTAACCGGAGAGGAGCCGCAGACAGATGGGGGAGAGGGGAGAAAAGGTTCTCCGTTGAAGGACGGCTGTACAGTAGAGTGGGACGATGCAGTGCATCAGCCACATAAGAAATAAAAAATTTTTTCAGTCAGAGAAGCAGTGGGGAATGGGAAAAGTACAAATAAAATTGATTGGTATGGTCCATCCTGCTACCCAGTTTCATTTAGGGGAGACAAATTAGGGAAGTCCTTCCGTTTACTTCAATTCATCAAGGATTTACTCTGTTTTTGGATTCTCCGTTCACCGTGGAGGGATGCCAGAAAAAACGTCTTCAAGAATTCAGTGTAACACAAGTTGAGTAATTGATATAGTATTCCTTTAACGTGCACTCTATTATAGATGCTGGTTAGCGGAACAGCCAATTAATAAAAAAATGGAAGAAATTTTGTTCTAAAATGTAATGGCATCATAGAAATTGTCCCTGAAAAAAACTACAACTACCATTAAATCTGTCCATCAGAGCAGTGTGCGTATTATATCATAGTATTCCTCTCTTCTCCTTGATATCCACCTACTTTTTCTTTTACGCCCCTGTCATTGGAGTAAATGGGGCCGTGGAACATGCATGAACCACGTGACATACTGTTGAGCAAGGTTGTTGTTGGACTAGATTTGTAGTAATTTTAATGTCATCGGGACTTTTCTTCACTGTTGATCATAATTTTCCATCTGGTTCTCTAAAGAAACTGAAACGTCTCTCCTCAGATGGAAGCGTAGCTAATGTTAGCAACACAAAGAGGTATAGCAGCCCACCTGGTTACACTGGTCAAAAACAAAGTCATTTAGCAGAATGTGGATGAATGGAAACCAGCTACAGGCTGTTGTCTGACTGCATGAGTCCATAGCAGTTCTCTCCGTGTCCCTGAGCAGAGTCAGACTGGATGCTGACCTGCGGTTCGATGCCAGGTGAATTATTAAAACCCGACATTCACCCCCCTTGTTCTGAATCTCACGCCAGGTGAGAACACACACACACACACACACACACACACACACGTGTACCTAGACGGACACACCGTGCCAGGAGATCATAGCAATGCCAGCGGGGCTCCCTAATGCAAAATTAATTTACCTCATCGCTGGGCACCTCCCCTTCTTTCCCACAATCCACTTGGCCTGGCTAATGTCCCATCTGCACTGGCTGTTCCATTTAACTGAATGGGAGCCAGGTTGAGCGGGAGAGCAGCCATACGGCCTGCTGCTGCGTACTAACTACTCTCTGTGCTGCGCTTTGATTAACAAAGGCTTTTATTTTTGTATGTGCTCTTGTCAGGCTGGAAGAGTCTCTGAAACAGCATGAACAGACACAAAACGTGGTGTAATACCTGGAATCAGGCAACATGTTCAGATCTCCACAGTTTGAAGTGGTTTTAATCATAGCAGTGTGTAACACAAAATATTCACAGATAAAAAATGGAGCAAAGAGGTAAACCGTGAAACGTGTGATTGTGATGAACTATGCTATAATTATGATATGAAATGATGCAAAAAAGAATCACACCAGTTCAACTTATCAGTGGAAGTTCAGTGTAAATGTTCCCAACGCATGGCAGCTTGTTAAAGGGAAAGATTGCTAGGACACGTGTGGATGCCCCCATTGAGATACAACGTGTGTGTGTGTGTGTGTGTGTGTGTGTGTGTGTGTGTGTGTGTGTGTGTGTGTGTGTGTGTGTGTGTGTGTGTGTGTGGAGGAAACATGTATTGTGAGTTACAACACTGACATCTGCTGGCCAAAAACCTGAGCTGCAACCTTGTAAATAACTAAACTAGACAAATTTCAGCAGGAGCCCAGGGTTTTCACAAAGAAGCTTTAGGGAAATTATTACAGGATTATGGCTACTTAAGTATTTGTCTATGTTCTTTATCAAAGATGACCAAGCTTTGTCATGTAAAAGGCCTTAAAATGGATACAATGTTAAGGCCTTGCCTCCTAGGACAGCTGAAATTAGGGATCCGGTTGTTGTACCTCCTGTAATAGACGAAACAAACATGAACTTGTTGAAATGTGTTTTTGTAGGATGTAACCACAGCAGCTGTTCTGTTCTGATATTCTAATATTTCTCAAATGTGGGGACCTGCTTCACATATCATCAGCAGTATTTTAGCCTAGCACTACAATGGTATACACCTGGTTGAATGATGAAGAATGCAGCTTTACTATTATTATGTTATTGGCTACTGTCTATTACGATCAACGAAGCTAACAACGGCGTGAAACCTTCTTTGCAATGGCAGAACTTGGCAGCTGGGACCATCAATTCTATAAATCTTCCTTAACAGACAACACGACATCGACGGCCACGTTTGACAAGCGTAGAGCGGTCAAGGGTAGAGCGGCTCGTCTTTCAATCAGAGTCGGTCCAAGTCAACGTGTCCTTGGCACCTTGAATGGTAGCCCCTGCCATTAATCAGTGTATGAATAGATGAATGACATGTAGTGTTAGAGACTAGAAAAGCCTAGAAAAGCCATTTACCATTTATGCAGCAATTGGCCACGGGGATGAAGGTGTGAACGTGGACAGAATTTGAGTTCTCTCTCAAACTCTCTTTTTTATGTTTTACACAACTACTTCTACAACATCATCGCATCAAGACCACAAAGGCTTGCAAAACCGGATTCTTGAAGAAAGATAGGCGATACAGTGGGATCAGTGGGATCAGTGGGATGCCGGCCTTTACCAACATTGAGGCCATTCAGAACAGGAATATACTACTTTTGCAGTATTCTGACAACACATCATACACCATAGTTCTGTTTACTGAGGCTTTAAGTGTCTGACATATTTGCCGGTTGGTGTCTACAGCATTGACTCACACTCATGCCTCTGCGTCCTCTCCTGTCATTCAAACTGCTGAGTTCTGGGTAAAGAAACATGTCATCCTGCGTCTGGTTATGGGTTTGGTGCACTTTTAAGCACGCCGCATTCATCTTCCGTCATAACCCACCAGATCCTTTTCAGTGTAGAACCCCCACCGACCGTGAAACATCTGCTGACAGATGACACAAGCCCACTGGAGCTCACCAAAAAGAAAGCTTGTCTCCAGGTCACCGTAACATGGAAGCTGTTCTGACCGCGCTGACATCTTTAATTCATAGTGAAAAAAACCTACTCCATTCAGAAGCAGGGCATGCTCTGGTAGATCTAGATGTGCAGATCCCAGGGCACCATGACTCATATTCAATATGGAAGCCAATAGCAGTCAGGACAGAGTAGAATTCATCTGACGGTGCTAACACACTATATTTACAGTATATCTACATATGTAACAGTGTGTCATTTAGACATGAGAAGGTCATCTTTTTGCAAAGTAGAGTCTTTTCTTGAAGGTATATCTTTCTTGTCTGGCAGCTTTTTCCTGCACTTTTAAATGTAGTTCAGTGGCGTAATATGCAAAGGAAATGTGAGTATCGACCTCCATATTGCATATGTCAGAAAGGAGGAATCAACTTGTTAGCTGTCTTCAAATTCAGGAACTGGATCCTCTGAAAGACAAATTCCCCAACTCTACTAGTCTACTAGTCTACCATGCTGATGTGTCCCTGGGCAAGACACTTAACCCCGAGTTGCTCCTGTAGCTGTGCCTACGGTGTGAATGTTAGATTAAATGCTAGCTAGTCCTGATTGGCAGGTCTCACTCCTCTGGTTCTATAAAACCAGAGGAGTCGCCCCCTGATGGACATTAGAAAGCACCACAACAACACCACAATAATGACTTTGATTATAATAGTAAAATGTGCTTAAATTGAAGAAAAGGACAAAGATCATGATTGGAATCAGAAACTGTCATGGAATCTCAGTGTTCTAGACGTTGCTGCCTGGACAGAAATGACAACTTCTCAACTTCGTAGTTCAATACAGGCAACAGATCCCAATCACAGCTGGTAAAAATCGAATGATCAGCTCTTTCTAAACAAATGCAGAACACCAGCCGTTTATTTCAGAGATTAGTATCAGTTCAGCAGAGAAATTCACTGATTCCACGTTCCATGTTGATCGAGGTGACGCTGGTATAGTTTGCGTGTGTGTGTGTGTGTGTGTGTGTGTGTAGCCCTGCAGCCTCACACAACGCTGAATAATGCTGAACTGCCACCTTCACCTTTTCAGTCCTCTACAGCAGCCTCAGAGCTAACTCACTGCCACACTGCTGCTCACACTTGAAGAGCAAACTGACTTCTCTACACATCTTCTTGGTTCGAGATCGGCCGATCGACCAATTTTCACAGAAAAATAACCGGATTCATCAGAAGAAGCCTATTGGTTCAATCTGGTTCATCCGTATCGTATGTTGCCACATATCCAAAGTCATGTAGTGTTTAAACTGCAGTGTGTTGCATTGCAAATGTTTTAAGTATTTAGGTAATCAGATTTTCACCAAGATGTTTGTATAAATAACTTTATTACAGTTTAACCTTATTTGGCGTAAACCTTTTCATAAAAAACATTTATGATAAAAAACCAACATGAAGGGGCACTATTAATGGTGCATCTGTTTTCATGTCTAAAAACATACTGAACATGTTTTGACCTATCAACCCACACTAATGTATATGCAAACAAGAGGTCAAGAATATGTATACTAGTGAATAGTGTGTATAACAGACTGTGAATCTGACCATCTGATTGAAATCAGTGCTAAAAGAAACTGTGAGGTTAGACTACAGCTTATTGATGGTTAGTGTTTAGACTCACAATTTAAAAACAGGTGAGTTTTATTACTATTTAAAACCATTTTCACACGTGTTCATTTATTACATTATTACTCACAACATTGTTGACATTAGCTAACTGTTGGCCAGTGAGACCAGCTAGTTTGGTGGGCGTTTGGTTAGGTCTGTTTGCATTTGTACCTTTGCCGTTTTCGTTATGTTTTGTTTATTTTTTTCTGGAGTTGCGACACGTTGTCTGTAAATGCACATATTGAATTAAAAAAAAAAACGAACATCTGGCCTTTTTCTGTAAGCCCTCTGTATGTGTGTGTGTGCCATCACACACACGGTGGTCAGTATGTTGATATACTGATAAACAATATGAGTGTGAAGAATGAATATTTCTCAATTTGATGCTCAATTCCTGAATTTCACTGTATCAATTAATTTACATATCATGTTTACGACATATTTATTTACATGATATGGTTTTTGGTATATGATTCAGCTTTCTTCATAGAACATCATTTCATGATAATTTCATGTGTGGTAGTTACAAACCAACACATCAGTCACTTCAGCACACACTGTGACTCCATGGGAACCTCCATATTTAAAGTGAATGCAAAGTCAATCCAAAGCCTGCTTTTTAGATTTTCATATTGTAAGTGAGCTGGGGATTTCAGGGATTTAGGTAGAACAATAATTGAGGATGATTGTTGTTAAAGTTCTAAGCACTCATTCAAACAAAGAGGTCCCTCTCTACATTGATAGTTCATTCTGCACTAAATGCCCTCTGCTGAGAAACTGAGTTCAACTTTTCTCTTTAGGCTTTATGTTATAAACTCTCACTCACACATGTACTCACGTTCCTCTTTTCCTGGCCCGGGTACATGCATTAGGCTCTCATTACACCGGTCAATAACAAAGCTTTCTGTACACTTACACAGCCACAACAGAAGGAGTGGCATGTCACCTTAAAGATCAGCCTGATCAGCCTAAGTGTTGCTAGCTTCAGGGCTAACCACCGTCACTTTAATCAGCAAGTGGGAACCCGACAGAGGAACTTTGGTTCTTGAGGAGTTGTACCATTTATTCAGCAAAACAAATAAACTGTACACTCACTGTACTGCTACGTTCACAGCTATAACGTTACTGTTTCATACTCACCGTCACACACGCTCTCTCTCTCTCTCTCTCTCTCTCTCTCTCTCTCTGTCTCTCTGTTTCTCTCTCTCTCTACTGCTCAGTCAGCTGACTCTTTTAAGCTAAACCATCAGATTCAGCCACGATCTCCCTGAGCCAATTGTGCCTTAAAAATTGTTCCCGCTCCACATCCCAGCATCCCGATCTTCATCTTCGGGGGGGGTATAACTGTACTAAAATGGAGTCTAATCTCCAAAGACGCTTCTTCATTTCTTAAATCCATTGTGCTGCATATCAGTAAAAGTATTTGATCCCTCTAATAATAAACTGTCTCCTCCAATTAAACTGTTCTTAAGTACAGTACTTGTTCTTCACCAAAACATTTCTATACTACTTAATAATTGTACTCCACTGCAGAGGGAAATGTAGTTCTTACTTTACCACATTAGTTTGACGGCTATTGTTACTCATAATGTGCAGAAAAGAAATGTATACAAAACATGTGGTGAGCTTATAAACCATACATGATGCAGTGTACTAGATGAAACCAGTATGTTGTAATGTAGCTCAACATTTGCGGTGCTTTTTTCAGACAGAAAAGGCCCCTTACATGTTAAAGAATCAGTAATAATAATCCAATAATATGAATAATATAATAAAACACTCTGAAAGGAGTCATTCTGTATAATGATCAGTACTCTTGTCCACGCTGATTGTACTTCTGTACTACTGTACCGCTACTTCAGTAAACTTGCGAATGAAGGACTTTTACTTTGAATTGAGTATTCATATAGTGTTAAGTATTCATATAGTGTTGAGTATTCATATAGCGGTAACTTTATACCTAATGCATCCCAACAACAAAGACAATATAAAACTTAAGAAGTTGTCAAATTGAATAGTTTGCAGAAGGTATGTTCACTTATTAATACACACTTCAAAGTAACTACAGTAAGGACAATATGACAGAAGTCAGAAGAAACACCAGTATCATCCTGCAGGTCACTATGAGCTCACTATTGATGACAATCCCTGAGGAAACATTGTGACTGTAACACAGGTGACATACAATATTACTAGAGATGTAATAGCGCCATACACTCTGTAGACAGACTGTGTGTGACTATAGGACTTCAGTCCTTTGTGATCATAAAGAGATCATAAAGTACAACAAGGTCATCATGTAGCTATAATAACACTACAGTGTGTCATCTATTGGGTAGACATAATCGACTATAAATGGTGTGTTTTTTCTTTGAGTCGCCCTCCCTCACGTTCAGACGTGCTCTGATCCACTTCCAGCGGAACCAGACCTGACTCACCCTGTGTGCAGCCACGGGCCTAACCCAACAAGCCCAACTTGACAGCCCTTTAAAATGTCCCCGTTAACTCGTCCTCTGCAATGACACTTCTCTCTCACACACACATACACACACACACACACACACACACACACACACACACACACACACACACACACACACACACACAAACGCAAACACAAACACACACACACACACACGGGCCTCTGCAGATGCAGACGGCGGGGCCCGGGCCCGGTCATTCTCCCCCGGACTTTGGTACCTTTATGTGCGATTTGCGCAGAGCAGCAAAAAATCCCACGAAACCGCAGCATCATCCAGAAGATGCGCAGAGAGAGGCGGGGGCTCGTGTGCACCGGGTACCCGAAAAACACTGCATTGACAATAGTGTTCCGAGCCTCCTGGGCGGAACCTGAGCTGCATTCTGCCCTACTATCATTATTCACAGCCTCGGTTCTCGTCATCACCCCCGGTCTAGCCCCGCCGGAACCGGGACTCCACCCGATGCGTCAGTGCACGATGGGAGCTACAACTACAGAGCACCACAGCAGAAAGTAGAAAGTGTCCGCTTACCTGCGCCGGTCCGCCGCTCCTCTTCCCTCTGCTGCACCGGGCACCGTCAACTCCGCAGCGGCATTAGAAAACTATCCACCCCCTCCTCGGTGCTGTCGGCCCTACCGGAGCTCTGACTCCGTGTTTCTGTCAATGCAGTGCAAGTCTGTCTGTCTCTCTCTCTCTCTCTCTCTCTCTCTCTCTCTCTCTCTCTCTCTCTCTCTCTCTCGCTCGTGGACTCGCTGCACTCTTCCCCTCCTTTCAGCTGTTCTCTCTCTGCAAGCGCGCATCCCCGGTTGTTTCGCAGCGTGCACGCGCTCCACACGTAACATAACAGGGGTTGGCGGCCGGACAGGTGGAGGGCACGATAAGTCCTGTGGCCAGAATATAATGATGGTGGATACTTAGATCACTAAATATAGTTGTATCTTATATTAGTACCAAATTATGATAGGACACAATAGACTACAAACCAAATCACATGTATATGATTTTATAATAGGCCTATGTGCTGTTAATTAACCACAAATAGGGGAAAATATCATGTCAAAATTATTTTAAAAAATGTATAAACTCACATCACCGGATAAATATCCCATTAAATCACATGACAATTTATCAGAACAAAACGTTGACTTGGAAAAAAAGCTGTCAAAGTTGTAGCCTTGTAGCTAGCTACTCCTTAGCTTAAATAGCTGTTGACAGGTTGGATTTATGTGTTTTTAAACTCAACCTGGTTTCATGATGAAGAAAAGTATTAAACATGGGTAGAACTTTTCTCTATCTGTTAATATGCTCAGCCATCCTGTCAGCTGTCTTATTTTTGCAGAAATATGGCTACATACAGTTTGTCACTTCAACGCAGTTAGCTTAAGTGTTAACATGTTAACAGCTATTGGTTGTTAAGAGCAGCCACTAAACTAAAGTTATAGGATATATTAAAGTGTTAGTGTAGTTTTAGTTTTTACTATAGCATAATGAATAGCCTGTCACCACACAAAAGACGTCACATAAAACTGAGCTCTACCGGCAAGTAGAATTAAGAGTAAAGTTAATGCAACCCAAGCTAGCTAGGCATTAGCCACTATATGACCATGGTGCAGTAGCTAGCGCTAAGCATGGTGGGTCATTCGTGCTACAGAGAATGAGATCTGCACTATTATTTAACTTTTGACACCTGCATAGACCACTGTGTATGTAACCAGAATACTACTTGGCCTTACGAGGACATACTCTGTATGCCTATGCCACTGGATCTGACAGGCCTGATTTTAACATATGAGTTAATGCATTCAATGATAAAGTTATTTTCACAGATGTTATGGTTTCATGACTTCCACATTACCAGACAACAAAATAAACAAACAAACATTTTCAACTTGGGATGGTTTCTATTGCTTTAAAATAGGCCTTCATGTAGGATGTAGCCTGCATGATGTTTAAATGTTATTTCAGAGCCTGAAAACATTTCAAGGGGCTTAGTATAATACTGAGTCTACACAGCATTGGTATCATAGCCATAGAAATTCTACCAACCACTGGCATAAAACACCATGTTTTTGTGTGTAAATTACTCATAATTCAATGTAAAGCTGAACACAATACCTACTCATAACTTTTTATTCCTTATTACTTTATTCTGCTCTGACTTTATTGATGTATGTTAAAACAAAGCCTATATAAGATATTTCCCCATAGTACAGTCCAAAAAAAAACAACAGAAAGACACGTTTTTACTTTTAAATGATAATGATCTGTGAAGTTATAGCAGAATAAAACATGTTTGAGGGTTTTTTTTGTGCAAATCAGGAATAATTAATTGAAAATCTGACCATTTCATTATATTAACACTGAATCCAACATATCATGAACTGGATTAATCTATTTCATGTTGTGTCTGCACTGGGACAGACCCATTACACACACACAGAGCAGGCCCAGCTTCTTGTCCCAGTTCATGCCAGTGCTGGCTTTTTTATTTATTAACTATGATGAAAGTCTTTAACCAGGCAGTTTTTGATGCCTAAACTTCAAAAGGTGCACCCCAACAATTACATGTGAAAGTCAGTTTACAGCGGATGAAACCGATGATCTCAAGGCCTCTTCTCATCTGACAACCTGAAAGAGCCTTGTGTCTTTTACATTGTTTCCATCTCTATTTTCTCCGGTGCAAAAGGAAAGCACACATGGTTAGCAAGTTCTTCTGTTGAAATTGAAACTGAAGTTTATTTTAGCCTTTCATTTATAGGCTGAAGCTAAATCATATTACAATACATCATATATATGGCAAAATAAGTAAATTAAAGTGCTAAATTCCTATTTTGACCAAACAATTATGTATTCTTTCATTAAATTATTTGTAACAATTCTTTAACTTCCATGGTATGCTACCAATTTAACTGACTTCCACTGTTCCATAAAGACACCTCTTCATCCTTATATACAGTAAGACGACTTCTCATCTTTATTTGTTCATTTCTTTGGATCCACTAGAGGGAAGCAGAGTCAAACACAGCTGGTTTGTGCTCAGAGTGTGAGAGCTCAGTATTACAGGAGCAGCTGAGTTTCACTTTGAGAAGATTCTTAAATAACATGTTGGTGGGATGAGCTTTTTGTCTGGTGTGGATGAAGAGAACCACACAACTATAAAAAGGAGTCGGGCCACCTGAACTTGACTTAAAGTGTCCAGTCCCCCCAAAGAAAAACCCTGTGATGTCAATATCTGTGTCAGCGTGGTGGTGCAGGGGTTAACACTGTTGCCTCGCAGCAAGAGGTGACAACAGAGTTCTGGGTTCTTCTGGTTGGAGTGTTCATGTTCTCCTCGGGTCAGCGTGGGCTTTCTGCAGCTTCCTCTCAGGTTAATCGTCTGTAGTGAATGAGAGCTTGAATGGCCCAAAATCACAAATTTGCCTCAGAGGGCTTTACAATCTGTACACATACGGCATCCTGTGACCTTTGACCTTCACATCTGAACAGGAAGAACTCCCCCAAAAAAACCTTTAAAGGGGAGAAAAGAAGAAGAGACCTTAGAGAGAGCAACAGAGGAGTGATCCCTCTATCAGGATGGACAGAAGTGTGATAGATGTCATGTGTACAGAAGTAACAACATAACAGAGTTACAACACAGTATTATTATTATTATAGTATTATATTGGGGTGTAGGCAGAACTCTCAGAGATAGACCACATGTCATCAAATTAATCTAGATACACTACGGTAAGTAGAGAAATTAGTTGTTTTTTTGGGTGAACTGAAAATGAAAATCACATGAATGACTTTCTGGAGAAAAGCTCTTCACTTCAGAGATTCTATTGGGGGCGACTGTGGCTCAGTGATACAGCAGGGTCTTCCTTTAATCAGAAGTTCAGGCGGTTCGATCCCCGGCACCCCAATCTGTGTCGATGACTTGTGCCTTGCACTTAACCCCAAAATTGCTCCCACAGGTTGTTTGGTGTATGAATGGATGTGACTGATTAGATAGAGTCCTGATGGGCAGGTAGCACCTTGCATGGTAGCCTGCCGTCACTGTATGAATGGGTGAATGATGACATGTAGTGTTAGAGAGCTTTGAGTGGAAGACTATAAAAGAGATATACAAGTACAGTCCATTTACCATTCCTGATGTTTCAGAAGCAGACAGTCGTGTTCATCTTCACGTCACTCTTCTAGTTGAGTTTGTGAATGAATGACACACTTCTTTGTCTCTGTGTGTGGAACATGTTGTTGTTGTTGTTGTTGTTCTAAAGACACAGAGGAAGACAGATAGTCAGATGTGATCAACTAGTCTGAACACTCACTCCTTCTTATCAGCCAACACATTCTCACTCCCAACTGGTCAAATACGTCGCTCTGTCAGTGATCCAAACTACGACACTCTAGGTTCCCTTCTTGCGTCAGTTTTGGACGTGTCAGGGACGGCTTGTCAGTTTCCATTCCTTACATGCATAGTGTCCGTTCAAAATAAGCTCCCGCCTAATTATCCCACAATTACTTGCATGATGTCAGACAGAGTTGCCAACTTGTTGCACTTCGTTTGAACTGGGATTTAAAGATCTGGACCCAGGCGTTGTTTCACTGTAGTGATTCAATCTAACGAAGTACATTCCCTGCTGTGAGTATAGCTAAGCTACTTGTGTGCACAACAGCACCCTCACATTGTGCTGCTCTTCTTTTTTTTTTTTTTTTTAGCTAATTTGTGTTTATAAATGTGAACTAATACTGCCAATGATTGGTTTTATGTCTCCCAGCAATGTCCTCTTTATTATTAAATTAATAAATAGCACTTGTGGTCTCCTGCTATGACGAGTCAAAGTGTGTGTTGTGAGAAAGGCCAGTGACGACATGGTTGTAAATTGCCATTATTGACATGTTGGGTGCACTTGTTCTCATTTCCAGTTTTAAATAATCTACTTTGTCTAACAGTCTCTCTCTCGTGTTGCATGCCATATCTGCACATCTAAGATATGAACTGCAGCTCCAAAGTCTCACAAAACTGTGCCCTTAATTCCTTTGAGTGTCCAACAACACAATCATTGGAGCGTCAATGGTAAAGTACCACACTTTATTGCACAAGGGACAAGACACACAGTCACACACCATTATTGTACACTGTTTGCAGCTGACATTTGGCCAGTTAAAGCCTTTCAGAGTTTACACATGTCGGGGTCAGTCTCCAGTCTTTGTTCACTTGGGGTGCGGCGCTCGGCCCCAGCCGGCCCTCTCTCTGGTGTGCAGCCTGAAGTGGGTGTTGAGGTGTGCCGACTGGTTGAAGCATTTCCCGCAGACGTGGCAGCGGAAGGGCTTCTCCCCCGTGTGGATCCGGTGGTGCCTCTTGAGCATGCTGACCGTGGTGAAGCTCTTCCGGCACACTGCGCAGCTGTATGGCTTCTCCTTGGTGTGCCAACGCATGTGGACCTCCAGCTGGCAGGCGAAGCTGAAGCCCTTCCCGCACTCCTTGCAGTTGTGCCACCTCTGGATGCTCTGGCTCGGGTGAGAGGAGCGAGAGGGCGGGGGCTTCAGGGATCTGACGTTCTTGATCTGCAGTATGTGCGCGCTCTGTTTGCCGTTTGAGCGCAGGAACCCTCTCGCCTGCTGGTCCGTTCTCAGCGTCCTGTGACTCTTTGTGGCGCCAGCTCGAGAATCGCCCTGAGCCGCTCTGCAGTTTGAATGAACAGTCACGGAGGGCGGTGAGCTGTCGGCCTCCCCGTCGCTCTCTGCCTTCACCTCCTGGGATGCAAGTGGAGCCGGGGACGCGCTCTGTCTGCCGCACACTGTTGGTGCCGGCGGAGGATGTGACCTCTGTGGTGGTTCCACGCGACTACAGCTTCCTTCCTCTGAGTCGCTCGCTTCTTGTGAACAATTGGTCGGACAGTTTTTGAGGTTTGGCTCTTCTTTGATTTGCGGCAGCAGCTCCACGCCGATTCTACACTCGGATTCCCGGGGCTGAGCGTCCTCTTGGGGCTGGACAGAGTGAGGCTCTGAAAGAAACAGGAAACATCTTCAGTCATGCTGGCGTGTTGCTGTGACCTTTGCAGGGAGGACCAAAGATGAATTGCTTTCATCTTTTAGCATGCCGTGAAAACAAGGCCCCGCTTTCTCTTTGTTTTCTCTTTGTTTCAACAAAAATCCATTCAAAAAGGGTATGATTTAAATTGTGTTTCATATTTATTCTCGTTATTATCAACTCAAGATCTTTTTCGTTGCCAGTGTTTTGGTACACTTTGTAAAAAGAAAAAAAATGAAACACCAAAGTCACCAAAGTACCTTGTCATTTGCAAGTGCCATCATCATTTTAAGTGTTGATTTATTTTATTTCTGCAGATTGAACCTTGAAATCATACAGGCTATTAGACTGTAGACACAATTTTAAATTCTTATATTATTGATAGGTTGTCCTGCTAAATGTAGCACACATATTCTCCGTCTATTGTTCTGATATTGAGCTCCTTTTCTTCAATAACTAACAAGTTGATTTTTACTTAATCCCACACACAAATACTCACAGGAGCAGGAAATGAATTGAACACCAGCCAAATACAGGGGAAGGCAGGTGAACACTTGAGGTCAGCAGGGGGGTTTTCCTTACATTAAGAAATATTAGTTTGAAAAGAAATAGTTATATCATGCTCAGGGTTATATGATATATTCCACCTTTCTACTGTCTGGTGCAACGGACTCTGTGTTTACAGTCTACATAGTTTCAGAAGCGGAGGACAAAACTTCAAACTCATGATGTTACAGACTCATCTGAGTCAAAACTCACTGAAATGTGGGCTACTTTCATTAGGGGAGGGGTTAGATAAGAAGCGTTAGATGCTGTGGGGAGGGGGAGACGACGAGACCATCGTGATTTGCTGTTGTGCTCACATTCAAGGATTCGATGATCATTAACTGTCATTATGCAATGTGTGTTTGTGTACGTCTTTACCTGCAGACCACTACGTGGAGAGTTTGTTTTGTACTGTCTGACCTCCAGTGTTTTAACATTAGCTAGCTCTCCCTTCAGTTCTCAGTGGTTCTCTTCCATTTCCCTGTTTGTTAATCAGAGCAAAGGCCCACCATTCCTCCGACATGTCCTGTACTACACACAACTTTAAGATACCTTCTACAGCAGGTATAGTAAAACCACAATATGGAATATTACTCTGGAATGGGTTTGGAGATCATTTCTTAATTTAAGAATTTTGGATGCTATTTAATAACCCATAATAAGAGAAAAATCGATCTCAAAAGATCATTGATACATTAAAATGTGATATATGTGATAAATGTGATATATGTGAAGCCCGTACTGAAACAGGTCTATCCATGTAGATGGGAAGTTGTCTCTACATTTGATTATAACGTACTGTTGTTTTTTCTTCATTGAAAACTGCCTTGTGAATGTATTGTTCTAATATTGTATTCACAGTGTTATTATTTTCTGTTTTTTAATTATTATTATTATTACAATGATTTTCAGTTGCAGTTAGGTTAAGGAGACAAAAGTACTTGGATAGGGTTTTTTTAGGAACATGTGCAAATATGGGTAAATACACCATTATCACATTATATTTACATTAATATTTGACATGATTTGCTATAATATTCAGTCCGATGTCATCCTTTTTTCAAAACATTCACGTTGAAAGTATTAAAAACAGTCTGTTTGTACAACTTGTATCACTCTTATTGCTCAGTTTCTCCTACTGTTGTAGAGAGTTTCCATTTAGCAAAACATAAACAAGATGTAATAATAATGTATGACATGCTGAGCGATGGGTATGAGCTTCAACACACAACTACAGCGATGAGCGCCGCTCCGTTAGAACGGACATGTTGTGACCGGGATTTGGCGTAACATCCAGCACTCGGTGACCAGAGCGGGTCGGTGACGGTCAGCTGGTCCTCACCTGGCTGCAGCAGGAGCCGCTGGACGGCTACGTTGAGGAGCCGCTTGAGCCGCTCGTTCTCCTCCTTGGACCGCAGGATCTCGCTCTGGTACTCCGCCACCGTGTTCTTAACGGCGCGGAAAATCTCCTCGGCGGCCGCAGTCAGCCTGTCGTTGAGGAACGCGTTGAGCAGCTCCAGTTTGGTCATGTTTTCTGATGCTGTCTTCGGGAGGCGGAACGTCCTTCTGTTTACATCCACTGACCCGGAAGTAGAAGCGTACCGGCCTCTGCGTCATGTTCAGAGCATTGGGGGGGGGGTGTACCGCCACCTGCTGGACAGGAGACCTGCAGCACATCACTGTAGGTTCCAAGACCCAGGCACCCCGGTACCGACAAGATCCCGGTAAATGAGCGGGTGTTAATTTAGAAACCTTAAATCAGGCCGACGTGTGGAGCAACTGTTTCAGACGGCCAGTCGTCCCTCTAACCCTGTTGTCTTTGAGAGGGGCCTTGACTTATTATCTAGTTTTAAGGTTGATTATATATTTTTGATTGATTATACATAAAGCGTATTGTTACAAACCTGCTCGATGCACGTGGCAGGAGGGGAGACCAGTGAAGTTAAAGTGCCAATGCAATGCTTTATTTGAAATAAACACACTACAACATTACTGCTGACTACGAGCACGGGACGTGTGGGGAGTGAATGCATCAGCAGTGAGTGGAATGTTTGGATGAGTGAGGAACGTGCAAGTGTTTGAAAAGGCAAAATGTTCACCCAGACAGACCAAAGACTTTGACGGTGTGGATTCTAGATAAGAGGAAGAGATAGCTGATGTTTGATGTCTCTGTGGAGGCCAGATGGAGAAATTACACCCCTCCTGACTGCAACTGCGGTCAAGTGAGCTGGCATCCGCAGAACGTCGATCACGTCAGCCGGCACTTGAAATGTAATGCTCGCCTGTTCGTGGTGCTACGGTACGGGTGCTTGGATAGCCCAAAAAGCACGGAAATAGATCTATATTCAGTAGGAGCAAGTTGCGGCAGCTGAGCTTGCCACAGGAAGTGCCTCTACGAGCTGCCGCTGCCACGATTTGAGCTTGCCCTTTCTCTCTATATTTGAGCAATAATTTGCCCATTTGATGTAACAAGTCAGACATTATTTTGTACATTATATGAAATCCAACAATAAACAAATCTGTGTAAAAAAAACAACACACTGCTGTACTATCTTTAATTGAAAAAGGGTTCGAAATGTATAATATTACCTAATAATAATCTTTGATCTGTAATAAAAACATTTCCTTCGTTGGTTAGCTAAAATTGGAGTTCTGTTTATGATTACCCCATATCTATGTCCATGTCTAATTTCATGAGATTTTACTGTACAGTTTTTGAGAAAATGAAAGGCAAAGTTAGCTCAAATGGCATTCATATTCATAATTTCCCCATATTTGACAGGTTATAAAAACAAATCCAGAAAAGGTTATGTCAACCTTTTACTGGATTGATGTTCATAAGGACCGCTACTATGTCCTTGTCTAATTTCATTTCAATTTTACTGTACAGTTTTTGAGAAAATTAAAGGCAAATTTAGCTCAAATGGCATTTATTTTGATAATTTCCTCACATTTGGACTTTGATTACGTGGACATGGTAAGGGTCCTTATGAACAACAATTCAGTGAAAGATTAAGGTTAAGGATTTGTTTTTATAACCAATAAAATATGGGGAAATTATGAATATCAAAATTTCGTTTAAGCTTACTTTCCCTTTAATTTTCTCCAAAACTGTAGCGTAAAATCTCTACAGAAATTAGACATGGACATAGTAGGGGTCCTTGGAATTCCTGTCATCAAAGTGAAAATATGAGGAAAATATGAAAATGAATGCCATTTGAGTTGACTGCCTTTAATTTTCTCAAAAACTGTACAGTAAAATGTCATGAAATTAGATATGGACATAGTAAGGGTCCTCATGAACAACAATCCAGTGGAAGTGTAAGATAACCTTTTATGGATTTGTTTTTATAACCTGTCAAATATGGAAAAATTATGAATATGAATGCCATTAAGACTGTACAGTAAAATTGCATTACATTTGACATGGACATATATGGGGTCATCATGAACAGAACTCCAATGGAAATTTTAGCTAACCAATGAAGGAAATATTTTTATTACAGATCAAAGATTATTATTAGGTAATATATTTTGGAGCCCTTTTTCAAATAAAGATAGTACAGCAGTGTAACTTCAGATTGTATTATTGTTGGATTTCACATAATGTACAAAATAACGTTGTTTTTGACTTGTTATATCAAATTGGACAAATTATTGATCAAATATAGATCTATTTCCGGGTTTTTTGGGCTATCCAAGCACCATGGAGCGTCGGCTAACGTGACCTACGTTTCGCGGATGGCGGCTCACTTGACTGCAGTTGACTGCAGGCTCCTGCTGAGTTAGTCCAGTGCAGAAAGGGAGTGGTTGTAACAGTCTATTACTATATAAAGTATATGAAAAATGTGTTTCATGAATTAACCAGAAAGAGACTCATTGATGGACAGAAGACCCAGGCCCAGGTAGTGCTATTTCTGCATAGGAGTGCTGATTTGTGGCCTTGGGGATGTCTGAAAGCTGCCATGTGTAGTTAGTCTGCTTTGTGCATTGTACTTAATGGGAACTTGGAAAGTGACAGCATACATTCACAATACACATATATAGGCACATTCTGTCACTGTTTTTGAAAACCGTTTCCTAACAGAATAATCAGTCATATGCTACATTCCTTTGTGATCTCCTGGTCACCCTATTTCCCTAAGGGCTCCCATATTTTTCTGAAATTTCTCTTTTATTTTCCCTCTGAATAACCATTCTCCTCAAGAATGCAATAAATAATTTAAAGTACTCTCCCCTGCAGCACACTATCCCACCAGGTGTCAGTTTTGTGTTATTTTTTTTTACTGGAACATTCTTTCATGGATTTACTTCTGGAAATTCACCCCCTCAAATAAATACTTACTACAGCTGCCAGTTCATGAATTGAAACTACAGTAATGAACATTGGCCCTGCAATAAACCCTCTATGAAGGTTACAACGCTCCATTTCTAAGAGGGGTTGATTCAACTTTGTGTTAATTTTGAATTGTAGAGCATTGTACAAAGAGGTGTTCTAATATTTGGTCACACCCATGTCATTCACAATCTCATCTAATTCACATACCTTTACCTCATATGTTTTATGTGGAATTAAAAAGATATAATACACAAACTGTGAGGTTTGTTGAAGTCACCAGTTATACATTTGTTTTGCTAATCGACTATCATCACCTGATGCTGATCCCTAACCTGGAACAAAGTATTGGCAGAACACTACTTTAAATCAGCAGTCATTGATCCAGCTGGTCATTAAAAGCACTTTTTATTACACAGTAATATGTACAAGTGACTTTGAGAGAATAGGTCAGGGCTGAGCCAACATGTATTAAGTCCAAAAGATGAGTTGATCTTTTCTCAGATCACATTCATGAACCAATGCTAACACAAAAGAGAAGAGAACCAAAGACAGCGTTGTTGAGTTCAAACAGTGTTGGGAACATACAAACACAAACGGT
Organism: Cebidichthys violaceus; assembly: GCF_023349555.1. Classification (NCBI taxonomy): domain Eukaryota; kingdom Metazoa; phylum Chordata; class Actinopteri; order Perciformes; family Stichaeidae; genus Cebidichthys; species Cebidichthys violaceus. Next base: position 12,923,670 of record NW_027176340.1, on the reverse strand, counting down.
ACCTGAGGTGTTCATCAACAAAGCCCAGAGAGCACGCACACATTTAGCCCAGACTAGTTGTTTCAAAGGATACCCACTGAATAAAAGAACTGGTTAAAAAGATTAATTAAACATTTACATTTCAGTCAAACATTATAAAAACAGTGAAGAGCATCCACTGGCAGAAGGTGCTCTCCATGAGATCTGAGCCCCATACACCTGATGAACGATCCGACAGTAACATGACTGATCCTCCCCTCAGGCCCTGACTGACTGAGTCATCATTAAATTAGAAGTGATACGTTTAACGTCATAATCTGGGAACTAGCTGGGCAACAGCAGTGTTAACCCATCACAGATGTAGAAAAACAAAAACACAAGTAATGGACACACACACACACACACACACACACACACACACACACACACACACACACACACACACACACACACACACACACACACACACACACACACACACACACAACAGGATTCATTATTTCTGTTCTCAGCTTGCTCTTCCCTTTGCATACACAGTATACAGATAAAACGACACATTCAGCAAGATTTAACATCTTCTAGAACTCATGCTAAAGTGATGACGCTCTTAACATCTCCCAGCACCAAAGCTCGTTTTCAACTTTCTCTTTTCAAGACCTGAAAAGTTTGATCATGTCTGTCATGAACAGACATGATCAAATAATAATCGAAGCCCTGCAGAAGAACTGTCAGGGTGAGCAGATGATCACATGGGCAGGAAATAAAAATGGAGAGAATATGTCTAAAAAGGTAAAGTAATACAAATATAAACTGAAAAAAAAATGTAACCTTTAGGAATTTTTTTTTTTTTTTTTTTTTTTTAAACACTACATAGTGGGTGATGGTCTTCACTTATGTGAACAAGACATGGTTGTGGGAGGGGAGTAGATGGGTCCCTCAGCTGTCAATCATCTCGGACAGTTCCTGCAGCAGGTCGTCCTCTCCGATGCCAGGGTCCACGTCTTCCTCAAGGTGGTCCTCAGTGAACTCGTTGATAAGCTCCTCAAAGTCGTCCATGGCCGAGGTGGAGGCAGCAGCGCTGGAGGTGGAGGCGGAGCGGGTGGCGGATATGCTCAGTCTGCGGGACTTGGGCTGGGTGGGCGTCTTCAGGACCGGGCTGAGAGGTACAGAGAAGCGGGTTATTCATTTAGTGAGCGACAATGCTGCCTTCATGTCAGATGAAAGAAAAAAAACAAAAAAAAACCATCAGAACAACTTCCATACATTTTCACTGGGATTGTCTAATTTTTCTACAAAAACTTAAAAAATGGCAGGAGGACTGTTTGGAGTTGTTGCTCTTCATCAGAATGTTACCCTCCTCACTTGAGGGGAGATGATTTCATGTTAAAAACTCTCTGTGGACTTTTACCTTTGGGGGACTGTACAGGCCTCGCAGGCAGCAGAAACTATGACGCTCTGCTTACTGTCTTGGCTCAGACTCTGTTTGAAGACGGGGACCGTCTGGAGGTCCTCTCTCAGCGGGCTGGAGCCGGATCCGGAGTCCAACAGGGTGCCGGGACTTCGGGGAACAGTAGAGCTCAGCTGAGCCTCTGCATTAGAGGACGGGAACTCCTGACAATGGAAGAAAAGTTACTAGAGGTCAGTAACAGTGCTAGATGCTTTAGATTTAGATTACTCTTTAAATTTAAGAATAGATGACAATCCAATTATCTGTTGATAAAATACATAAGAGAAAACTTTAAAGACCAACTGTGTAAATGGTCGGAAAGACAAAACATAGAAATGTGTAAATAAAAAGTAATGAATACAAAACTACAACACCAGGCAGGCATGATAAATACATCCACGTATTAGAAATAAATAGTAAAAAAAAGGGTACATTTACAAAAATGAGGAAATATATGGGAATATAAAAGCAAAAGTGACATTAAATTGATTTCAGATACATTTGAAAAGGTCTTGGCACATGCTCCAGCCTACCCGTCTGTCTTTGCACGGTGACTCCTCCAGCACTGTGGAGGTGCTGTTCAGAGGTTTGACAGCAGCGACAGCAGACCGCTCTGCTACCCTCCTCTTCTGACCCGGCTTCAGCTGCACTGCAGGCTTCACCACAGACGGCCTCACGTTCAGCTTGGGCCTCACTGAAAAGGAGGCACGGTCTTAGTGACGAATATAGAACTCTGTGAAACAGGTCCAAATCTACTGCGGGTCAAACAGAAACATGGGTATGCACGACAGTTAAAGGTCCAATACCTTTGGTGTCTGCAGTGTGTTCTGGGGATGTCTTCTGATTATTGTTCTGCATGGCTGGTGACGGTGCAGTAGAACTCCTTGTGTTTTTGTCTGGGACCTCCCTGGAGCGGCTGGGGCTCTGTGAGTCGGACTCGGTCTCCAGCGGAGACGAGCTCTGCTTCACAGGAACTGAGGTGGCAGCTTTGACGGCAGCCCGTCTAGCACCAGGAGCGCTGTTCAGAGGGGAAGCAGCCTTGGATCTGAGGGGGATCGGTTTACCAACTGGGAGCTTTTGGGTGGAGAGGGTAGAGTCGAGGGCCACAGTGGTGGAGGAAGGTGATGAGGAGTCTGGGCTCATCTGACTGACTCTGGCAGGAACCTTCCTCTTCAGGGTTCCTTCATCGGTGTGTTTCTGAGCAGACTCCGCTTTTGCAGAGTCTCTGGCCTGCTCCTCCATTTCCTGCTTGCGGAGGCGTTTCTCCCGCATGATCTCCTCAAAGGTCTTGACCTTGACGTCTTTACTGGTGGCAGCACTGGTCTAGAAAAGACACATGAACATTACCATCAGGTGGAGTCAACAGAATAACAAGCTAACCACAGGCAATTCTGCAGCGCCAGTTACCTCAGGAGCAGCAGGAGTCTTCACTGGCTTCTCTGTCACTTCAGCACTCTCCTCTGTTGTGACGTTGCCTGCTGAATGCAACATCAATTTCACATTAGAAATTCAAAAACATGGCATGTAAATGCTAGTTCAGAATGCTATTCAACCTGAAAGACATGTGTCAACACAGAGGGAACAAAAGTATAAAAGAGTAAACGCTGTTTTACTTTGAGAATTCAGTTTCTTGATGCGCAGCAGGCGAGGCTTCTTAGCATCGTTCTCCTCAGTATCAGAGCTCTTCTTGATTTCAGCCTCCCGGGTCTGCCGAGCCTGGATCCTCCCTGCCTTCTCCTTGCGGATCTCCTCCAGGGTTTTTACTCTTAACCGCCCAACGTTTGTAGCCTCGGGATCAGAACCGGCTGTGTTAAACTCCCCCTGGCTCTTCTTAGGGTCGGGATCCTGTTCCTCCTGCCTTTTCTTCTTGGCACGAAGGACCTCCGAGAAGGCCTTGACGTGGCTAACGGAGTCGTCTCTGATGGTGATGGCTCGCTTGACCCCCTTGGTGGTTTTGGTTCTGTTGATTTCTGGAGCCACGGCAGAAGGGTTTTCTTTTTGGCTTTGGGACTGAGACTTTGCGCTCTTCTCCTGTCTGATCTCCTCCAGTGTTTTGATGCGAATCTGCTCAGGAGCTTTCTTTGGCTCCCTGTCGGTCTCAGCTGTTGGGGAAGATGGAAGACAACAATAAACAATCTTTTAGTCAACATGCATGAGTAACTTCTTTCCAGAAAAAATAATGGACAATGTCAGCCACTCATACATACCTGGTTGAGTGTGAGCAACAGCCAATCCAAGTCTGTCCTTAACAGGCTTCATAGCTGGAAGAGAGAAAAAGGTTTTAATAGATACATTTTATTATTCTTGACTTTCTCATTATGAGCTCCAACCTGAACTCTTGCATTTTGACTGCAAAAACCAGGGTCCAAAATAAGTTCTGGACACATTCGAACCTCCACCCCCCCCCCCAAAAAAGGTCCTGGATGGGGGTCGCACTCTGAAAGTACGAGAACTTTCAGGGTGGGGTTTAAACAGATGACTGCTGCTGATTGGTCAAACACACACAGTGCTGCTGCAGCTGCTTCAACTCGTGTACTGCTTCATTCACTGCTTCATTCATAAAGTACTCGAGTATTGATTTAGGACAATTTTAGGACAAGGGGAGAGCATTCTCTTTGTTTGATGGCATTAAAAGTAAAGTTTCACAACTCATTTTTAAAGAGTCAGAGAGAAAGCAATTTTTTACTTGAAAAGTAAAAATAAAAAATTCACCAGGAACTTGTTGGTAGAAGCTGCAGTTTGATGTGTTGATGTGTCCTGACACTCACCTTTCTGAGGGGGCAGAAATGGCTCTTCCTCATCCACAACACTGCCCAGACGCCCAGCCAGACCCCTTCTTAGTGGGACTCCTTCTCCAAACATCCCATCTACAGCAAGGACAAGTAATGAGCTGTGCAATCATTACGAGCACTGGCATTCAATTTGTCAAGACGGTGGAACAAGAGTGCAAATGTACCGTTGTTGGGCATCTTCCTTCCAAGTCTTTCAGCCAAACTGCCTCTTGTTCTCCCAGTCTCTTCAAAGATGAGTGGGCCTACAATAAAAGATTGAGAACAAGGTAATCATGATTATATTTCTCTTTAGGACCATAAGTAACGGTTACTGTCCTATCAGTTCATCTGAAATATTTCTAGCAGTTCAACATTAACATTCTTTAGTTATCATGAGGGGAATATCCAGCCCAGACATCTGAGCATCTTTCATCTCATCATCAGCCAAGTAAGATGCTGCTTCAAAGCCACTATGAGCAGTGGCTGCAGTGCATAAGGCCTGAAATGAAGCTAGCATCAAACATGAAATGAGTAAATCTAGGCGGCTGAATGACTTAAGAGTTGTATATCTAACTCCTCGCAATTCTGACAATCTCACATATTCTATTTTGTTTATTTACCATCTCCTGCCTCGTAGAAGATTGGTCGAAACAATGACTGGATGTTTTCTTTCTCTCCATTTGCCGAGGTATCAGGACTCTGCATGGGGTAACCAGCTCTCTTCATGCTGGCCTTCAGGGCCTTCCTCAGCCGAATCTCCTCCAGGGTGCTCACTCCAAAGCTCAGTGAGTCTGTCCACACACAACATACCCCATTAAAAACACTATCGGCCCATGTCACACAGGACTTACGAGCGGTATTATCACCAATCATGTTTCCAAAATGGAGTCTGTGAGCGCAGTCTCACCTGATTTGGGTAGTTTCCTAGGTGACGGGCCAACCTTTCCATCTTCTCCCTCCTCCGAGAACTGGTCTGGAAACACAAGACATACGATTGGGAAAGACCACAGGGAATATCTGTCTCAAAATGAGGACGAGGCGAGACAAAGAAGTCATTTTGGGATCAAATCCAGCTCACCATCTTCATCCTCGTCATCGTCTGCTGGATTAATCACCACTGGTGGGTGGGTGGGGCTCGGTACTGGCTCCTGAGTTTCTGTTTTGATGACGCCTCTGAGCTGTGGATTGGCTGCAGTGGCGAGGGGGGCAGCGGGCGGGGGGGCCGGTTCCTCGAGTGGCTGTTCCTCAGTTTTGCTTAGACCTGAGAGAATTATATTGATTATCATACTACTTTTATTTACAGGTGGATTTAAATTATCTTAAACTCTCTACATTTGGATTCTTAGTGTGTTGCTGAAGAAAAGCCCCCTCACTTTTATCAGGGGGGACAAACATGCCATCGATGCAGCGGGGCCTTTCGTGGAAAAAGGCACAGTGAGGCTTCTGGCAGCCGGCTGGCTGGGTCTCCCAATAACAACATATCTCCTTTCGGTTTTTCTGTTGTGATGCAAGAGATAAACAACATGTTAAAGTGTGCACGGAGGAGATGGGCTGATCACATCTCGATTGGATCTGTGTCCATTAGGTTACACTTATACATGCTGCAGCAGCACAAATGACTTCATACAAAGTCAAAACAAAGGATCTGTAATTTGAATCACTTATACACTGATTGTGTTATTGTTGTAAGTCTGTGACCTTTGCTCTATAATCTCTGATAACACAGAGGTGGAGCAGTATTTCAATTAGCCCCATCGTCAAGGCAATGTATTGCAGATTTTAGTCATCTACAGGGGAAAGGAGCTCGACGTGACTAGAATGTACTCTAAATAACAAATGAAGCTTACCAACAATGTAAACACATCCATTTCTCTTTTAAGTAACAACTGTTTATGTAAGTTAATTATCACATACGTCTTTAATTGACTCTGTTCATTGTAATGCATAACGACAGGTTTGCAGGTTGATTGCCTTTACAGTACATGAAGTGTTCCTCCCAACAGGCCCACGGGAAGTTAATGGCCAGTCAAGACACACAGCCTTGAGTGAGCAAAGCTTTCTTAAGTTTAGACATTATGCTCAAACAATGCATACCGTGATCTCCATGTGGCGAAACTTGCAGACGGTGCGGAAGCAGCGTCTCTCCTGCCAGAGGTTGCAGACGATCTCACTTCCCATCGCTGCCTCACAGTGTCTGAATGGGCAGCCATCTCCCTGCACGGTAAAAGAAACAGTAAGACCCTGCTCTTCCTTCTGGCCACCAGTCACTATACGACTGGTTACACTATGTGTGAATCCATGAGTGCTGTGCTCAAACATTGCTTACTTTAGTGCAGGTGGAATAGTAAAAGAAGTAGCAGTCGTCTCCATGGTTGGTCATAGTAACGCTGGTCTGCGTCTTGAGTGGCGGGGGTGATTAGGTTACGACCTTTAACCCAACAGCTGGTTCTCTTCAGGGCAAACAGGACAAAGCACAGCAACGCATCACAAACAGAAGCTTTTCTCCATTACATCAATTCACTACGAGTTCCATAACACGTCTGCACATGCACAACTAATACCAAAGAAGACTGCATGTAGCTATAGTTTGTTTTCATACAAAATAGAATGACTCGCTTCAACTTGTACATTTGGGATTCTTACTGGAATGAAGTTCAATATCATCACTACACAAACATTTTAGGTTTCGCACAACCCTTTGGGTTTTTAAGTTTGTCTATTAGTTCTCTCATAAAGATTGTGAACATTTCTGTGCTTTGAATGCAACCATAAATGAACAATTAGTATGTAAAAACAAGGGAGGGGATAAGAGAAGTGTATGTTCAAAAAAATAGAACGTGTGCAAAATTTGAACCAGATAGTGATACTTTTCACAAATATGATTTGTTCTTTGACAAGTACCTGCATATGTGGAGAAGAAAAACTACAAGTGCAACTACCATGAAATTGAATCTACACAAATAAGCCAATGTTGATTTTGTTCTTACTACTGTGCCACATTTACCTGAGGTGGCTGAGAAGTTGTCTCCCTCTTGAGCGCAGTGCTGGTAGGGTATCTCCGTGGTGGTATGGAGTCCTGAAGGAACACTTGATCCGTGAGATAAGAGGAAAAGAGGGGTGGGTCGCCCAGAGACACTTGTCTTCCTACGACATCCCGTTTCTCAGACTCTCTGAGCCATCTCCGCCAGACTGCTAAACATTACTGATGGTGAATGCAAGAGTCCTTTGGAGATTTTCTTTTTTTATTATTTTGTATTAATTGGTGAGACTAATGAAAGAAATATTGGGGGGGGGGGCATTAACAGCCAGAAAAGCCCCCCAAAAATGGATCCAAAAATGCTCAAATTGATGTGGCAAAAAGTGGATGGAAGGTAGGTGGAAAAACAATCCTCAGCTTCTTCTTGGACTTGGTGAATTTTGCACACCTGGTAACATTTGGGTGAAGGCAGTAGAAAAAAAATTTGGGCAGGATATTCAAGCCTTTAGAGATTTTCAGCCAATGCTGAAAAGAGAAAAAAAATCTTCTGCCACTGTATTCTCATGAGGGGCAAGCTATCCATATCCAGGGATCCCCACATAGTGGATGCTTTTAAACCTACAAATCAATCAAAAACACTTCCCAGGGAACTGAAAAGGTGTTATTAAGAGACAGACAGTTGTGCACAAATACATAGAAGACAGCTGGACATTTCCACACAGAAGTACAGTATAGTGAGACAAATATGCTCTCAATCATGACTTCTGAGTGATCTAGAGTTTAGTGCTAACAGAGGCCCAGGTCAGCTGACAGACTCATTGACTTTACACTATCTACCCATGGTTAAATATTTTAAGTATCTAATCCAGAATAAGTCATAATAAACGTTTGGGTGTCTAGACCTGGGTTGTTTATTTGTCCTTAACATGGAGGCCTTAGTTCGACACTGATGATCAGCCTCAAGTACAAGTCTGGCTTCCATCTTAAGGAACAGGAAAACTGCACTCTACAGGCACAAAATAGCACTTCTCATGAAATAAAGAAAGAAATAAGGATTCACAAAAGGTACTTAAGTTACTAACTCGCTTAATAAGTAACGTTACAACAAATACTTATCCTGGAGCCACAACCACGAAGTTGTTAATCTAACGTTACAGGTTAACGTTAACTAGAACCACCGAAAAACATATGTGACAGGTCACCTTCAGTGTTGGTTCTAGGTATGTGTAGTCAAAGCTTAAAACCCAAGAAATGATCAGATACTTACTGTTGAATAATAACAAGTAGCCCAAAGTTAGCACGAGCGATTCCCCGCAGTGTTGGAAAGACTCTACCGCTACTGAATGGAGATCGGCGAATATTAACGTTAGATAACATTAGACAGATAAATACACCGAATAATGTTAGCTATACAAACAATAGCGTGACTCTGGATTTGATTGCCAACCTGGCTAATACTTAATATATTGTACTCATCTAGTTTAAGGTTATTTTAGCTTACGCCAACGTTACATAGCAGAGGCCTACCTAAACCACAAATTTCTCGCAACCGTATTGTTAGCGTTAAGTTAACGTTAGCTAATGCTAGCTAATCGACGGCTTTTGATTTTCGCGTTAGCCGGAGTATTAACACTACAAGGTAACAACTATAGATATTGTATAAACAAAATATGCGGTGTTAATTACCAGTTTCAGTTTCAAAAAATATGTACAAGTTGTATAATGTAGGAAAGATCCCGTCCCGGTTCGTTGACTGCCGAAGACGCACGACGAGACCACAGCAAAATGGCGGCAGCGGGGGAAGAGCAGGAGGACAGCTCTGGGTTGGCCAACCACCATGCTGCATTCAGGTCGAATAGAAATATTGTTTATTCCACCACTTTCATGTACTCCCATGCTGTGTGCCACTTTTCACAAAATATCTGAAGGAAATACTGTGCTTTTTAGTTTATGTAGACCATCTACAAAATGATACAAAAATAATTGTTGCAGCAACAATATAATATATAATATATACCACGATCACCTTTACCTTGATAATATAGGTATATATTGCTGACAAAACTGCATCCGTCCGCACCACTATGTTGTATGCAAGAGTTTCAGAATACATCTGCTATCATCACTGACTGCGTTGAGTGATAGTTCGCTTAAATTAACAATATATGAACTATTACGAGAGCTAGACCGTCTTAATTCCACTCACGATGCAATAAATAATATCCCCACAAGGGCGCAGTGTGAATTCCTTTTTCATGTGGCTGATGTGCCTCCATTTTAAGCCGTGAACGCACCATTAGGCCAATTTCATTTATACTGCGAAAAGAAGGCGTTATAAATATTTAACGTTACAACCATGAATATGAATCAGACCTAGTAAGTAATGATGGTTGCTAGGTAAATTGCATTACTATTGTGATCAAGTCAAAACACCATATTTCCCCATTTAAGAGAACACTATGTTAAGAGAGCATACAAAGGCAGAACAGTCCTTCGCCTACATTCGCAACTATAGTTATAGAAATAAGCATAATTATAATATCTTCAATCATAGTCGTACTTTGTTACAGTGAAAAGACTCTGTCTTGCATACTGCTGGTATTCATTTTATAAACAGTTTTCTATATTTCTTTCATTAGAGATGTGCTTCACTCCGACACACCTGTCACATAATTGTTTTATTTATTTATAGTCTGCAGTTGAAATATGGAAACTACATTAACAAATGTGTCAATGTATATAGTTGATTAACATTATTTTGAAAAGTAATAACCGGAAGTGGGTTAGTTTGACAGCGGTTCAGTTGTACAGAGTTTGACGCCACAGTCTTATCAGTTGCCTGGCTGCCTGTTTCTCCGCCGCCTGTTGATAGTCAGCCGTCGTTGTATCGCTTGCCACCTTTCAAATGCAAACTAAGTAACTTTAAATCAGCTTTACAACAAAACGGACAACTTTCGGAGTGAAATACAAACTGCTTTCTACCGTTAGTTGTTGCACGCCTCAATGGACACTGTTCAGGTAGGTGAGTTAGCTAAATACCCAGGTTGACATGAGTTAGCGTTAGCATGTCGCTAGCAGGGGTTGGCTAACAAGGGCAGGGCCAGTTAGCCGCAAGGTGACAAACAGGTAACGATAGCTAGCTGTTTGGGTCCTAATGTGAACGCTAACGTTAATTAGTTTACACCTGGTTAACTGTATTTTAACACTTTGTGTCATTGTACGTCGTTTTACACACCTTGTTTGTCATCCTCAGAAGTTGAAGGCTGGATTTTCTCTGGACCTGGGACCATTGAAAGAACCTCTTGGATTTATTCGTGTCTTAGAATGGGTAAGCAAAGTAAAGTCAAAGTATTTAAACGTCTCCAAACCCCGTTAACGTTACAGGGTGTTCGGCCAACATATGCAACGTTACTCAGCATTCCTCTCATATGAGCCTTGTGATATTGATCTGTCCTAGTAGTCTATTCTACTCATTCAGCCAGACCTAAAGGGTCTGCTGTGTTGCTTGCAAGATGTTCTGGTACAGAGATTGAAGTGTAACAGGCTGAGAAAGGTGTTCATTAACTTTACCAGGTTCCTCTGTCACTGCTTTGTTCATTTGTAACGTTGGAGTCTTGGACTTTGACCTGGTTCACAGAGTCAAATGATGCCACAGCTTGTGGATGTACATGTAGCTCCTGATTCCAAATGTTTATCCAAATGAGGATGTCAACCTTCTGTTAAAGCCTTGCACTCTTTCCGCAGTACACTTTATTAGGAATAGCAATGGACTGGAACAAACTGGAAGCTGAAACAATTACCAAGAAGTATCCAGATATTGTGACGTCTGTATTGAAATAGTCCAGCTAAGATAATAGTTGTTACATCATTTGCATGAAATCTGACTTAAGTGTTGTTGATGCTATGTGTTGTTACAGAAAAATCTATTCACAACAAAGCATAAATATATAAGTTTGGCAAAAGTGAAAGCAGAGGTCTGAATTGGAGCTTCTGTGAACCAGCTCTATATGTGGCTGATCAAATAGCTTGGATTTGTGTGCTGCTGCTCAATCTCTTCACATCACAACCCTGTGAGTCTGAGATTGATTTCATAATGAGTCATTTGAATGCACCTTATACTAAAGAAAGAAAGCAGCTCAGGAACACCCTCTCTGTGACTGCTAATACCCATAGTGCTCTGTGTTTCTGGTTGACGCAGACTACTGTGCTAACTTCTCTGTTACAGCAGGCCGTGCCGTGTGTATTTAAGGCGTGTGTTTGTGGAGCATCAGGTCCTGTTGGTAATCAACATATTCAGCAGGTATTAACTGCCGCTGTGCTGGAGAGTTTCACTCAATCAGCCTGGCTTCTATTCCACTATCAAAGTTTACACACCTAGTTAATACATTCAATATCAAACACATTGAAGTGTATTATTTTCCTAGTTTTGCAGAGGGTTGTTTTTTCCGTGGGCAAGAATCATGAAAAGTCAGGTGATCGGAAAAATTGTGAATAAGTCAACGGTTTAGCAGAATTCTAAAAAACATTTTATTTGAAAGTACAGCTTAAAGTGAGGGCACACTGTTCTTTTGCAAATAGGGTAATAATCATTTCAAAATAAAAGTCATTCCAGCGAGTACAGTAGGACCAGAGAGTCTCTCTGTGTGGTTAATGCTTTTACTGTTTGCTGTTGTTTACTCCAAATAAGTTTAGCTAACCTGGGGGGTTTGTTTACAACCTATATGATCACAAAACTGCTTGTGGTGCTATTTTGCTCTGTTCACTGACATTTGTGACTTGACACAGCAGGAACAGCACAGGTTTAATTAAAAACATTAACGATGGCTCCGCTCCATTCAGTGTCCCAGTAAGCTACTCCAGTGAGACCTCATTAATAGAATTAAATACACATGTGCCTTTCCTTCTATGACATGTCTGTCATGAAAAAGGTCTATTAACTAGTATAAGGTTATTATCCATAAAATGATAGAACTAGCAGAATAAGTTACTGCTGATGATATTTCTCATTTGTTTGTTTTTTTGCTTGCATATGCATTTACTGTTAGAGAGCAATGTTAGGGTCTATATAATTTTAAACTGGAAAAAGAATGTTGGAAGAGAACCAGTTCGGCAGTACTACGTTGTTGTTGTTGTTGAAGCTGACGAGTTGTCGGTGTCTCACCGGACAGGGCTACCCAGGAAAGGGACACAGGATACTTGATGCAGGAACTGCATCTCCATTTGGTTTTTGTTTTTACATGCATGCGGACATGTTTCTACCATATCCCATAATTTGTCATCAACATGCAAAGCACATTTGTTTTATTTATTCTCTTCCGGATATCTATTGCCATATTTGGTCTTATACTCACTGTGACCATATTTGCAACCACATTTCACCACAGTCATTCAGTTCATTTAGTCACTGTGTGCAAAGTCAAATTGGTTTGCTTCTTGACCAGCTGAGTGGGTGGCAGTGGAAGTTTGTGGTTTGATCCCGATATGCCAAAACATGACCTGCCACTGTAAGAGCGTTTACATTGTGCAATGCTTTTTGGTTGAAAATTGATTAAAAAGGTATTAAGAAGATAAGATACTAAACACCATGTTGGCGAAGAGCTGGCCACACAAACAGCAACAACAACCAAAGTTATATGTTCAAGAAACTGTACTGAACTCAGTGAAAAAAATACTCACTTCTCTGTCAAAAATATTCAGTCAATACACAATGCAAGATCCAATGACCTCAGGAGCAAAGTCTTATCGTGCCACATGACAATTTGCAACTTTTTTTTTACTGTCCTTTTCAAATGAATGAGAGGGCTGCTTTTTTCATGCAGAGTTGATGTTGGTTTGTACATGGGGCAGGGCATGGTTTGAAAATTTCTGGACCCCCCTACAGTCGGCTAAACGCCAATATTTCTGTCACGTTTAGGCCACTTGTATCACTCGGCTGGTCCAAAATCGTGTCCACATCTTGGCAGATAGGGAGGATGTGTTATGATTATACAATCATCCTGATCAATACTTGTCAATACGCCTATTATGTTTACTCTGTACTTGCCAGTTAGCGACTGGCTAAGTGGAGAGCAGGGTCGTCCTTCAATCAGAGGATAGGCGGTTCGATCCCCTCCGCTAGTCGCATGTTGATGTGTCCTTGAGCAAGACACTTGACACCAAAATTGCTCCCATAGTTGTGCCTACGGTGTGTGAATGTGATAGAATCTGATAGGCAGGTGTCATGTAACCCTTAACCCTGCCATCAGCGTGTGAATGATGACAAGTAGTGTGAAAGCGCTTTGAGTGCACGGAAAGACTAGAAAAGCACTATACAAGTACAGTCCATTTAGCAGTTAGCCATAGTAAAACCAAACTCGATAGGCTTTAAATGTCCCTCTGGAAAACTGAAACGGGTTTACTATCAACTATTTGTCAACAAAATCTCCATTTCTTATTTTGCCAATTTTCCTCTCTGGTTTCTTTGTGGTTTCTGTTTCCTTGTGTGTGCCAAACATTTCTAGAGTCAGAATCTTGTGAAGGAATAGGGCTGATACGGTCAATGTCAAAGGTCGACAGTTTGGTGGCTCTGCTTTTTGAGTTTGAGGATCTTTGCCCATTTAAAGTGATAGTTTGGATTATTTGAAGTGCGGTTGTGATTGGGATACATATTCTACAGTAGATGGTGGTTGGCAAGCCCCCTGTTTGGAGAAACGGATGGGAGTAGCAACACAATCTCAACACGATACCCCTCATCAAAGTGATCGGTAGGGTTATCACTCAAGGCATGACACTACCGTCATCGGCCTGATTACAAACGATGAGACTTCACATAGAGAAGAAATCAACAATCTTGTTACTTTTACAGAGGATCAATAGAAAGCATCCTGACTGGAAACATTACAAACTGTCATGAGATGTGTACGACTCAGGACAGAAAGGTGATTAAAGAACATTATTGCTACACATTACATCTAGCATCAGTGATATTGGTGACAAGGGGTGCCTGCAAAGAGTCCAAATGATATTAAAAGACAAACCCCACCCAGCCACAACCTGTTCACTCTGCTGCCATCTGAAAAGAGATACAGAAGTATCAGCTGCCGTACCACCAGACCTCAGAACAGCTTCTTTCTTCTGGCTGTGAGACTTCATCAGAATTTGAATCCTCCATCTTTCAACATTATAGTTTAGTTTTTTTGTGTATTTTCTTCTGTAGCAAAATGGGACTACAAACTGCATTTGATAATGCAAACCTGTTGTACAATAAATGAACCGTATAACTTTGTGAACCAATGCTGTGGACAAGGGCAGCAGCAAAACTTATGTTAGACACATAAAAAAAATCTATATTGGTTTAAGAGTATACTATACTTAGTATATCTCCCAACATGGAACTACACTAAAAGTGAAACTTCTATCCTGTTTCTGTCAATTGAGTCTTGTGGCTTTAAAGAGAGCATAGTAAGTTTCATTTTTAGTTAATTTCCCTGTTGGAATGGGCTGTCTTATGGCAAGATCATGCGGTGAAATATTGAAAATATAACGTACAATTAAACTGACATTGACTTTTCTGCAGCCTCTGTCCACAGCAGTACATTGCTTTGCTCTTGTTCTTGTACTCCTGTCTGTTTCTCTAAACATCTACTGTAGACTATGGAGTAGTAGCTTATACAACCCTACTTCAAAACACCTGAACTATTTCTCTTTAAGACCGGCACTGAGCTTTCAAATCTGATTTTCACATCTGCAGACATTGTTGTTCGGAGTTTTTAAACTTTGCTACTTCCAGTATCTCCACTCATTCACCCAGCAAGTTCAATTTGTTGTTAGTCTGCTTCAATCTCAAGGCTGAAATAGACTTCTTGTTATTCTAGTACTGCCTGCCTCCCTCCTCTACTGTAATGCTCTTGGACGATGTTTATAATTGATACTACTGAATATCAATATGCCACAGCCTGTAAACATGGACGTTAGCCAGTAACAACAGTGTTTCACAGTGTCAGATGGAGGGTGGTCATCATTAAGGGAGGCAGGGGTTTGGCCATTGTTTTTGGGTCACTATTGCCTTATGTTCTTAACACTAACCCACATACATGTTCATGTATGTCCAAAGGCACCACTTTAAGTCTTGTGTTTACCAGACATGCTCATTATTTTCTTGGAAATGAGTCATTCAGCATGAAAAAAAGCACACAGAAGGACTTATCGAGTAAAGAAATCTCAGGCAGCCCTGATAAAATGTCCCATTGCTAGTGTCAGAACCTTGTGACTGGCTGCTATCTCGTATGTGTCCTGCCACTCCCTGACCAGGAGAGGTAGTTACGGAATGCTTGGGTGGGAGGCTGGGTGGAATACTGGACTCTGGACAGGGAACTCCCCACCCTGTCTGCTGAGTTTATTTGGGGTGCTGTCAGATTGGCCTGGGTGGGTCAAACAGGGCTGAGATGAAAGCTGAGAAATGTTGTGGGGCTCCAGAGACACCTGAAAGATGAAACTCATTCCTGAAAATCCTGAGTGGGCGTGAAGCTTTCTAAATACTGCACTCCAGTCCTCTCTGTGTGTTCCTGTTGTTTATCCTGCCGTTTCTGCTCCACCACCGCAGGCTGTCCACCTCGGTGCTTTGGCCCATTGTATACAAATGTTATGTAGCTGAAAAGGATCCTGATGATTTGGGAATGTGCTTCAGTAGATGTGGGCGTAAGTGAACAAAGGACATTATTCTTCAGAGGAAGTACTGAAGCAAGAGTCACATAGCCTAATCAGACGTCTTTTATTGGTGGAAGGATGTCCTTGGGGGGGGTGGTGTAACTATCCGTTCAGCAAATCATTTTGCACACTTTAGGATCATCGTTACTTCAGGAATATGCACCAACAGTAATGGGATTGAGTGGCATTTAACAATGTAATGGGACATGAAACACAAGTAATCCTGGCTGGTCATAAACCACAGCAAATTGCTCATTGTTAATAAATAAAACGTATTCCCTCAAGATATTGTCTTATTAATGATTCAATTCTACACGATAGATGTCGCAGTCATGAGGTAAAATCACTCCCACCGTGGTTATGTTAGGGTTGCTTCGATGTTCAGTTTCATATTTGTGTATGAATTAATTAAAGTTTGATGTTCCGTTCCAGAATTGTATTTTTATTTATTACTTTGCTGAGGCTTAACTATGTTTAGAAAGCTAAGTAAATAGAAGCGTTTCCCATAAATATTCCATCCTAATGAAACGCATGACTTATTTTCTTTACACATATCAGTTTCATGATGGTGGCATGTCTATAATGTGTGAAACTCTGCTCTGTTTCCAGGGTGTGTATCTATTTTAGTATGTGATGTCTTGCCTTTATAAATAGAAAGATTAGCATCAGTCAGGATCTCAACAACATTGTAGTCAACTTATACTCACACATAGTACCTGAACAAGGCACTTCCTGTCTTAGATGAGACCTCGGTCTCTTCCCAGGGCTGGGCTGTAAGCTTCATAACGTTGACATTGACATTCAAAATCTGATTAGCTTTTTTTTTTGCAATTCTATTCATTCTGTTTAAACCCATTATTTTGTCAGATAAAGATCAGGCTACATTAATATTAAAAGTATTATACTATTTGTAGAATTAGATTACAGTGTTGTCTGAGGAGTAATGCGCAGGTCGCGTCTGGTAAGCTTACTTGATAACGTCAGGGTTTGAGTTGGCAGGTTACCAAATTGAGTTCAGTAAGTTATTAATAACAGAAACACTGCGTGCAATAGTACCCCTTCTTTTCCCCTCTCTCTGTCACTCTCTCTCAGTCCCAACTCGTCAAACATGGTAGCTTGGTCATATGTCATATATATGGCCATATTGCGTCAAACTACGACGCTCCAGGTGGCCGTAGTTCTGGCTGGAGGAAAGGAGGAAGTAAGCAGAAGTATTATTATGAGAGATACAGTCTGCATAAGGAGGAGGTCAGGGATGGATGGGTCAGCAAAACATCTTCCAGCCTGGCCCAAGTTCCAGCGTGATTTGCTCAAGAGAGCCTGTTCCAATTGTGTCAAACCTTGCGGCTTACTTCACCGCACGCGTGAGAAATTTGACTGCTTTGCTCAGGAATTGAAACTCCTGACAGCAGTTTGTGCCGCACAGCAGTGGAGTGTCAGGCAAAATCCTGGTGTGGCATCCCGGTGATTCTGCAGTCAGACCCCGGTGAGGGTCAGAGGAAACGGTCTGGGTTCCTCTCTGCTTCCATTCTTCCTGCTGGGGTCTGCTCTCTGTCAGCGTAGTGGAACATGTCAGCTTGTTATTCTCGCTTTCTGCTGACATTCATTCTCATGCAGGAACAACCCCCCCAACGTCAGCGTTGTCTTCTCAGTGCTGCATTAGAATTATCATTCACCTGACACACAGGAAAAAAGGAAAGTTTCTACCTAGTGCTGGGCGGTATACCAGTTTTAATTTCCCGTATGATATACATTTTTCATACACCGTCATTGCATAGGTGCTTAGCTGGCCAAACAGGCAGCAAAATATATTATTCGCGCGAAGAGCATTACGGTCGGAGCTAACTCTAGTTGTGTATTGAGAGGGAACCCTAAGTTATGGTTATAACTTTATACACAACAATTAATAATCCACAACTAACGCTCTTTAACAGGGCAATACCACAGCACACAACAGTTTGTGACACAAACAATTTGTAACACTAATAATTGTACGTTTCTAAAATTACACCGCCGAACGGCATGCTGGGTACAGCTCGCTAGCTAGCCCGTTAGCTAGTCTGTTAACAGCTGAGAGAGGCTCCGTCGCTACAGTAAAGTTACATTAAAGAACAGAAAAGAGCGATGCAGGATGAACAAAGAGACCGGAGATGCACCGATACAATGTGTGTCAACCAGTAACGTTGGTGCTAGTGAAACAGTGAAGCCAAAGGGTCAGACATCGCTTGAAGAGGCAAGAAAAGCAAGTGGTGGAGCAACATTACGAATGCAATAACGATCCACCTATGTAAGGACATGGTCCCGCTACAGACAGTCGAGAAAGACACTTCATTTCAACATTTAAAAAGGGGGAAAGCATCACTGAATCAACATTTAGGTTACTGATCAGGTTCTCTTCGGGAACACTAGTCATATTGTTCTCATTGTGAACAAATCCCATCAAAAACAAAACACGTCCTGACTTCCTTACCCTTTCTATGGTTTATTGTTTCCTTCTGTAGACATACATCTTTAAAAACTGCTCCCAAATATATAATTACATATTCTGACACACAGATCTCTGCTGCTCCTTCAGGGTCCTCTTTGGTCTCTTTGTTGCCTCTCTGATTAATGTCCTCCTTGTCTGGTCCGTGGGTTTTGTAATAATGGATTTGATGATGTTCCGTTAGATCATGTGACACTTGGTTTGCACTCAGGTGGACTTAATTTAACTAATTGTGTGACTCCTGAAGGTAATTGGTAGCACCAGATCTTATTGAGGGTTTCTATAGCAAAAGAGGTAAATACGAATGCACACATCACTTTTCACAAGTTGTTTTTCTTTAATTTCACATCGCAAATTTTTATTTACGTTAAATCCAAATATAAATCAATTTTAATGGCAGGTTGTAATGCAGGGAATTATGAAAAACACCAAGGGAGTGAATATTTTTGCAAGGTTTTGTATGTATGAGAAGTGTCATAGCTACAATATGTGTTTATGCATGTCGAGATCATCCTGAAGTACCGGTACGTGTGTGTACTTCCTTCAGAATGCCCCTGCTTATGTCCATGATATTGCACGAAATGTCCAATAAATCAGAGAGTTGTAATGATGTTGATCCAGAGAGTGTAGTTTCTGAAATGATTAGTTACTGAATCAGGAGGAAATAATTTAGTTTCAATACATTCATTCTTTTCAATGGATGAAGAAAAATAATCACCAGCCTATCCTTTAAAGTAAAAATGGAGTCCATCTATACGATGGACTTTTGTGAAAGCTAGACTGGTTGAAGCTCAATGTGTGGTCCGCTTCATATTAATGCTTTCAGCTTCATCAACAACAGGGAGGGAGCTTCCTGTGTGGAAAAAGGAGGAGTTGTTTTCGAATCTGTTTTCTCTGGGTATGCATCTCAGAAGGGAGAAGGCATCATTATATCAACTTTACATTGACTTGAATGTAGGAGCTGACCTCTGATCCTTAAAGGTTTAAAAGTTTCTATCTTTACAGATATGTGGACTCTATTATAAATTGATATCACTGGATGTCAAACTGGTCTATATGTCTGGTCCACCACCGGCAGTGTTTCACAGTGTCAAGTGGAGGATGGTCATAACCGTTATTCATTTAATTTCATTAGAAACTTTTATTAAGATTGTATGAATGTATATGAATTTTTTTCCCTTCTTCATTAAATCAGGATTTAAAGCAGCAAAATCAGGTTTGATTTCTTTTGAAAACCTAAAGCCTGATGGCTTGAGACTGCAGTCCATCTAACAAACGTTTAACACCTTACCCTCACATCTTTGTCTGCCTCTACAGGTCTTCACCATCTTTGCCTTTGCCACCACTGGAGGTTACCTTGGGACAACCCAGTTAGCAGTCAAATGTCCAGGAGTCCCGAATCATCTTGTGGAGCCTGTGTTTGGCTACCCGTTCAGGTACTGTAGGAGACTAGAGCACTCCCATGCAGATAGTTTCATTAACACCTCCTCTTTCAGTTATCAAACCACACAGCTGTGGAATACTGCCATCATCTGGTGGAAAGAAGTGTTCTTCCACTCTGTCTCTGCAGGTTAAACCACCAGCCTCTCCCCTGTTTCTCCCTTTGCTGGCTTTTTTGTCTCGATATAGCTGAATACACACTACTTAAGTTGCAATGACATTTCTGTATGTTTATGTGGTCACATGACTGCAGAAGTCATCTGACAGCAGTCTAAATGCTGCTGGTAACCAGTGGGAACAGCCGTTGCTGGGCAGCTGCATTGGGATCCACTTTCAAAAAGGACTGGGCCATGCAGTTGGGATCAATGTCACAATAAGAATATCTCTCAAATAGTAACATCATGGTATGGCAAATGCATGCAAGCCCTTATAAATGATTTTCAGTGCAATAAACTGTGTTCTATGATATGAATGAAATTCTTAGAGGAGAAAACAATCAGTCGGGAGAGCAGGTGTAGAATCTGCAACACCGACACATGAAGGGTCAAACAGGGCCGTGGTGAGGTGTTGTTGCTGACCTTACAATATTAAAGCAGCAAATGATTAAAAGTCCATTCTAAAGTTACTCTGAGGTAGAGTTTGTTCAGCACCATAACATTAGAACAGAGATCTTTCCTTTCTGTTCCCTCGGTGGCAGCCTGCTTTATATTTCTTTCTGACATTGATTGCGCTGAGTATGTCCAGTCCAGTGCAATTTGATCAAAGCAGCCACTAATACGCATTATGCAGACTGCTATTTACCTTTAACTAAGTCAATAACATATAGCATTTCTTGGAGGACCAGCACTCCCTTGTAGTCCAAAGTGTCCTCTCACTAACTAATATTTTATATTGGTTTTTATAGTTTTACTTCTCATAATTGTGTAGTGCAGTATGATTAATGTCACTTCAACAATTGGACAAGGGATCCCTCCTACCTAACACATTTTTTAATATCATGGTAATAGTAGTCAGAAGACAATTTCCCAATCAATGTGAAATGTCTTTATGATGAAGCTTAACTCGGCTCAAGAGTTTAAAGTTCCGTTTAAATTGTCCACACGGCCTTTGTAACACAAAAGAAAGTCTGGCTTAACCCTTTCATGTTCTCTCTTCTTGCCTTCCTTGGATAGAAGAGTAACTCAGGTGAGGACTTGTTTTCTCTGAAATCACACAACTAGAGCGTAAAGAGGAGTCATCCGAGCGACTGCTGAAAGCTCCTTCTCCCTCTCTCTTCCTCCCTGCAGGTTGCCAGCGTACCCGTATAAGATACCGTTGTGCAACAGCACTCTATCCAATGAGACCTTCCTGCAGGGCGACTTCTCCTCCTCAGCAGAGTTCTTTGTGTGCGTCGGCGTGTTTGGGTTCCTTTATTGCACCCTCACACTGATCCTGTACCTGGGCTACCAGAACGTCTACCGCCAGACCAGCCGTGGTCCCATCGTAGTGAGTACACGTCCTGTGGTCGTCAGTGAGCTGTCTTCTTACCTACTAACCCCATCCACACACACCAGCCTGAGGTATGAGCAGAAAAGGAAAAATCTGCCTTGTGTCAGAACACTGTGGTGGAGGCGTGTTATTGAAGGCTCCAGTGAGACATGAAATACAATCTTAAGAAGTCCAGTTGGATGAACAGATCCATGCATTTTGCTAGACAGTAGACAGATAGTAGATATACCGGATTTTGTCAGGGCAGCAGTCTTTTGTCTTAAGTGACTATTGCAAGGTTAACAGTAGAAATATGGCACTCAATTTACAAACTAATCAACCTGGATTGTGGGCTTGAACATATGTGATTGGCTAACACAGTGCTTAGCTAAATGATTGTGTTAAAACTAAACCGGGCTGCATTTAATATGAACAGCAGGGCTATGTTTTTTAAAATGCAGAGCTATAGCCTGAATGCAGCCTAAGTCCATGTACCCGCTACTACGTTTCCATTTCCAAGGAGGACAATCTACCTCTTGCTCTAACGGCTGTCAGATTGAGCGGTGTCAAGCTCATCCATACAATGTATGATAGCAAGCATCCTCCGGTTTGTGCTCATGGTGAGAAAAACAATTTCAAACAAAAATAGTATCCCAAATAGAGAGTTAAAAGCGCAGGAGCGATGCTAGTCCATCATACAGTGATTTGAGCGGGGATGTGTTGCTCGGAGCCCTTTGTCAATGAAACACAGGCGCAGAAAGAGATGCTTACTAGACACAGGCCCTGACTACATCACAGTTCTCTGGGAAATGTACTGAGAGTATGTCCACACAAGAGGATGCCTACACTAAGCTGACAACATTTTAAAGCGCTGTCTTCATATCAAAACAACTTGCGTCTATGTAGCATTTCCAGGCTGTTTTTGCAAAACACCTGAGCAGCAACATTTATTCATTGTGAACTCCACATAGCATCCTGGTGCCTTCCTTTTGGCTCACAGCGCGACATGGAGAAATTGAGAAAGGTTACTCTGACATGTGGGAGCGACGACCCAGAGACAACCAATCACAATTTAATTAAAAATGACACAGTAAACAGCAAATAACTCCTAAAAACTATGAAGCGGTTTTTGTTCTAGAATAGAGTGTACTCATTTTATGTAAAAGATAAGGTTACCTGCAACAGGAAGTAAAGACTTTCTGAATATTCTATGTGATATTAATGGGTGTGTGTTTGCTGTGTTCTCCCTGCCAGGACCTGGTGGTGACCGCTGCCTTTGCCTTCCTGTGGCTTGTGTCCTCCTCAGCCTGGGGCAAAGGCCTGACTGATGTCAAATGGGCCACTAACCCAGAGCAACTAATCATGACCGAGTCATGCAAGGGCATCTGTGAGCCTGGAGAGTTCCCTTCCATGGGCCGCCTCAATGCCTCTGTGGTAAGTCACGGTAAAGTAGTGCAGCTGCTACAGACCTTATTACTTCCTTCTGAAGAAACCCCAAATTCTCAGAATGGCCATGTTGGTCCTATAGAGGAAACTGTCTTTTAGAAAACTTTTCTAACTCATCCTGGCTGCTCCAGGATTTAAACTGGACATGCATGTCTGCACATTCCAGTCGAACTTTTGACAAGATTTACAGCATCGTGGGACAGATTTAGTCCTGGATGTAATCACTCCATCCACACAGCTGCACAAAACAAGAAATCTGAGCTTTATATTTAAAAAATCTGGTTTTTAACCATAAAACTTTATTATATTATTTAATTGTCTTTAAAATATTTTGCAAATTGGTGGTTTCTTGCTTTCGACTGTCTTGTTGATTCACACGTAATATCATCAACCATAGTTCAGTACTTCAACATGTATGCAGAATGGCCAGTTTTACAAAGAGAATTGCTTTGGCTACATCATCATGGCCATTTACAAAGGCAATGAATATAATACTATTGATAACTAAAACAAAAAACTATGATAACCTTCTGGTGTAACGTGTTTGAAAAAGTAGATGACATGAAGATAATTGTTTAATTTTAGTAAAAAATATAATTTTAAACCTCAAGCTCTGCAAATGGAGCTTTACATGAACCTGAAAGTAATGCTGCAGTAAAAGTACCACATGGAAAATACTCCTAAAGTAAAAGTATTTATTGTGCAGTAAAGTGTTTTTCTATTATATCTGATGTGTCTAGATTAATATTCCTGCTGCATTAATATGTATGTTACATTTTAACTCCTTTATATCTGTTTGGATTGTTTAATCTACATCAATGCATAATATTCGATAAAATCGTCATATGTTTGTAGAGTCTCTTTCCTGTGAGAAGCATGTATCTCTAAAAAGAAAAACGGCCTGTTTTTTTCCAGCTGATCAAAGAAGCTTTTTAAAGAGTTTAGCTGAAGACATAGTGAGGATTTTCTCAACACATGAAGGAAACACTTCATCCTTCAGTTTGTCACAAACATTCAACATCAACACATAAAGGAACACTTCATCCTTCAGTTTATCACAAACATTCAAAATCAACGCATAAAGGAACACCTCATCCTTCAGTTTATCACAAACATTCAACATCAACGCATAAAGGAACACTTCATCCCTCAGTTTATCACAAACATTCAACATCAACACATAAAGGAACACTTAATCCTTCAGTTTATCACAAACATTCAACATCAACACATAAAGAAACACTTAATCCTTCAGTTTATCACAACACATCTGGAGATACATGGTTTTACCTGGACAGGAAGGAGATGAAAAACTGTCATCTGAAAAGTAACTAAAGCTCTCAGACAAATGTAGTGGGAGTGAAAAGTACAATATTTATTTACAATAACATCTGTTCCTTGTCTATGGTGAGAGTGGGATGCTCAGCACCACTACTTTGTCCGTTAACGGTGGTGGTGTAGTATCAGCATGGCTGATGGTAGATTATTATTGTATATGAGTGCTCTGGTGGCAGAGTACAGCCAGTGCCATCTGGTGTTTCAAATAGAAACCAACATTCCCTTCCATTGCTGGGATTGTTCCACAGTTTGCTTCAGCAGTGTACAGTTAACTATAACATTTCAAATGAAAGTGTAAGAGTTAATGTACAGGTCAATCCTATTTTTAAGCCCTCTTTAAAGTCACCAGTATTGAAACCTCAGTGTGTTTTCTAGTGTTACCAGCAGCAGCTATGCTAATGTATGCAGAGGAACCCTTCAGAGCTTATGGCGCGACTGAACTGGAACACACAACATCATGAATCAGTAAAGTACTCATTGCTGTGTGGAGAAAATCCAATCTCTCCATATTTTTTACCAAATACCTCTGTCAATATGACAACAAAATTGGTGCTTTTACAAAATATTTCCACAATGATGGTTTTGATAAATAATCATTGGTGATGTGGACATAATGACCAAGTGGGTAAAGTCAAATATAGAACAGTCTGGTAAGTTCAGAAGATTCACTTTACTGTAAAACATTTAAAACCAGGAAAAGACAACACTTTCCAACTCTAGGAGCCAGGGAAAGGCGGCTCTGCTCTCCACTTAGCCACGGTCACCCCACCATATCAATATAGCATATCTTCCACACAGTACACATCATTTGTTGTCACTTATCTCATCTGTTTTCCTGTCTCTCTACAGATATTTGGCTTTTTGAACTTGATACTGTGGGCCAGTAACTGCTGGTTCATTTACAAGGAGACTCCTTTCCACAAGGACCCCAACCCACCGGCCACCATGGAGGAAGGAGGGGCCCCCGGGCCCTAGCCACATCACCGAGGGTCCTCAAGCATCGCCCTGTGCCCACAGCAAGAACCGCTTTGTGCACAACACTGGTCTCTGATGTTAACCTGCAGAAATGGAAACAAATGGAAGGCTATTGTCCTAAATACTCCCCTATACCTCCCGATACTTGTCAGAGCTATTTTACAGTTACGGGTTTAGCTCAAGTTAACTTGGTCCCCACTGACAATGCACAACCACAAGTTCTTTATAATTTTTCTCCTAAATCTGTCATCGCTGTTTGTATTTAGTGTTCAGAACAGCAGGCCTGCAGTGCCTTTGCTTCCACATTAGCACACTGTCCTCCTTTTAGGTCCACCCTTCAGGGAGCTACTAAATGATGAAGCTCTGATGTAAGAACCCAGAGTCTCTACTGGTCTTCAGACGGGGGGACCAAGTGAATTAGAAGCAGAGAGCAAACAGCCCTTGCGGTCAATAAATGCAAGTGTTGCTATGAGAAACACGATCCATCTTTTTAGATGGGAGCAAATGCACGCCCGGGGTTCTGAGCAGGAGTCCTCCTTTTGTTATGTAATCTGTAAAAGGACGTGCTACAGTACAGATTCCAAGTACTGTAACTCTAAACATTTCAGTCTCCGTAGATATGTTAAAAGCCCTTTTTTTTTCTTCTCCAAAATAGCCGAGCCATGCAGTATAATGTGACTAAGGCATTTGTTCTCTTCTTTTCTGAGCTCTGCCTCCAAGGCACCAGGCCATCTAAAGGTTCTATTAACCACCGCACCATTTCCCCTCTAGGGTTCTAATCTACTGACACTTAAATATACTTAATAACCCCATGGGTGTTTCAGTTTCTACAAACTTTGGTTTTCTTGTGCTTAAAAAGAATACACACTAAGTAAAAAGGAAAAAAAGCACACTTCGATATACTGTACTTTCAGTGGGAAAGCAGAGACTTGTCTTTCAAAACTTAAATTTGGGGTGATGTTTCAGGTTGGCTGTGACAGTGTTTATCTTCGGCCTGTATCCAGAAGCAGGCAGGTTCTCCACACGTTTAGCTGTTATACTTCACAGACATCCGGCCCAACCACGTTTAGTTCCTGTTTGATCCAAATGTTACATCTACACTTCTACTCAACACTACGTCTCATTCTGGTTTGAATGAAAGGTGACTTAATGACATTATTTATATACAGTTCATATGTATTTTTTATCTACACTAATTGGTCCGTTGCATATTTTACAAACCAATGTTGGGTTTCTGTTTGTATTTCCCAATGGAAACGTGTCAGTGTGCAGCTTCTCCTTGATTCTTTTTTTTTTTTTTTTTTTTTTATGTAATGTCAGGTTTTCTGTTAAATGTGTTGTACCACTGAGTAGCCTCAGCCTTAATTATGTGATCATAAATAGTTCAAGTAACGAAAGATTGATGTAATCTTGCTGTATTTCTTAACGACTCCTGCCTGGTTGTGCTCTTCATGTAGCTTCACAGCCAGCCATTGACATTAGAAGGCTTTGTACTGAACTCCTACAGTCACTCTTTGTCAGCACATTGATTATTTGCATTGCACTAAGAGGGATCTAATGATCTCTAAGAAGTAACAGTTTTGAGATATTGGCCCACCTGTGCAGCTGTTCTATTTCATCGCTGTGGCCTCTGTAGGGAATAAACAAGGCAAAGTTTGAGTCACTGCAACTAAAGTAGTTTATTTTCCACATATCGAAATCAGACATTTCTTAAGATGCTTTATCAATTTTAAAAGATAACGCTTAGTTAAATTAGAGCACGGTAATATGTGGTATGGTTATGTAATGAGTTTTTGAAATTGGACTTGATGTATTCGATGCCTTTTCTGTTCAAAAGGAAACAATGGTTTAACTGTATTGACAAGTGTAAAACATGAGAGCTGTAACTGCTGGATTCTGTCTCCTTTCTTTATCGTGTGTGTGTGTGTGTGTGTGTGTGTGTGTGTGTGTGTGTGTGTGTGTGTGTGTGTGTGTGTGTGTGTGTGTGTGTGTGTGTGTGTGTGTGTGTGTGTTTTGAGAGCATCTTTCATATTAGTTTTATGGTATACTGTATGTTTTGTAGAAATTAGACAACCCTGCTTGGTCTACATAGGTTTCTTCCAGCCCATTCATTCAGACTCTCTGGGTCAGATCCACTAAGTCAGGAAGTCTGCTAAAGTGTCTTTAACAAACTAAAACTGGGAGGTGCCAAACTCAGGAATTCTACAATTCCACACAGAGACTGCAGTTTCCTTTTTGGATCATGACTCAGTTAATATCACAACTCAGCCAGATGTATAGATGGGGACCACTAGAGGTACTTGTGAGATGTGATGTGAACAGCTTTTCTTTTCTGAGTGATCTGAACCACTGGCGATAAGCTTCCGGTACCAATTCATATATCCTAAGTACAGCAGCTTTAACCAACTGGTAGCTACCACTATCAGTAACACTCAAGGCTGAAAAAGCCTCCTGGGCCTTGCCAGTAAGCACACACTGAAGCAAAAGAGTACGCTCAGCATCCGACCAATTTTGTGCCTCTGCTAAACATTCAAACAAAACAAAGAAAATGTCAGGGTCCCTTTCATTAAACTTTGGAACTAACCGCAAGTTAACAGCAACATCAAATGAGGGAAAAGCAGGAACTGAATCTCCTACCTTGGTTGGATCAGCCTTAAGCTTTCCTTCACTCATAAGCTCCAACTTATATCGCTCCAACTCTAACTGTTGTCTTGCCTGAACATGGGCTAGTTCAGCCTCCCGAAGATGTGAATCTTGTCTTAACTTTTCAAACTCCACAGTATTTTTATGTTCCTCTTGCATTTGTAGCAAGAGGAGTTGTTTTTGTTGCTCAAATGTCAAACCGATTCCAAGTCCAGTCAAAACAGGGGCCATTTTGGAAACTTTGACTGACTCACTCACCTCGGGGGAAGCTACCTCTGAAAATGTATCAATTCCTACAGGTGCCTTTGCAATCCCCACTGTGACAGGCAACACTCTTTTCTCCAACAAGTGATCCTTTAACATGGCCAACAATTCATCTTTATTCAACTTTTTAGGAAGTTCAACACTGTAATGGTCTGCTAATTTCAAGAGCTGATCTTTTTTGTAAGAATTTAGCAAATCACCATTTGGAGACTGAACAAAGTCTTCAATGGAAGCCATTTTACCAGTTCATCTGCGACCTTTGAGGCACTTTTCCAACAAACCACAATCACAACTAATAAAAAGTTTTCCCACCACAAAATTAAAGGATGACAGGCTGCTTTGAATAAGGAACCCCAATTCCTCTGACTAACTGCCTAACCAGGTCTAGCTGAGTAACTCATCCCTAGACTTCATGCAGGTTAGTGGCAGGATGAATTAAGCACAAAACCCAGTAACCCGGTTAACCTTCAGCAAGCTGAAAATCACCCAGACAGTCATGGAAGTGCCCCCGAGCCATTGCTCTAACCACTTACTGCACTAAAACAACAAACAAAAACAAAAAAAGGGTCAATGAGAGACAGCTAGTGCCCCTCATTGCTTATGCCTACCAGGAAAAGGGTTCCAAATGACTCACAAGCCTGTACTACTAACAGCAGGTCAGAAAACACAATTTAACCAAAATATCTGTGTGGACTAAACTCCCTTTAACAAAGTTACATTTAACAATTTCCCAGTACTAACCTTTCTAAATCCCGGACGAGCCCCCATTTGTTACCACCTGGCTCAAGGCTGGCAACAACAAGGGAGGCCACACACACATATCTAACCACAGTTTATTTGAGTTACATAAACTTCAGCATAAATGAAAAGAGGTGCAACAGGCCCTGCTGCGAGAGAGAGAGAGACACTCCCAGAAGTGCTGTGTTTTATGTCTTCCTGGAGGCTCCAATCAGATGGGCTGGTATCAGCAGGTGACTATCCCAGCTCCTCCCACCAGGAAACCATCATGCAGCAGAACCATAGCCAACAGAGTGGGAGGGTTGTTACACATGTTAAAAGGTTAATTTATTGTCATTATACAACAGGGTTGCACAATGAAATGCAGATTTCAGTCCTGTTTAGCTACACAACAAAACAAAAACAAAAAACGATATACAGTATGTGGAGGGTGTAGGATGAATTAAGGTGTCTCACAGCCAGAGTAAAGAAGCTGTTCTGAGGTCTGGTGGTACGGCAGCCGATACTTCTGTATCTCTTTTCAGATGGCAGCAGAGTGAATAGGTTGTGGCTGGGTGGGGTTTGTCTTTTAATATAATTTGGACTCTTTGCAGGCACCCCTTGTCCCAGGGAATTCAACAATCAGCTCCTTGGTCTTACTGACATTGAGCAGTAGGTTGTTCTCTGAGCATCACTCTGAAGGATTGTTGATTTCCCCACTATGTGAAGTCTCATTGTTGTTTGTAATCCGGCCGATGACGGTAGTGTCATCTGCAACCTTCACAACAGAGTTCTTTTCATGTCGTGGGTGAACAGGAGGGGGCTGAGCACACAGCCCTGGGGGGCTCCAGTGTTCAACACTACTTCTCGGTGCAGGTCACCTTTTCCCCAGTAGCTCATACTGCTTTGGCTTGTAGTATTTCACAGGTTTTGCTCATTGGTGAACCTATAAAACAACCATTGTTAATACTAAACCATCAATGTGTGAGAAGCATCATCTACTTTAGATACAGTTAGGTAGTTTAGTCTGGTGGTTTCCAGCCTAGGGGTCAGGCCCCTCCAATGGTCACCAGATTAATCTGAGGGGTTGTGAGGTGGTTAATTGGAGAGGAAAGAAATTGTGATGCACACATCTGTTTGTTTTGTCTTTCTTTTTAGATGTTTTTACTTTTTTTTTACTGTCATTTAAACCAGTGGTTCTCAACTGGTCTGGCTGCGGGACCCACCATCACCCCTTAATGACAAGCCGCGACCCAAATGTTCAACTTCTCAAATGTATTTAATGAAAAGATGGTGCAGTTTGAACCTGAGCTGAAAATGTCCTCTGCAGTCGTAGTAGTAGGGAGCTCTCTTGTGCAGAGAAATTGTTCCTGTCAGTCCCCGTCCCACATGTTTCACGGAAACGAGTAAAACTGCTTTGTTTGTTATGTCTGTTGATTTGTCTATTTGTAATGCAAAATGACCACTTGCCTTAATTCGAGCTGTGGTCTGTTGTTTGATGCCATCCGACATGTCTTCAATTCACTTACTTATAGTGTCATTTGACAGAGGTATAGTTTTCAGTTTATCAGCTGCGGATTGATTCAACAAATGCTGCTTCAGTTTTGACAGCTTCATGCTTTCTTATACCAGAACCTCGCTGCACAAAACACACTGAGGTTTTTGCCCTCTTTTGTCCTCAATGTAAGAAAATCCACATCTCATGTAGTCGGTGTCCTACTTGCATTTCACTCAATTAGCACATGAAAACAAACTTTGTGGGTGTTCTTCTATGCTGTGAAATGGCGGGTGTCTATTAGCATTACAAGGCATTAACGCCAAATACTGTTAAGGAGTGTGAATAACTCTGCTGTATAAAAAATCCCCTTCACCAGTTGAGAATCACTGATTTAAACTAAACCATCTGAGAAGTTTAGAGTAGGATTGTCTCTTTTTGGTGGAATTGCTAACAACCCACAGACATCTGAAGGGGTCGGAGGCCAAATATCTCAGTTGAGTGCAGTTTCTGAGTAAATCTACTTAGTTACATTCCACCATTGATACAGTATCTTTATAACCCAAAGTACAGTCGACTTCAATAGACTTCTGAGGCAACAGTGTTAGAAAAGTGTTGCTATCCCTCCACTGCAGCTCAGCAATGAAACACATCTCAGAAAACAGAAAAACTGGATTTATCACTTGAAACAGTGGGACGATACTTGATTTGTCAATCTCACACTTAGTGTAAACCTCAGTTGAACACTAGAGTGCATTTTTGTCCAGAATGAGTACTGTAGATTTTGTCCCCCATCTCTAAAATTGGAATCACACTTATTCAATGTGGAAAAGTATTATTTTCAAATAGATATGACAAAGATTTGTGTTTGAGCCCGACATGAACAATGAACGGTGTTTTTAGCACTTGCAAAAATAATCTTTTGGATATTGTTCCATCAGTCTTTAAGTACAAATATGAAGAAAAGAGGCACCACTCCCTTCACATGTCCAACAAGGGTCCACTGGTACTCATTTCCAGTTACAGTATATAACAGTATTGTTTGCAATGCCAGGTGTACATTGTGTCACTGAACTACGGCATCCAATCATCAATGTCTGTCCATATAACTGATCTTTGACCTTGATCAAAAGGTTGTACAATTGTTCCTGATGTAGGGATGAGAACTTTCAAACCATTTAGACAAGGTTCTTTGCAATTGGACATGTCTCCAATATTGATCAAATGCATCTAAAAATATTTCATCCCATCTATTTCCAGGTAGTTGAACTGTTATTAACTCAAATTAACATTGATTATTGTTCATCAGTATTTTTGCTCAACATATCACATTTTTACAGACAAATTGAAAACAAATTGAATTTCATTCCCACTCACAGATGCACAAATCTTGTCCCTGAGTTTGATATACGACATATGTGGTGACAACAAGATCCCAGACACATACACAGTGTACATGTGGAGTACAGTTACATCACGTCCTCACGGTGAGTTTGTGTTTCAGCGCGGCTCTGACTCGCTGGAGGCTTAATCACTTACAGGGATTAGGAAAGGTGTGTGCATGTGTGTGAACCTGTGACTTCTGATCACCACTTAAGAAAACTCTCTCTCTGTACTTCACTCCCCCAGTGAACAGCAGTGTGTTTGTCCTGGAGATAATGAGGCTACAGTCGTTGGTAGTACAGTAGATGCCAATAATGTATGTAAAGAGTTATTACAGATGTTTGCCTATCATAAAAAGTCGTCTTGTGTCGACTATTTAGTTTAACTTTTTGCCATTTCCTCTTCGCATCCACACTGTATACATGTTTTAAAGCGTTTACAAAAGAAAAAAAGTGACATAATTTAGAGATGTTCCGCTCCAGTCCAGTCTTCTGTGTAGGTGTCCCAAGAACGCGCACGCAGGAAGTTCCTATCCTGTCGAGAGCGCGAGATATGACGTAAGTTGCTTGCCGCGCAGTGATGATGGCGGTGCGTGAACGCGCAGTAAAAGTAATGGCTGCTCTGGATCGGCGGGTGCCTAGCCTCGATGATTTCGTGGGTCAAAGCTGGACTGCCTGGGCCGAGTGGGCCGGTGTGACAGCGGCAGATGGTAAGGAAGCACACTGAGGCAAACACTGGCAGTTACGAAGCAATTTAACCAAAGCACTCTGGTTTATTTTCGTGGAAACGGAGGACAGAGCTAACCATGTTACCCAAACAAAGACCCTGCCGGGTCCTAGTGCTGGATGGGTAACATGTTGCTCTCTCCCAGGTCCCACTGCATACGCTGTCTTGAAGAAAAAACAAGTGATAGTTATTCAGATATAGTCATTATAGTGTGTGCTTAACAACGGTGGCCATGAAACAAGCTGCCAGTGTTTAATGGATGCGTTTCATTTTAGTGAAACCAGCCGGGCAGTGGTGGCATCAGAGCGGAAGGAGGCTAGTGTGGATGGTTGGGCGAGCAACTTCTTGCTGTGGAAAGCTAGGCTAGCGAGCTAACAAGCGAGCCAGACTAGCCATTGACGACGAGGTAGTTAGCGTTAGCGTGCTAATGCTAGCATGGAGGCTTGAGAGTAGACACCGGTGACGGAGGAGGAGTCTGATGCTGTTGCCACCATGTAAATGCTGGCCCAGCCTTTGATATGAGCTAACGTTACTCTGTGTTCTTTTCGCTTCAATTCAATGTTCTCTTGTCATTGCTAGCGTCAGCGCCTCCATTTAACTGATATTAATGTGTCTGTATGCGACAGGCAATCTCATATGTTTGACTTCTGCTTCAAAAGTGTTTTTACCCTTCCCATCTTTAAGTATGTGCGCTCACTCATTGTCTGGCATCCCTACAACTGCTACTTTGTCCATAACTATCAAATATAGTCCTCCTCCACCACACAATACCCATAGCTGCTTATTGTTGTTAGAAAACTGACAAAAGGACGTGCTAAAATGGTCAACAGAAAAGCAGAGGACCTGCATATCAGTCCTTTATATAACAGTTTGAGGGCCTGTTCATGTGCATAATGTGTTCCACACGGTTTTAGGCTTCATCTTGCAAGTGAACCTGACATACAACTTTTGGAAAACATGACCTCTCAAGGGGCTTGTTGAACATGTGCATGTTTGTGTGATGTTACAGGGCCTGATGGGGATGAGTGCAGCAAGAATGGCAAAAAGGCTGCAGAGGCTATGTCACTCAGTAAGGAGGGTAAGTCACACACTATCATCCACAAGACATGGTAAAGTCTGTTGTTGTTGATGTTGTTGTTGTTGTTGTTGTTGTTGTTGTTTGGGACATCTAAAAACAAGAAAGCATAAACTGAATGCGCTACCAGTGTGTGCTTGCGGGACCATGCAAGTACGTTGACCTGTAATGCCTCAGTGACCTGTGCCTCAGCTTCTCTTTGGTCTACAGCCTTGTCCAGAGACAATGGAGGTACTGGTTTGCAGGGACCAGGGCGAGTATTAAAGCTGGGTAGTGTTGTGTGATTAGGCATCTTCTGGAACCCAGCCTGGCTGTCTGTAGCAGCAGCAGCTGTCCGACAGACACTCCCTGTTTGTGTGTGCACGTGTCAGAGCATGACAAATCAAATCAAAAGACTTTGATAGTGTTTGTAGATATGTGCACCTTCTCCCACTCATGCTGCATATATGTCACATGGGAGTAACAGCCAAAACATGATGAAGAATAACGAGCTGCTGTTAATGTCCAGCCATTGCATTTCATAATAACCTAGTAAAAGACTCACACAATTAAATTGTTAAATGTGTATATTTTTTATTTAAACTGATTACATCATTACCAGTAGATGACTACAGGTATTTCCTAGATGACAATGTCAGAATGCAGACAGTTTGGGGACACTGATAACCTATCAAATGGCATTTACCAACTGGAAACTGGCTTTCCATAATACAGCATCATCTTTGCCTGCTCCACATAGTGACTTTGCCATGTTACCTCGTCTGCAGTCTGATATGTGTCTATTGTATTCCCTCTCCTTGAAGACATGTCCATCTTTGGCCTCTACCCCGGCCATGATGACTTCTACCTGGTGGTGTGCAGCCATTGTGGCCAGGTAGTGAAGCCACAGGCGTTCGAAAAGCACTGCGAGCGAAGACACGGCCCTCTGGCCAAGCTGTACGCCCGACTGCGCTCTCCCACCCCTGCACCCCAGGCCCAGCCGAGGCCCCACCACGGCCATTCCCCTTCCCATGGGACCAACGCTGCTTCTGCTTCATCCTGGGAAGGTCGAGGCCAGTCGGCCGGGCAACCACGGGCGGCCCCACCTTCGCCTTCCACTCCACCCCAGCACAGACACTCCAAGAACTCCAAGGATGGAGCACGGTAAGATCAGAATGGAGCGCTAACCAGGGCTCAGGGGCACTAATGCAATACTTCCTTTATTTGTTTGTTTGTTTACTTAAAAACAACTTTAGTTATGTCCATCAGGGCTCAGTAATAACAATATCAGCTTTTGGTTGCTGAAACTGAAAATACGGTTGCCAGTCACCTTATATTTTGAGTAATTAAGATACTATGCAGTTATTTGTTAGCTTAATAATGAAAATGTGACGTGTATACATGTCATGTGTATGCTTCACTATTATATCAGCGCTGACTGGTTCTTGTTCTGACTAACCAATATTTAAATATCATTAATGAAACAGATGTTCAAAATGTGTTTATTTTTGGCTGTTATTTATGTTAAAAATAATTGGTTGCCAATTGCTTAAAATGGTTGGCAACCTGGCAACCCTTCCTGTTGATCCCTGGTAGTGCTGACAAATGTTTTTATAAAATGCCAAGAACAGAAGGCTGAACTTGAATCAAAGTAATATTCGACATTTTGGGAGATATGCCTTTTCACTTTCTTGCAAAAAGTTTGATGAGAGGATGGATACTATTCTCGTTCCTGCCAGGTAAATGAAGGGCTGCAGCCTTATTAACCAGTTAGCTTAGCCTAGCATAAACCAAAGTGTATACAAGCAACAAGTCCTGGTTTTTGGGGGATTATGTGCCGGACTATTTCTTAAGCGGGAGCAGTGACTTCCATCAGAGAGGCCAAGAAATAGACTAGCACACAACCCCAGTGAAACGTTTCAAACTTTGGTTTTTGGGTGGTTCAAACAAACGATACATACTACACTCATTACTGTGGCTCCTGCTCCACTAGTCTCATGTCAATGTGTCCTTGAGCAAGAAAATTGCTCCCGTAGCTGTGCCTACAGTGTGTAGATAGATACTGAATTGTAAGTTGCTTTGGATAAAAGCGTCTGCTAAATGACTGTAATGTAATATAATGTAGTAAGCTTTGGAGATGCTGATGATTTATTATGAATCCTAGCGGTGTGTGTGTGTGTGTGTGTGTGTGTGTGTGTGTGTGAGCGTGTGTGTGTGTGTGTGTGTGTGCGTGCGTGCGTGCGAGAGCCAATTTAACTGGTTCTCTTTAAAGTTAAATTAAATAGCCCGTAACTGAGGCAATCATTTCACTACCATTTTGATTACATTTTTGGGGACATCAGTTTGAGATAAAAGCTATATTAGCTGGTTATATATGTATTGGTCCAGCCTCAATTGTACTAAATGTGTCTTAACAATCTCTCTACTGACCACATTATGTTGTCTCTGATTGTGTGATCAGGTTAAAACCAAACAATGACTCTAAACAGGCAGGTTTTTTTGCAAATAAAACTTAAGCTGTATATATATATATATATATATATATATATATATATATATTTTATTTTTTTTACATTATTTTGCCAGTGTTGTTAAACGTTAAGCAGCGCATCTAATTTTGGACTTGGCCTTCCTCTTCTATCACCCAGACATTCCCCGCTGGAGAAGTCCTCCCACAGCGGCCACACAGAGTCATCAGTATTCAAGCAGCCTCCGCCTCTGGAGCCTCCAATGAGCTCCCCACCGCCATCACTCAGAGATCCGCCCTGGCCGCACGGAGGCACCCCGCCTGGTAGGCCTTCACCCAGCGACCGGCCCCCCACCCAGAGCCAGAGGAAGGACTCCCCCCTGGGCTCTGCGGGGCTAGGCCACCGGATCCCCAGACCCTACAACAAAGTGGCCTCCAGTGAGTAGAAATAGAGCAATTTGTGTAATGTGGAAATAGTACGCAGTTGAAGGATATATTCTTATCATCTAGTTTGATCTACTGGTCATTTTGACCTGCAAAATAATCATAGTCCCATCTCTTAGATACAAAACTGAATTCTAGTAATCATGATAAAGCAGGATTTTACAACTCTGCAAAAGTTATGACGACAATCTTTTTTCTACTGTCTTGACAATTGCAAAGTAATGTCCGTACGCACCAACACATGCAGCGGTGCTAATGGCATTCATTGCATGCTTAAAAAGTAACCATTCTGACGCTACGGCTGTCACAAGCAATCCCAAAACGTTTACTGTCATTGGTTTGGCTAGTTGTAATTGCGTATTTCCTCTGGATAGCACACGCCCAAGAAAGAGAGACAGAGAGGGTGAGTCTGGTACTACCCTTTCTTTAATGAATATATACTTTTGGAAGGTTTAAAACTAACAAATATGGATTAAAGCAGGATATTGCGTTACATAAAAAAAACGTGAATTTTCTATCTTTAAAAAAAAATAAAAATAGATTTTTAGACTTAACAACGCTCTTAAGTTATTGAAAACGCTTTGATTACACAAGTGGAAACAATCCTATGCATCCACCACTGTGATCTAATTCTACAAAATTTGCAATACTATGCCTGTTTGTAAGAGGTACAGATTGTCCTCACTTCAACGGTCTCTAATGTGGAGAGGCCCCATACTTGGTGAAACACGAGAGCAGAGGATATTAATGATCGTTGGACATTTTTGGAGTGGTGCTCATAATTTTTTGTTGCAGAATTATGAAAAATAGTTACGAAAAAGCTGCACAGCATTCAAATGTTGATTTTTAGAATTCTAATGTCAACGTTATCAATGTAGCTTCGGACTATTCGGTATAGCCCTCGTTCAATTCGAAGCGTATCTTGGCAGACGAACCACTAAAGAACGTGGCTGAATGGTTTCCTGTGTAGTCAGGAGTTGTTGTTTTTTTGTAGAAATACTTTTACAAATAAAAGTCCTGAATTCAAAATGTTACTTAGTACAAAATATTGGCATCAAAATATTATAAAAGTAGACTTCCACGAGTGACAGTAGGCTACTCATTATGCAGAATGGCCAATTTCAGAGTAGCATTACTGTATGTCATTGGAATATATTTTTTGTATGTGTTCATCACTTTAATGTTGCAGCTGGTAAATGTGGAGCTTATTTTAACTGCTTTATATACTTAATAATTAGTGTATATACTACTTAATACACCATAGTTTATTAGTTAATTTGTTTTTGTATTAGGAATCTGAATCTGGGAAGTAGCCTCACTACTTACTAATATTGTCAAATAAAAGTAGTATATAATAATAATAATAATAATGTGTGAGCTGTTGATGTGTTGTGATGTGTTGACTCTGATGCTGTAGCTGAGATGCTCTCTGTGTCTCCTCAGAGAGGGAATGTGACTTGGACAAACACTGCGGCGTACTTGACCCTGACAGGAAGAAGGTCTGCACTCGACTCCTGACATGCAATGTAAGCTCCAAACACACGGCTCTGCTTCTCCACACCAATGTCTCTTTCTCATTTCTCTCTTTCTTCTTGTTTTATTTTTTCCCTCTCTGTTTCCTCTGTGAGGTTCAGTCAGAGGTTGAGAGGCTTCATTTGCGGTCCTCTCACCTTTTAGCTTTTGAGCCCATCAATACGCAGTTTGTCGTCTTTTCATTCCTCAGCAACAAGTCCCACGACATGTTTGGCATAGTTCTTTAATGGTAGAGAAGAGATATCCCTGACACTGACGCTTTTTATAAATGCATTCAAACATATATTTTTTTTCTTTAAGAAAGATGTAGATGTTATTAAGCTGTTGTTGCACCACCCGCCTCCAGGACAGCTTCAGTACTCCAAAGTGTGTGGAACTCTGCTAAAGGCGTGAACTACATTCTTCTAGAAGAGAATCCTCCATTTGGTGTTGAGATGATGTGGAGAGTACTGTTGAATACACGGCTCCTAAAGCTGCCATAGGTGTTCATAGCTCTGCTTCTGGCTGTGGACCCAGCTGATCAGCAGCCCGCTGTTCTGTAAC
This sequence comes from Cebidichthys violaceus, assembly GCF_023349555.1. Classification (NCBI taxonomy): domain Eukaryota; kingdom Metazoa; phylum Chordata; class Actinopteri; order Perciformes; family Stichaeidae; genus Cebidichthys; species Cebidichthys violaceus. Next base: position 12,885,391 of record NW_027176340.1, on the reverse strand, counting down.
CAGTTAGCATGTGAACACGGTGAAATTAGCAAGCAAAAATTAATGCACCGTTTATCACATAAAGCACTGGGATGCCATTGTTGGATACATTTGATTTTGAATGATCTAAAATCTTGAATGATCTAAAATGATCTAAAATCTTAAATGATCTCTCTGAAATGTTTGACGGGATAGGATTGCAGTCCTACGGTAAAGACAATAAACTCACAGTTGTAAGAGTTAAAATACACTGCAGTCACTCCTTGTTACTGGTGATCACTGACTGATACCGAGTGGTGGAAATGGCCCCCAGCACAGGAAGAGTCCTTATACGGTGGCTGTTGTGTGAAGGAGGAAGTGAGTGTGAGAGGCCACATCCAGCCGAGTAGAGACAGGATGACCTGATTAACAGGAAATGACAGGAGTGACAGGAGAAACACACATGACTTACAGCCTGCTACCTGCTCTGTAGGTGACGGACTGTTCTCTCCTCCACCTGCTCCTAGGAAGGAAACACGTCATGTTGTCGCTTCAATGCAACACTGATGCATCAGTTCAATGATAATGGGGAAAAAAGGACAAAAAAATGAATGGATTAGTTTTCTGAAAAATCACATTATCTGGTTCCAGCTCTAACTTATAACTCTAGTAATTTGTGATGGGCATTTCTGTTTTCATTTAACAGAATAAATGATTGATTTTGTGAGCCTGATCAGATCCTTGGATGACACAGGATCAACTACTTAATTCAAAATACTATCCTCAAAGTGTTTTAATGCTCATGATGGCCCAGCAAGTTCTAGTTCATTTTGTCATTTTAACTATAAAAAAATATTTTTCCTCCAGAACCAAGGCGATGTGACTGGGGTAGACAAAAACACACACTCGTATCTTTACACCTCTTTAACAAACCAACCGATTCATGAAGAGAGACACTTTTCTCAATGTAAGCCTCAAAGTTTGATTATCTGGTTTCTAATAGTTAGCGCTTGTGTCATAGTGAATTGGGCTAAGGTTCAGTCACTGGGAACTGGAGGGTTTCTGGTTCCAGTCCAGCTGGACCAAGTATGGAACGTGCCTATGAGGCATCCTCACCTATATTTGCACGTGTTTAGGTCCTGCTTGTGTATAAACTAACATCTACATAAAAATCTGAGTTTCCCTAGAGAGATTAACTGTATTAATAAGTATGCCTTCTTTTTCATTTCCTCTCTTTTAACCTACAACCTGCTATATTAAGCTCCGTGGTGATTAGAGTAGGTTGAACCTGTAGCATGTGCTGCAGGTTGTTGGGCTGATGTTACACGCAGCAGCAGCATGGCAGGGGGAGTTGCACCCTGCTGCACAGTACAGATCATTGATGTTGCTGGGCATCAGTCACAGCACTGCTGCTTTAAAGCACCTCTATACCTCAAGTTAAGAATCCCAAGGCTTATTATATTATGCTCTAAGTCAACCGTCTGACTTGGCAGGCCAATCCTTAATTTTGTGACACTGGCCAGATACAAATTTTAGCCATCTACTTGAAATTAAATCAAAGTGAAATGGTGACTAATTGTCAGTATTCTGTCTACTCAGATCCACTCCATCCACCAGCGAAGGAAAGTGATGGGCCGCAGCAAGAACTTCGACCAGCTGGTGGCGGAACTGAAGACCAAGGTTCGTGAGAAAGGGGCCCAATGCCTGGAGGGAGGCTCCTCCACTGGATCCCCCAGCCCAGAGGCCCCCAAGGAGCAGGCTGGAGCTCCACACTGCAGGAGACCTCTGGCCAGCCTCCCTGCTTTCAGGTTAGGTAACTCTACTGAGGCTAGTTTGTGATGCATACACGAGTGTGTACGGTGAACAGTTCTGGACATTATAATCCATCACATCAGTCAATCATCAATCAATCATCACAAATGAATACACACAAGCGAGCCCCCAGTTTAACTTGGAGATGCACCGCGATACTCATTATTGGATATCGGTCCAATAATGACTCAGATAGCTGGATCGGGTACCATTATTTAGATAAATAACAATTCAGTAGATTTATATCTATGTATACATTTTATTTTACAAAGTTAGGAAAGCAAGGTTTAAGTCAAGCCTGGTGTTTCCGTACACATTCCTCACTGTGAGGCATAAAGCTTATTCATTAAACACTGGTATCGGCTGATGGCCAAAGCCCAGGGATCTGTGTCACAACTGGAACAAGTTAGCTTGTAGTATACTTTAAGTCCATGCTGACCAGAGGAAGCTTTGAGTTCACACTGTACTACAGCAGGTCAATTGAGTTTAATTCTTGTAACTGGTTTGTTCATGTTGTAATTTGACAGTGTGTATTGGATTGTAATCACAGACTCCACCTTTAAATAGGCCCTTGTAATAAGACCCTGTCCATCTAAATGACAGACAATGAGAAACACTAAATGAATCACTGCTGTCACATAGCAGAAGCTAAACTCCCTCCACTGTAAACTGTTTTAGAGAGGTATGTCTATTATTTGATCCACTCCATATGTTATATATTAAAGAGGCTAAATAACACACCTCCATTATAAATCAATACATTTCAACAGCATAACAAGCATCCATCACAATGGTCATCAAGGTAAATCATCAGTTTCAACAAAAACTGATCTTCATGTAGGGCTGATTGGTTTAGGTGAACCTAATAAAGCAGCAGCTGAGTGGGTCTAACCAGATCATGTTCCTGTGTGTTAGAGGCGTAGACAGTGAGTGTCAGCATATGATTGTATAAGATAACTATTTACAGTGTGTCTGAAAAACCAAACGTTGTACTGTTTGTTTTTACAGTCGGCCTACTGGCGTGTCAGAGAGCAACCTAGAGGAGGAGACGCAGGAGGAGGGGAGTCTCCGAGTCCCCTCGCCTCTCGTCCATGGACGGATCTCCAGTGATGAAAGTGAGGCAGAAGGACCCGAGGAGCCCGTTGAGTTCCCATCTTCTGCTGCCCATCCCAGACCACTAGCGGTGAGCAGTTTGTACTTGGGTTCAACGAGGGTAAAGAGCAGCAGGGAGTTCCTGCCAAAACTGTCCAGGTTAAAAATCCTGATATTTTACTCAGTTGTTTAAATCTGCATTTGGGATTTTCTGACCTCTATGCAGCAAAAAGTCTTGAATTCAAACTGCGAAATATGGCCCTGGCATACAATGACCTGATCAAGCTGTGAAGGCTTGTTGTGTTGGAAGATAATTGCTTATCCAGGTAATAGACCATGATAGAAAAGCAGACTCAGAAGAACTCAAACAGTCTATTGAAATGATGTTCTGTCCAGCTGATTTGCAAAAACATAAACACTCTCAACTGTTTGAACTCTGAGCTGCTCTAGGCATATTAAATCTTCATACGTTTCCAAAATTCCATTCATAAAAATATGATATTAACATCCAACTTCAAAGCATACTAGATCCACCCCGGTGCTTTTTTAGTCTGATGTTGTGTTTGCAGATCTGTTTTCTTCAGACTGCAACACTTGCATCCCAAAAAGACTCTTATGAGTGTTTTGTTGCACACTGAAGGTTTGGACAGTGGTCATTTCCTACTGGTGCCTCTTCTTCCAGCACTACGTTGAGTATCTTTATTTTCTGTTGCTTAGTCAGAGGATGAACGTGTCCAAAGAATTGTGGTTCAGGGCTTGACATGAAAATGTTCTACTTGCCCGAACTTACTTGTGCAAAATGGACAAATGTAGACCTGTGGAAAAATACATAAAATCAACATGGTTTTGGACAGTTAAAAGGACATACAATTGATATGCTCTCCTCAAAGCCACAAGACTCCATTGGCAGAAACACTAATTTAACTGCGATCATTGTAAAACGCACTTCATTCAAACTGTTGAACGCTCACCAGCTCTGGATGTTTTCTTCAGATGCTTTACATGAGTAGTTTTAATGAGTTTTAATGACAGTAGCTCTAAGCTGCTTAGAGCTACTGTCCAGTTAGGTTAAACAGGTCATAATTCCCTCTCTAACATCTATTTTATATTGTAGCTTTTTGCACATCTACACATCATAAAGACGTTATAATTTACCTTCGCCCCAACACTAATTTTTACTAACTTTAGCTTGAATGCATCATAATGTAATTCAATTCAACCTCATTCTAACATTGGCTGTTAGCTCCTTTGTTTCACCAGCTGCTAACAGCTCACCAGTTCTCCTCTTGCTGATTGCAACACAGGTTTTGTTGTTCACGATGTAGCATTCCCAGGGATCAGCGACCAGAAAGCAGTAATCACTGTCTCCCCATCGCATATTTTTACTGAATATCGGACGATGGTGATCAGCTGCCGGTCAATCAGGGAAACTGTAATAAAGATCACGTTTATTTTTTACCTGCCAGATCAAACGACCGCATGAGGCATTCCACTTGTCTGAACACACGGTTTACTTGGTTTTTATGTTTAACTACAAAGGGGCTTGGATTTCACTCACTTCATATATTGTTTTATTAAGTTGATGGAGTGTAGTTGTCCTTTTTGAGTTTGCAAAACTGTTTCATTTTTAAGTTGTATCCAGAAATGCGTCAAAACACAGAAGCAAGGCACAAGTGAAGTGTGATTTGACTGTAACTCTGAGACCACTGAAGAATGCAGAATGTTGATTTTAAGTCAGCTGACCACCACTGGTACAGGTAACTGGAGGAGACACAGATTTACAAGCAGCCTTGTTTCTCTAGGTATGTTCGTTTGGCAGCCACGCACTGGGTCACGGCATCTACACGTTTGACAGGAGACTTCATCACCTGAGGTCAGCTCTCAGCAGCATGCTGGAGCAGCACATCAGCGCCCATCTTTGGAAGTAAGAAACTCCAGCTCACATTCCTGCTCGTGCTCTGCTTTTATGGTGCGGATTCTTCCCATATTTTTTTAACTTTGGTTACTTTTTGTCACTGGCATTTATATCGTAAACTACTTTAATATACAGTATATTCTGTCACTGAAAATAAGGCTGGCTGTTGTCCAAAGGTTGTGATGTTGGTACTAATACTTTTGTACACACACACCACCGATTTATCAATTGAACAAAATAAGCTGAGAGTAATACCACAAGGTTACTCCTGTCCAGTATATTGAAGTGGTTCCAATCACTGATCTGAAAAAATGAAATGTTCAGGACTGTTACTTTTGATGACATATGCTCTGCCACCATCCTGATCACTCAGTTGAAATCTTTCTTTTCAACCACTGTAAATGTATGAAGGGCTAGTGACATCAGATCCTTTCCTTTTGATAACACTTTGAGATAAACTCGAGTGTAACCCACTTCTTAGTCACTAGGAGATAAAGCAGATGGTGTTTTCTGCTGCCCAGAATAGCAGTAGTGAGGAGTCTGTGAAGTTGGCAGTAAGATGGAGACTGACTGCGTTTTATATGCACAAAAGAAAAAAGCTCATTGGAAAATGGGACAAGTTGCAGTTTACATCCATATCCTGTGAAATTGTCATAATTAGCATATCAATTCTTGATCCTGTGTTTTGTGAGGTCACAGTGAGTGACCCTAACTTAACCGGCTCATGGTATAGTCATAGCTATAAAACAAATTCCTCTAGATGATCCTGTGATATTCCGTTCATTACGGGCCACAAACCTGATGAACAACATTACACCCACACAGGTTATACTGTCCATAGCTGTCTGACTATGGTTTGGTACAGACTACCCCTACCTTTGTATGAGCGTGACGGCTAGCTCACTAAACTGCTTCTCTATTGCTCAGATTCAGGTTTTTCATACAATTCAGCAGAGCTGTTACTACTAATGTTACTACATTATGGGGCCGGCTACTGCTCCCAAAACACATGCAGGTCTATACCTCATTTTCAGCAGTTAAACGAGTTACTAGCAAATCTGTGCTTCAGTGTAGCTGCTTAGTAGTCAGACTTTCCCCACCACTATATTTTTGAACAAAGATTGGCATACTGCATCTTCATTGTGTTAAGATATATCTATCTTTATATAATAAAGATTTAAAATAAAACATTTTAGATACATTTATATAATTAGAAATATGAATTTAACTCTGGAAATACAGTACATGATCAGATACATTTACAAGACTGCACACTCTTGGCTGCTATGTTACTGCTAGTTAAGTCAGTAATCAAAAAGCATCAGCAGCCCATGTTCAGTTCTAATGCTTCAGATTCTGGTTATCGTATAGAACAGTGTTGAAACTTTTTATTCTGATCTAATGGCTGTTTCATTTATTGATTTATGGATTTACTTATTTTACAGGAAAATACCTCAAGCCACAGACCTTCAATCTCCACCTTCCTCAGCCAAGACCATCACTTCCTCGTCTCCCTCCTCCACTTCCTCCTCCTCATTACATTCCAAGGTCCGCACAGGAAGTCACATCAGCTCCTCCCTAAAAACTGCATCCTCTTGCTCCAGTCGTGGTCCAGGGAGAGCTACGGCAGCCATACAGTCCGAGAACTCCGGGGGCAGTGGGAGCAGCATCGGTGGTGGTCACATGGTGTCTCTGGGTAAGCCTGTGCCGGTGCGTCAGGGGGGTCCCGGGCGACCCAAAAACCCCGTGGGGCGTCCCAGCAAGCAGATGCTGAAGCTGCGAGAGGAGGCCGCTGCCGCCGCTGCCCTCCGCAAGCGGAAGGCCCCGTCACAGGAAGGAGAGCACTCAGGCCCCGAAAGGAACTGCATCCTCCTCCAGGACCGGGGCCGCCCACCATCCGCTGCCTCTTCCTCCTCCTCCTCTTCTTCTAAACCCCCCATTTCCTCCCCTCTCCCCCACGGACAGACCAATGGCACACTTTCCCCCAGCAGCAAACCCCGCCCCCAGCCCTCCCCTTCAGAGTCCCATTCACCAGCCGCCAAGGCGGTCTGGACCTACAGACGGACACACACTCCTCTGGGCCATTCATCATCCCCAGACCCCTCCTCCGCCACCAACAACTCCCACAGCAGGGGCGGTGTGGGGGACTCAGGACTGCACGGGCCGGGCAGCGGGAGGGGCTTTGAGCACCAGGGGCTTGTGAAGAAACGCAAGGGGGGTGGCATGGAGGAGCATTCGCCGTCCTCAAAACCCTCAGCGCACCGCCTGCCCTCCTCTTCCAGCTCTGCCACCTCCTCCTCCTCTCCGCGCTCTAACTTTTACCCCTGGAAGGACAGCAAAAGTGGGGGGCTGGCTGGGGGCGTGGAGAAGAAACTGGGCACACAGAAGGTAAGTTAGGAGCCGAGAGAAGCAGGAATTAAGAAGGGACGTCACGACACCAGAAATGTAGTAGTCGATGATTCTTAACACCCGATTCAATACTTAGGTGAAAAACAATAAATAACATGTCCTTCAACATACATTCCTTTATTACCGTTTGCATAAACCTCATGATCTGCCTCAAGTTTCTTGCCGAAATCTTCATTTTACAAGGTTACATTTGAAAACCTCCTAATAATGTTATAATTTACCTTCGCCCCAATACTAATTTTTACTGAATTGACCAAAAAAAATAAATTGGTGGCAGTTAAAGTTACAATATGCAACTTTTCTCCTTGTGTCCTTGGTCCTGAGTGGTGAAAGGTTCCTGTCCCAACATGATGATTTAGAATCAGTTGAATGGCTGACAGCGTGCACTACCAAGTACCAATCTGACAACACAACACTGATCCTGGTTGTCTTTTCTTTGACCTGTGGCTGCTTCCTACACAGTTAAAGAAACAACGAGCGACCTGCTTACCCGTATGACATACCTTTTTATTGTATATTCCCAAACGCAGCGTTGAAAAGTCCAATTCAGGCAGATTACCAGTGTAGTTAAGAACAAGCATTGATCATGTAGAGGTTGGCCTGTGACTTTAAAGGAATATGCAGCAGATAGGCCATGTTTTGATCATCAGACACTCACTCGTTGGCGGTAGTGGTTTTGGAGGTTTCTACTGACTCCTTGTAACTGTGTTGACGTGACGCTGGGTCGCCATTGTAACTGAATTCAAGCTGCGAAGGAGCCAGCTACTAGCTTTCCAGAGTCTCCTCCAAAAACAGATTTTCTTTCGACAACTATGTTTAATGGAAACCGATACCTGCTGTACTTAATTCAGATAATGTCTAAAAGAAAATCTGACTGACAAAAAAAACAAACATCTGTGGTTGGTGGTCTGTGGACCGGTCCCCCCCCACTTATCGTGCCTATAGTAAGGCTCTGCTTTTAGACTTGTCTAACACAAGTCAGTTGGAAAACATTAAAAATGGATGAACTTTAGGTCTAAAAAGTTTGACGCCTTACGCTCCGGCTCCAGGCTGTCTCTCCACTAAGAGCTGTGTTTCCATGGCAACAATCGGTGACGTCTGATAGACGGAGACTACAATAACCCTGTCTTGAGATGTACTGTATACTTTCTGGTTTAAAAGGCCTCGTAAGTGTTCTTTCACAAGGCACAGTTACTGTGGTCAGCAGCTTGAAGCTGAAGCCTAGTCAGGTATTCATCTTCAACTGAAAGCTACCCAGACTACAGAACAACTGGGTCATAGTTAAAGGTACAACCCCTGATTTTGGTTCAGTGCAGCCTTGTGTTGTCACGTTACTGGAATTTTGGCAAAAACATTGACACTACATTGAGAGCATAGCATTTTGAATTAAAACATAAATAGCAGTGTGTGTAACAACCCGCGGTCGAAGAGAAGAGAGAGCAGTATTGAACCGCTTCAAATATTCTGTATTGATACTTTGATATTTTTGGCAACACTAGTGTCACCCAGTGCCCTACTGTTGCACCCCCAAATTCCCAAAAATTAAATGAGCCGAGTTTTACCATCAACTAACCATGAAGGAAGTGTCTTATCCAGCTGTCAGATTCTTTTCCTCCTCTTCTTACTTTTCTGACACTATGTATGTCAGTCTGTTTTATTCTACCTCATTTGGTATGGTTCTCAAGTGAATATCTGTACATATCAGTTGCCAAAATAAAAGTAACAATTTCAAATGTTTCTTTTGTCCCACAGCCAAAACTGCACCATTAAGTGTGCCTGCCTTACAAGCCACTAAGAGGGAGCCAGCTCCGCTCAGTCCAAGACTGAGGCAACAGGACGTGTGTGTGTGTGTGTGTGTGTGTGTGTGTGTGTGTGTGTGTGTGTGTGTGTGTGTGTGTGTGTGTGTGTGTGTGTGTGTGTGTGTGTGTGTGTGTGTGTGTGTGTGTGTGTGTGTGAGAGAGAGAGTGTGAGAGTGTGTGTGTGTGTGAGAGAGTGTGTGTGTGTGTGTGTGTGAGAGAGTGTGTGAGTGAGTGAGTGAGTGAGTGAGTGAGTGAGAGATGAAAATTCAGAGTATGGATTTAGAAATACCTCAAGACCGTCCGGTTATGCTGCTAAATTAAATATGTTGGTTTATAAAAAAAAATGGATTAAAATGTCCTTTACACTTGGTTTCTGTGACTTATTTTAGTTTTTTTTCCCCTTAAATTTTACATTTTCTTCACATTCACTAAACTCTCCACAGCGTATCCTAGTATTGTTCTAAGTTGGGCATCAGTGTGTGGGAATACTGAAGCCACAGACTGCTTTATGATTGTCATTACTGCTGTGGTGTTTAGATACTGTGATTGTTAACTTGGTTCTGTTGAAGTAGTTTAAAACTGATTCCCACTTTGTTCAATGTGAAGTTTGCATTGTGCACCAGCTGCAACATCCAAACATTATTTTATAAAAAGGGTGGTGGGAAAAACAGTTGTGCATTTCAAAATAAAACCTGTGAATAGGTTAGGGTGGATTATTGCAGGGTTGACCAGGTCAAGATGAACATTCACATAAAGGAACCACTATAGGAATATGTTAAATATCAAGATAGTTGTTGTTTTTTTAAACAAGGCAACTGAGAAACGATATTAAAAAATGAAATGCTAACTGATTATGGAATAAAGTCATGTGATATGTGGTAACCAAAGATTCTATAGTCTATAATACAACAAAAACGTCAAAAAGTCAGTCATAGTTGAATTTAGAACGACATGAATTTTACTGAAAGGGCTCGAAGAGTACTAAGTGACATGTTTTCCGTTATTTAAATGTATCCAGCACAAGTTTGTGCAACTCTTAATGATAATAAATGATGCATTAGCATTCATTATAATGCATAAGAGGTAAATCCCGTCGGCAGTTTGGAGCACGCTGTGGAGATGTAACCAGACCGCCATCTAACTGAATACCAAGCGACTAAATTGAAAAGCAGGAAATGGAAGTGAACCATCTCATTGCTCTCCTACTCTTCGGCGTTCACGACGAGCCAAACCAGGAAGTGAAATCAAAACATTACCATGAACGTAATACAGGACAATACGGGCCATCAGCGAGGAAAGCTAAGAGACTTACAACCTTTGCCGTGCACCAGGTACACAGTGCCGGGACTCTGGTCTTAGAGGATGTGAGAAGTTGAAAGAACCGTAAGAACAACCGTCAGCCTGTCTGGTAGCGTTAGCCTCAGTCCAGACCTTTAAATCCGCCAACATTAGCCGGCCCAGTCTGTAACGCATAGTCGGACCGCATTTGTCTCGGGGGGGGGGGGGTTCATAAAATAAAAACGGAACGTGCAAAACTAATACAGTCTGTATCCCGCTTAAAAACAGATTTTCCATGCGAAATAGAGACAAACTTAACCGACGTGGATTACTTCAGTACCACAGAAACCACTCAGTGAATGTAATAATACTTCAGTTCCTCTATTCATAAAATATTATACCCGTTGCACATTTTGTATTTAATTTTTTAGGTAAGGCCGTAAATTAATAAAACTATAGAACGCTTCACCTGGACGCGGACTTTGAAAAATGACATACCGGAAGTACCGCCTGTTTGTAGTTCATCGAATCAGACGATTCTTTCCTTGTAGACAGCTGTCCGGTTCATCCACCTCCAACAGATGATTATGGAGCGCGTGCAGTGTTGCGACAGCACACGCGCTGCGTCTCTCCGTCTCAGCTCACCATCTACACCCGCCGGAGTCGGCAGGTAGCCGGGCAGGTGATCCAGTGGCATGCCGTCTGACGTGGAGTACAGCCCGGTGGGAGAGGGGCTGGGGATGCGGGACTACTGGCTGTATGTGTGGCTCCGGAGGACGGCGGTGATAGCGGCTCATGTCACCGGCCTGGGCCTGACCCTGATCATCTCCCTGCTGTCCAGACCCGGAACCAGTGAGTGGACAGATGGATGTTCGGAGACACATCCTGTCGACCAAAACACTAGTTCATCACTTATATGATTCTATCGAAAGAGAATAACTGCCATAGTTCATAGAAATTATTTTAGACTCGAGTAATTCGTTGATTCTGTTTGAATAAACCAATTACATTTTATAATTAATAGAAAAGACTACTAGCTTCCTCATATTGCTTTATTTATCAACTTATTATCTCCATTACTGTATCAGTGTTTGTGGCATTTAACATTTAGGATATTTATTATAATACTCCTTTAATATTACTGTGAAGACTTGTACTGCTGTATTTGTGTAATATTTCTATTGATTTAGATTTGGGTACAGTGATTATTTAATTACTGATGATTGTATGGATTTTTCAAATTATGCCATTTCTAAAATGCCTTCTGATGCCCACTGTGATGTTAGCATTGAGATGAAATGGCTTGTGTAATCCTCACATTAGAGAAGCTGGGACCAGTGAATGATGCTATATCTCTAGAAGATAAACAACGCTTTATTAATCAATCAGTAAAACTATCACCAGATTAATTTCTGTGAGTTGAGTGCAGTCAATGTGAAATCTGCATGAGTCATGTGATAGTCATTTTGGTAATGTCATTTTGGAAACTGGATAAGTAAGTCCATACGTAATGTGTTATATTTTATTTTACTCTGTAAATTGCTGCTGCTACAAACTAATTTCCCCCTGGGGATGAATAAAGTTTATATCTATCTATCTATCTATCTATCTATCTATCTATCTATCTATCTATCTATCTATCTAAAAACAAAGCTGAGCCTGTTCCACTGAAGCCCAACCCTAACTCAAATCTGGAAACGATTGTGATCACTCTACAGTTTTGTCAATAATGAACTTCCAAACATTTTGAATTGCAAGATGCTCACAGGTGTTTCTCTGTGTTCCAGGTCTGTTTTCGTGGCATCCACTGTGCATGTCTGTTGCAGTAAGTTTGCAGTCCATACAGTATATGACTTCACCTTCTCCACCTGTCTCCTCGTTCTTACACACTCAAGTCCTCTGATGATCATGGGTTGGTCTCAGCTGGAATGCCCTCTCATTGTGCTCTGTGACAGAACCTGACGGTGTGTCTGTGTCAGTGGTGTGCAGCTTGTATCGGTCTCTCACCGTTCCTGTTCAACCAAACACTTCGGGGTTGTGCACTTATTCTTCACAGTTCCAACCTACTCTGTGACAACTCCCTTCAGTGTGTAGGTTTGAGTACAGCATTACTCTGTTGGAGCTACCTTGCTTCTTTTTTTTAGGTTATTTGTACAAATATAACACTATATAGCAAATACATTTATTTGATCATTAGTTTGATTATCTTCATTTTGCATGATCTTGAGAGAATCCTGATAGACAATCAATTATTACTAAAAATGGCCGGCTGTTTGTTTACAGCAGCCCACTGCTCCTACAATGGGTGAGGATGGGTGAAATTTCATCTTTGCAATGATAAAAAGTAAAGTACTTAAAGGTACAGTGTGTTGGATCTCAGGCCATCTATTATCAGAAATGGAATATAATATACTTAACTACGTTACTTAGCATCATGTGATTACGCATAAGGGCATAATCACATGATGCTAAGAATCGTTAGCTTAGAATGAACCCTTCATATCGATATAGAGAGCTGCTCCTCTTCACAGAGTCCGTCATGTTGCGCCTCCATGTTTCTACAGGAGCCCGGAACGGACAAACCAAACACTGTGTCTGGAGAGGGCCTTTCACATTTTTACATCAGCTTGAATTTGGTGGCGTGACTTCACCTGAAGGCCACCGTAGTGGATTAATCCAACCCTGCTTTTAAATATGACAAGAGTGTCCACTATAATCATTAGATAATGATATAATAATTGCGAGAAACCAATGACTTTCATGACAAAACCATCTCTTAAAACACTTAGACATACCTTTTGAGTTTTTTTTTCTTCTCATAATTACTAGAAAAGAAATATGAAAGGGACCATTACCTGATATGAGTTTATTGGCTTTTAGTTTGAAGCATTAGGGCATATTAATATCATTGAGTCATGTAGATGAATTATCAGTGGGAATGCTACAACACTTCAGTAGTGATTCACACATAATTCAGGCAGGTCTTTCTGTAATGCATATAAAACTGATTAAATATGGGGAAGGAAGTAATCATGTGATATCTGGTTCTTTGACATAAACAAATGTAAACTACTAAAATAATGCAGGATATGATTTCATTGGTAAAACATGAGCTCTCCTGTAAACCCTCCACATACCTGTAGACTCACACCCTTTTCTCTCCGTGACAAATTCTTCTCTCCGCTGTGAATAATAGATAGGAGACTGTGTAGCATCACTGCGTCAGGTGTCGTGTTACAAACTCACCTTGAACGCGTTAGCGACAGCAGCTTACAGGTTGTCATGGTGTAGTGTCGTCATGAAGTCTGATCCGCACTGTTCACTTCCCTAATTTTCACTCAGCAGCTGCCCTTTACTGCTGCTGTGACAGTTCTAACAGTGAAACCAGTAAAACAGACTTCTGCTGTCACTGGTCATTAAAGGCTCAATGACACAATGCCGTACAGTCTCATAGTGACGTGGCGCTAAATATACAGACGTGTTTATTTTTGTATCATGATGCAATTATATTGTAATTGGCTAGGAAATTATGTTCGGTCTTCTCACCGGTCTTGTTCACAAGAGAAAGTCCAATGAAAAACCCCAAACCAACATGTTATTCTATCTCTCAGTACTGTCTGACTCAAACCCATTGGTTCCTGTAATGAAGATGAATTAGAATGTCAGCTAGGGACAACGTTAACACAGCTCTGATAGTGGGAAGAAACTGTTCTTGTGTCTGTCATGTGATTTATTTTTTCCCCGGAACACTGTACACCAAAACAACCAGTCTGCATTACAATTAAAGGATAATTCCTATTTATTACAATTTGGGCTTATTGTCATCATTTTGGCCATGATATCAATCAAAATCATTACCACTATATATCTGTGAATGCAGCAACAGTGCTGCAACATGGTCAACATGGCAGAACAGGGAAAACCCCTTTGGTTCAACTACCTTACATACATAGTTCTCCTGTAGGATGAATCATTACTGACATTTTAGTTCGTTTTTTTAACAACCTGTCTACACCGTCAGAGTTTGTTGCAGCAATGTAATCATGTTGCCACATCTAATTAATTACTTTGGGGTGTACAGTGTTATCATAACCAAGATAAATTATGGCCCAAACTACAAAAACAAACCCAAGTTGTAATAAACTGGAATTATCCATTCATCCATTCACAAACAACAGCATAAAAAACACACAATTTAAAACACAGCCTTTTTCCTTCGATAAGTAGCCAGTAGCCATGGCTAAGCCTGAGGTGAGAGCTTTGTGCTATGGCAACAATAGCACTACGCCAACTTTTAGCTAACTATTTAGCTCAAAGTTGGCTGACTGGGGCTCAGTGGAGAGCAGGGTCGTTCTTCAATCAGAGAATTGGCGGTTTGATCCCCGCCTTCGCTAATTCATGTCGATGTGTCCTTGGGCAAGACACTTAGCCCCAAATTGTTCCCATAGCTGTGCCTATGGTGTATGAATGTTGATGGGCAGGTGGCACCTTACATGGTAGCTAACTATTTGTTTATCCATTACATTTAGCTAACTATTTGTTTATCCATTACATTTAGCTAACTATTTGTTTATCTATTACATTCAGCTAACTATTTGTTTATCTATTACATTCAGCTAACTGTTTGTTTTGTCTCCCATACTTGGTTTGGTTTCGCTGTTGCATCCACCATTGATTCTCTTCTGTGAAAGCCATAATGCATTGCGCGACAAGTCTTACATTAGTCACTCATAGGGAAGCTTTATGCTAAAGGTACATTTAAGTGTCGATATCAAGTGTGACTTAAAGTTATATTTTAGACAAAGACTAGGTCTTTTTTTATGCCCGATATAAGAAAATAATAGGTCCATTTTTCGCCTCCCCCTCAGCCTTTACTTTCTTACGTCAGAACCCATTGTTTTGTGTTTCTTTACTCACACATGCGCTCTCTCTCTCTCTCTCTCTCTCTCTCTCTCTCTCTCTCTCTCTCACACTCACACTCACACTCACACACACACACTTTCTATCTGCTTTGCAAAGAAGAGACGAAGACACCTTTATTTACACCTTTGTGTCTTTTCTCTGCTGCAGTACTGCCTGTGTATGACTGAAGGCATCCTCCTCTTCTCGGCTGAAGGATGCCCCTTTTGTTTCAAGTCTCGGAAGTGTAAAGTCCGTCTCCACTGGTTCTGTCAGGCTCTGGTCCTGATAGCTGCGGCCACTGGCCTAGGCTTCATGTTGGCCAGCAAGAACGTGTCGGAGCTCCCCCACCTGGTCACCTGGCACAGTTGGTTGGGCATCAGCACCTTGACTGCCACCGTGCTCCAGGCGGCTTGCGGTGTCTGCTTGATCTTCCCTAAGCTGCTGCGTCTGTCCTCCTCTCCGCTGAGGCTGAAGCTGAAGTTGTACCACGCCACCTGTGGCCTGCTGGTCTACCTGTTGGCCACGGTAACCGTGGTGTCGGCCATGTTTTCAGACTGGTTCCAGGCTACGGTGAAAGGGGTGGCCTGGTGGGGCTTCCTCCTGCTGCCCCTCTTCCCCGCTCTGGTGGTGATGAACCAGATCACAAATGCCTACCTGCCCCGCAAGAGGATCACGAGCTAGGAAGCACATAGTGCACGTTGATCCTCTTTGTTCTCTCAGTGGCCTTATTGGATGTGCATTGTAGTCAGAGGCCCAGACAATCACATGGAAGCAAGAGTCCTCCCCTAAAGTAAAATAACTAAAGCAAATATCTCGACATGCTGGTGGTCCCACAGACTGCATCTGCATTTATATAACGACTTTCTAGTCTTCTGACAACTCGTAGAGCTTGTAACTGCATATCAACACTTACACTGATGGCAGAGGCTGCCATGCTAGGTGCCACCTGCTCATCACACTCTAAACCAATCACGCTCCCTGACACATTGATGAGAAAGGGAGACATTTTAGGGTTCAGTATCTTCCTCTCACGTGATTGTGTGAAGTCACTGTAGCAGTAGGAACCAAAGTTACAATTTGTAGAGTCTTTGATAAATGAATTAAGTGATGAATACAGTAATTATGTAATTAATTGGAAGAAGTGATTTTAGGGTACAAAATCTAAACATCTTGGGCAGTAGTCAGTAATTGGACAGTATGCATTACTAGGTTGTGTGCACTATTTTAAAAGAATGATACATTCTGCAGTACTAGTGGCCAGTAGAAGAACTGCAGCTTAAAACACTTAAAGGTTGGCATCTTTGACTCCTGCTATAATAAGAAACACAAAGACATTTTTAAAGAATCTAATGACACTACGTATACACACATGGAGCAGGACACTGGTCATTGATACAAACTGCTGGAGGCAATTCCATCAGTGTAGCTGGAGGACACCTGAACGTCTTATATCTCCAGAGGAACATTTGCACTACTTATGTAGTGACGGGAGTCTCAAAGTTTCTGAAGGGAAATGCTGTTTAAGTGAGGACACAGCTTCAGTGATGAAGCTGCTGTTTATGATTATATACCAGCCTGTAAATTCTATTTATTTATTCATTTATGATATTTTGTGTTGCGTCTGTCTTGGCGCTCAGATGTAGCACACATGAAGCAGTTTAGCATCTAAGTTCCATCAATCACATTTATTTTAATATTAAAGGGGCAAAATACGACATTTTGAACATTAATATAGCAGCAAACAACTATTGGCTATGTAAAGGTATAGTGGAGTAATGTCCTCCTCTGGTTCTCCCTCAGTAAACACTGTTAGCTCTGTCAGCACCTTTGTTTGCACTGTTAGCTACTGTTAATTGGCCAGCTCAGGCATTTGAAATGGGTTCTAGCGTTATCATTGATGTTACAAATTGGTTTCTTCATTTGATTAAAAAAATGATAGCATTGATAGCAATACCATGTTCTAAACTACATGTAGCACCTCTGGCTCGTGAGCTACTACTTATTTTTGTCACTGCTTTCTGTCTTTAAAGTGGTTGTTTGCTAGCCATGCTCTTTGTGTTTCGTTTGTTGTGGTTATCAAAAGGGAAAAATTATTGTGTTGCTACGCCATAAAGGACAAAAGACTTCTGTCCAGTCTGCTCAATATCTCTGCAAGATAGACCTAAAGATTGTACCAATAACTGCACTTTTCCATCCAATTCAGAACTACAGTTATAAATCAAGGTGAAATGAATCAAAACCAGCTTCCTTATAATTAACATCAGAGGGCTTTACGTCTCTGAGGCAAGGTTTTTTTAAATTTATTGTATTTTGTTTGTTTTTGCTGGGAAAGTGCACAATTTAAACTAATTGCACCAGAGCTAGCTAAAAGGTCTTTTTTTTTTATAATAATTTATAAAGATTGAGGAAATACTTTTTTTCAGGATATTACAGTGATGATGATCCCAAACTACTAATACAATTCAACCCATTTGATACTGTTAGGTGGCTTCACAGCACGGGAGACCCCGACCGGCCTAATAAAAGCCCTGAGCAGTCTAGTCCACCTGTTATTTCAGTGAGAGCCTGCTGAGGCCAATGAATGCTGAGCACAGAGACCTGTTGTATGTACTGATCCTCCAGAACCTTGCCTCAACCTCTTTGTCTTATTCACTACTAGGCAGCTTATGCAAATATGAATCAGACATAGTATTAGATCCCTGACAGATCACTGGTTGGCCTTCAGACTGCAAGCAGCGGTACCTACAGTGTGACTTATGTACAGCAAGACACAGAGATAACGACACATTAGATGTGTTGTGCTTAATGCTGGGTAATGGTATGCAACGCCGTCCAGGAGCTCTTCCCCAAACTAGATTTGACATTTTAGTTTTCCTTCATTAAAATCAGGTTTTCTACTGATAACGGCTCTTCCTTGATGCTTTTGATAGCTATTTTCAATAATCTGGTTTCACTTCAGCTTGGGTGAAAAGCATGTACTGCAATAAATGTAGAAAAGGGAATTTTGTAACTTCTTTACTTTAAATGTGTTCAGCGTGCTTCTCAGGTCTTTGCAGGTTTGAGCGTTCATGAGGTGATCACAATGGAAGTTGTAGGTTTGTATTTGTCTGGTCCTTATTAGGTGTGAACCTTCTGTAATAAACAAATAACTACATTTGAATTTGCATTATTTGGTTTTTATTTCTAATGAGACAAATTCATCCTTTAACACCATTTCTTTACTGGTGATAAACCATTTCTGGACGATTTTGTCTTGATGGTGCCATGTTCCTGGTTAAGTGGAATAACAAATGTAAAAACTGCCAGTATTCTATATTTTTCTTATCATTATCCAGTCCATAGTTATCTCAAAAAAGCGAGTTCTGAGGTTTAATAGAAGCAAACGGACAGACTTCCTGAAAGGGCATTGAAACCCATTGGAACTAGGGGAGAATGGCTCCTCAAGTGAATACTTTCATCTGCTCTATGACTTCAAATAGTTCTGTGCAACTTTTTTTGATATGGAATATATATATATATTGTAAATAGGAGCCCCTTTTATGTGCGTAGTGAAAATAATAAAATTCCTACATTTTTACTGCCTGGTCTTGGCCATTTTCTACTATTTTTTAAAATATGTAGTTATTGTGCCCAATGACTCAATATAATACAAGAAGAAAATGTCTTTTGTATCTATGAAGTAATCAATAAAATTGAATATCAAAGATATGCACACATATACAGTGTAAAAATAGATCTGTAAGACATTTATTAAACACAATTTCAGTGTTTTTCGTCACGTTGACCATTGATAAAAGTGTGATTGTTGATGTCATCTTAAATATTCTAAGGTATACTGTTAAATACTTGCCCATAGTAAGTCCAAACCAAATTTCAAGACTTTTGACAAATCAGAACAAATGTGTCATTTTTCCTTATCATACTAAATATAGTGCTTGTGCACAAATGGTTTGCAGAGTTTTTTTTGTTTGTTTTTTTTTGTTTTTTTTTAAAGCTCAATAAAACATTTGTCAAAGTTTTATCCATGAAAACCTTTTCCAAGGACATCCATTTTCACTCTACTCAAGGCCTAGTCTGACTCACCGGATACAGACTGGGAATAGAAGCGGTAGATCTACAGTATTATATATACATTGGAATATCTAGCAGAGTATAACCATCCCGTCTATCTAGTACACCCACGTCATCAACCACCACTACACCGCAGACCCTTCCCTAGTGCTGTGGAGATGAGCCTGGCTATGTGAGACGAGGCAGCCTGACGGAGCTCAGGTTTGTTTTTCTGCCTTTGAGTTTGACACAACTCTTTAGCCAACCTGGGTTTCTGTATATAATGTAAAGTCAAACAGACGTTCACCACATTTAATTGCAAAACAGCTCTCCAACCGAAACGATGATGGTGGACTAAACATGAACCTACATCACAAAGAGTCCTAGCTGTGTGAGTTGTGTCGGTTCAGCCTGAGTCGTAGCTGTTTAACGATGAGAAGAGTCATGAAAGCATAAAGCTGCTCCAGGCTCCGGAGGGGTCAGAGTTCACGGTTAGGAGTCAGGACCTGGCGGTTTGTCCTCACAGATGAAGGTGACCGAGCTGTTCAGCAGGTCATACATGTTGACCTCCACTACCTCCGCCGACGACTCACCCTCTCGTCCACCTGCCAGAGCCACAAACACCTGCTGGGCAGCTGCCAGCTGTGCCTGCTCCTCGGAGTGGATTGACTCCGCCCCTTCGTCGCCTGTTGGATCCACTGCAATCACCTGATTGGACAGCAGAGATGACATACGTTCTAGATATTAATTCACTTTAAAAAGGTAGAAATGC
The DNA here is from genome assembly GCF_023349555.1 of Cebidichthys violaceus. Taxonomy (NCBI): domain Eukaryota; kingdom Metazoa; phylum Chordata; class Actinopteri; order Perciformes; family Stichaeidae; genus Cebidichthys; species Cebidichthys violaceus. Next base: position 12,865,404 of record NW_027176340.1, on the reverse strand, counting down.
ACTGCTCTGTTGGCTGAAACTTTCAATGCGTTTGCACTTTGGCCACACGCCAATCAGTGTTTTCCATCAGGCAAAACACGGGTAGTGACATCACTAATTGGGGTGTGGCCAGCTGCTTGGAAGTTTAGCATAGCACTCCTATAGCATCGTTATAGACCAAGTCAAACACTGCAATGTCAACCACAGACAAACATTTGGTTTCACTTTTGTGTCGAAGCTTCAGTATTCACAGAATTCAGAAAACCTCAGGTCAGAATGGTATTTGGACAATATTTTTCAGTGTCTAACAGCTGAGGGCGTGCACTGCTGTATATTGCCCATCTGACTTACTGTGTGGGAGGTGGAGGCCTGCTCCTCCCCAGCCTCCTGTGTCTCCATGTGGCAGGAGAGCAGGTGCTCCTGCAGCTCCAGCTGGGAGGAGCCCACCAGGGAGCAGAGGGGGCAGCTGAACACCTCGGCGCTCTGGCCGGCGTGCTGGCTGCCGGCGTGCTCCTGCAGCTCCTCCTCCCCGCCCAACACGGCCGGGCAGTACGGACACTGCACCGCCGCCGCCGCGGAGCCTGGAGAGCAGACAAACTCCTCATTAATGCAATGAAGGCAGAGGATGTTTAGACCTTGTAGGTACTGTGCAGTTAGACACAAGATGTCAAACCAGGTTGTGTCTTCTACCTTCAACATTACTTTATTTTTTACTTTAAAGTATAAGGATAAACCCTTTTGGGATGGACAGTCTCTTTTAAAGTCTGCAAAAGTGGATTTTATTTCGAGACCAGTCAGGACCACGACTGTGCGGATATCACTAAAGTGCCTTTGTCTGATTTGTTTGTTAACATCATTACTGTGATTGCTCATTGAAAACAAATTCCCCACACATAAAACTCACCCATGCAGCGCCTTTTTAAGACATTTCTCATGATACACTGATACATACACACATATAGTATATACATGACAATAAAAGAGGTGGAAGAGGAGGAATCTTCATTTGTTTTCTGTGGTGTTTTTATGGGAATGTGGATCTTTCATCTCCGTTAGTGGTTTGCATGTTCCACCATTAATCTGAAGTTAGTCCTGCAGTGTGGGAGTCGCACTGGTCCGGTCCTGGTCTTGACTCTGCTTCAACCCCCACAAACTCTTGGTCATGTCTCAGTCATCATGGCCCACATGTCACCTTATGGGGCCTGTGGTGTCCTCACCTTGGTGCTCAGCAGCCTGGTGTTTGGCCACAGTGGCGGCGCTGGGGAAGAACTTGAAGCAGATGTCACACTGGACCAGGGTCTTGAGCTGCCGCGTGTGATTAGCAAACACCTCTGGGTGGTTGGTCCTGTTGTGGTACCACAGGCCTGACAGTTGCTACAGCAAGAGATAGACACATACACAAAATAAAACATTTAAAAACGGTCACCTGACCATCAAACTGACCAGCGGCTCTAAACCACCTCGTCCTACCTGGTAAGACTTGTTGCACAGGTCGCAGCTGAAGGGCTTGGTCCCGGTGTGTGTGCCTATGTGTTTGTCCAGCAGGGCAGCGCTAGTGAACACCTTGCTACAGGTGGGACACTTGTGGAACTCCTTCGGGTGCAACTCCTGGATGTGCTGGCGATGCTCCTCCAGTGAGGAGAAGCTCAGACAACACTTTTGACAGTCATGAGGTTCCGACAAATCTGACAGGGAGCACGGAAGCAAATCAGGAATTATGACTTTGTGTGTTTCTATTGCTGTTAAAGCCAGCATAACAATATTCATCTCATCTAATCAATGCCACAGTAAATGATGCATGCGAGTGCGTGTCCTCACTGTGGAAGGTGTGCAGGTGGACGGTGAGTCCGCTGGCCTGGCTGTAGCCTTTGCCACACTCTCTGCACACGTAGGGCCGATCTCCAGTGTGTGTTCGCACGTGACGCGTCAGCTCAATGGACTGGGCGAAGACAGCCTTGCAATACTGACACACGTACATTTTTCCTGAACCCAGAAAGAGACAAGTTGACTCTGTGCAGACTGAACCCAAAAGAGATTTCTCAAATCACAGTGCAACGGTCAGACTAGATCTGACAGTTAAAGGGTAATGTCGGTATTTTTCAATCTGGACCCTATTTCCCCATGTTTTTGTGTCTAACTGACAAATTTCTGAACAATTTTATTTTATTTAATGTAATTTCTGAAAGTGGTCCAATAATGAGGGAGAAAGCTGCAGACGGCAGCCACTAAATAAAGCAATGTAACGTAATCACTCGGGCAGCGTGGCACTGACTCACTCAGATAGTTTTTGTAAGTGTCTGAAAACACTACGGAAAGACTACAGAAAGTTACTTTTGAAGTAGATGTTTGGCCCAATTCAAGATATAAATAATACAGTCATTTTTTAGCAGACGCTTTTATCCAAAGCAACTTACAATTCAGTATCTATCTACTGCAGTATCTATCTATCTACGGGAGCAATTGTGGGGGTAAGTGTCACATTGACATGAGACTAGTGGAGGAGGAGCCGGGAATCGAACCGCTGACCCTCTGATTGAAAGGCAGCCCTGCTCTCCGCTTAGCCACCACTTAACCCCATAATACTATTAATGGGGATGATAGGTTGGGATAATGTGTGTGTGAGAGAGTTACCCTCAGAGTGCTTCTTCTTGGTGTGGTATGCAAGGGCAGCAGCCACGCCAAAGCTCATGTCGCAGTGTTTGCAGCGGTACGGTTTCTCTCCTGTGTGCAGCCTCATGTGATTCTTCAGAGACGAGTTGGCGCCGAACTTGGCGCCGCAGTCCTCACACGCGAATGGTTTCTCCTCAAAGTGCTCGGTGCGCTTGTGGTAAATCATGCCTGAGATATGAGGAGAGAGGGAGCACAAACATTCGGTCGAGGTTGTAGAGGAGGCCTGCGACAAACCTTTTTCTAGCATTTCAGAACGTACAAAAACAACAACATGATGAGTAAATACACTGAGGGACAGGGGGACACAAAACATCTGCTAAATCCAAATTTAAAATCAGTTTGTGAAATAAGACAGAGGATCATATACCATTACCGTATTGGCTCAAAAATACCACTATTCTTTTCTGGAAATTACAAGTGAAAACGTGGAGGTTGTATTATATTTAACGACTACACAATCATGGGGCGCCCGCTCAACCTGGAGAGCTACCCCGCATCCCCAAAGCCATTTTCAAGTTCAGGATGTTTACGTTGTCCTTTGTGTTGCGGACAAACGGACCAGCGAGTCTCACCTGATGGGTGGGCGAAGGTCCTCCCGCAGAGGTCGCAGGACACCTTCTTCTTCTTCGCCCGCGTGGTGTTGCGGTGGGCCTCGGCCCGGTGCCGCTGCAGGGCCCGCTGGTTGGCCAGCTTCTCCGGGCACTGAGGGCACTGCTGCTCACCCTCCAGGGACACGGGGCAGCGCTTCACATGGGCCAGCATGCGACAGTTGTAGGCGAAGCCTCTCTTGCACCAGCGACAGGAGTAGGGCTTGGAGGAGGACGAGGAGAAGGAGGGGGGAGGAGAGGAGTCTGACGTAGCAGTCGCAACCTTCTCCTCATCCTCCGTCTCCTCCTTCATGCTTCCCTCCTCGTCCTCTTCCTCCTGCTTTTCTTCACTTCTGGTGCCGTTCTGCGTCTCTGAGTCACCTGTAAAAGACGATATGAATATATAATCAACAGAAAACAGGCGTTTTCTTTTGTTAGAGCTGCACATTAGAGATTGCACAGTGAAGATAGTCCACTCACACAGTCACTAAGGGCTCTTCTTTACCTCCAGCTTGGTTTCCTTCTGGCGGCTGTGAGTTCTTCTCCACCTGCTCCACCAGAGAGAGCAGCGGCGAGGGGAAGGAGGAGGGAGCTTTGTGTTGAACGGCGCGGAGCAGCCTGAGGAGCGCGCCCTCGTTGAGCTGGCTCACCAGCCTCTCCAGCGCTGATCTGGGGTCTGCCTCGTCCTCCTCACAGCACTGACACACGGCCTGGCAGGAGCACAAAATGTTCCTTTATTTTCCTCCACTACAGAGAGAGCTGGCCCTTCATCTGAGAGCAATGCTTATATTAGAGACAGGGTATATTGGTACCTGCTTCATAAGAATGTATCATGTTCTAGTAAGAACCCTCCCTGTTTTCTGATCTGCTACGTTATCATTTACTGTTAATGCAAACGCTAACCCTTCTTGAAACATTCAGTGTAATGTACAAACAGAGGCAGACTCATCTCTCTGCTGCTCTCACTGTTCTTCTCCAACAGAAATACTCTTTACAGTGACATTTGATTTATGACTGCTTCCACTTTCCTGTGTGTTCGTTCAGTGTTACCCTGCTGTAAATTCAACACGATACTTCCTGCTTCCAGGAACACAAAAAAACAATTACTTTCTTACAGAAATCTCCAAATGTCAACATTTTTTAAATAGCGAATCAGCGAATTACTTTTTCTATGATGTTCCTCGAGATCTTATAGGTGGTGTCATAATGTGGGATTTTTGATCATTATGATGAATTCTCAAGTAGTAAAAAATTGTAACATTTAGCACCAAATCTATGTAATAAATCAACCAAAAATTGCAGCAAAAACTTGATTATGAGACATAATTGAGCATGGGAATGGCAATTATATACTTCCATCATAATGTTCTAAGCCCTTTTAGACTATTTAAACTATCCACATTTGCTACAAATTACTTTCTAGGAAAGTACTGGAGTCAAGCGTATGCAAATTACGTCACTCAGAATGACGATGACTTCTATCACTGCTCTTCTGCTGGCAAAGCTCTCACCTGCTCACTCACAAGTGTTTTTTTTCTTTTTGACAGTAGGTGGGGGAACCCAGTCACCAGTCTATCACCATATCTAATTGGTTACAATCCGTGTCTGTGGATTGGCCGGATATCACTCTGATACAGACGCTAGGTAGTGGTATAGAGGTGGTTTTTAATCCGCCACCAAATACACACGCACGCACACACGCACACAGGCGAGTGAATAAAAACGTGTCTTTAGTCTTGCAAACTATACCACCCCTGCTTTACTACTGTTATTAACGAGCTAACGCTAACTTGTCATGCTTGTCAAGCTGGATAACGAGTAAACAGCAGCACCAGAAGAGCTACTGGAGGGACGTTACGTTCCTCACTTCAAAACGGAACATCAGTAGGATTCTGTAGTGACTTAACCTGCTGTTGAACTCCCTTCCTCCTCATCAAGGACTCCAACATGTTTACGTTTTAGGTGCTGAATCATCACTGTGGTGCTCCCGTGCCATGCCATGTCGCTTTTGCATATCTTGCAATTAACACACTTTTTCGATTTATTGAGTGTGAAATGCTCCCACACCTTGGATGACTTAGGTGGTACTGATTTCTCTGCCTCCGCCGTGTGTTTCAGAACAACGTTACGGGTCTCTCCGATGGTCTTTCCTCTACCTCCGCTCTGCTCTGCGCTCAACTCAACTTTATTTTTTATAGTCAAACATCTCCGTGACTTATTGAGTGTCGTAATAATCGCGCGACACAACGAATCGATAATGAAATTCGTTGCCAACGCTTTTAATCGATTTTATCGATTCGTTGTTGCAGCCCTAACACACACACACACACACACACACACACACACACACACGTTAATCTAATTTGTGCTTGCGGACGTCATTGACAGTGATTACCTGTCTCTCCTGTTCGTCCAGGCTTCTCCGCGCTGCCTGACTCAGCAGCTCCAAGATAGACGACATGTTGCTGAGGAGCTCCACAAGCTGAGAGGAATGTTCCAGAAAACCAGTGGCAGGCCCGCTCGACACCTCGGCTGCTGTTGTGTTGTTTTCTTCCTTTTCACTTTCTGAGGATTTGGCTTCTTCGGCCTCTGTGTACACGCAGACATAAAAACATGGAGTGCAGTCAGAGAGCGTTAGAACGGTGTGTTGTGTTGTGTATTGCAGGGTTGTTGTATTGGATTGCATTAGGTTAATTTTTCCTAATAAACTAGTAACTGTGTATTTATGGCCGAAACACTGAAACTGACCCGAGGACTCCACGCAGGATTTTTTACATGCTGGTTCCTCTGCGTCCTCACTGTCACTCTGACCCTCTTTCTTCTTCAGCTCAGGTTCAAGCTCCGTCTCGTCTGGAGTCGAGTCCTTGCCGGGTGAAGCTGAGCCTTCAGGGTTCATGCTCTGGGCTTTGTTGATCACGGTGAGGCCTTGGGTCTGTGAAGCGATGACTGGGACTGGGGGTTGCTGGCTCACGAGACTGGTGAGGACATTTTTGAAGCCGACGGCCACGTCGAACATCTGCAGGCTGTCTGCAGCGGCGACGATGCGGCCCACGTTGTGTTTGCCGAGAGGCAGCTTGCCGGTGTAGACCATGTCCAGCAGACAGCTGAACTCCTGCGAGGACACCATGGCCGTGTCGATGGAGATGGTGTCGGAGCCGTCCAGGAGAGACCTGACAGAGATGAACACCATTTTGTTCCCGTTTAACAGAAATCACAGGTCCCAAACTATCCCACTACGAGTCATCTCTCCTTTTATTACCCAATTGTCTTAACAGTGCTAGGATTTATATGAATTTGTTAAATGGGACGACTGGCTTCTGACCCACAAGCTGTAGTTGGTAAAAGCAAGATAACAGGTGAATAACAATAGATGAAATATATGAAAGAAAGTGCCTTTGAATTTCCTGTCACGGAGCCAAATACATACATATGTGAAGGGGGACGTCTGTGAACATGACACCTGCACTCGAGTTAAGACTCATTCAAGTCACAGTAATGACCTGGGATATAATTTAGACTTGAGCGGTGTGAGACCTGACCTAAATGCTAAAGAGGAAAATGCAGTGTCACTGTAATAATGGTCTGCCTGTAACCACTTGACTTGGAGAATCTGTTCTTATATTTCTTAATTGCTCTTTATATCAAACTTTTTTATTATTATTTATGTTTTGTTTTTTTTTAAACCATTTATTCTGATACCAAATGAAAGCTGTGACGCTTTTTTCAGTTTGTTAGATGAGAGCAGACCAATACCACTTTCAGTATCTTGCAGTCATGTTCAACGGCTAACTTATCTGTTTATTAATGTACTTTTATAGGTCGTTACATGTCAGATGATTGCAAAACGTGTAATTCAATGACTGATAAACATTTGGACTCTGAGAGACTTTCATATTGTTTATGAAGACAGTTTGAAACCTGACAATCTGCCCTCCAGTATTTGAGGATGACTTGACACCGACAACATAAACTAAAGGTCCTCTTACAAGCTTTCTCCATGCACGAAGACGGTTAAAGTTCCAGAAGAAAACAAGTAAGCGGACGTTAACATTTTCAAACTACTCTTTGATGAATGATCACAAGAATGATCTCGACGAGTTTCCTCAAACAGCTTGAGACTCTGAACTTATCCTGAGTGACCTAACACCCACCAAACATTTAGATCACCAACAGATCAACCTCTGCAGGTCATTTATCAAAGCCCATGCTCACGCTACCTGAAGAGCATGCTGGAGGCGGCCAGTACCAGTTTATGTGCGCGGTGCGGGCTGTCTCCCACCAAGATGGTGCAGTCACAGAAGTGGCCCTCTTTCCTCAGGGCCCACAGCTGCTGCATCAGCTGGCTGCTGTAGTTCGGTAGCTCCAGCATCTTGTAGGATGGCGTTGAGGGGCAGAACGTCCCGCTCTCTCTGGAGAGAACATCGTGTCAAACTCAATTCACACATTAACTGCGTTGTTTTACATTTCCAGTATTGTATTAGCGTATTAGAAGAAACCGGAATACTGAGCGTAGCATGCATCTACCGGTGGAACACAGAAGCACGTACGTTCATTTGAAGGTTTTAAAATGAGTTTACGATGGATATTGATACCGGTTTCCATATACTATAGTCGAGTATGTGGTCAGGAAGGAAACGAGTTTAGTGCTTACGTCTAAACTGTGCTTATGTGACGTTACTGTGCAAGTTCAGACCATTAACTTAAATGTAAGATTCAGAATGTGGATTTGGGTGTATGAAAAAAGTGTCATGTCAGATAATATTCGTAAACTAGGGTGCCTTCGCTACATTACAAAGCAAGCCTGTCTGCTCAGGCTACAGGCTCATGACACTGAGGTCCACAGCGTCTTCAAGGTAATACCATAGCTACGTGAGCTAGCCCGCTCTAGTTTTAGCTACGGATGCTAATGTATCTCGAAAAGGTTACTAATGTTAGGTCAGTGAAACTCATGGGGATACATGAGCGTTTATAATCTGAATAAAACGGTCGTCAGGGACCATCCGACATGCAGCTTTCAGTCAATGGACGTCTTTGTATTTACCTTGAATTATTCAAACGATCCGTCTCTTTATTTAAACTTCTTTGCTGAACAACGCTGCTCTAAGCAATAAAGCTTTGGCCGTTTTGAAATGGCGACGGGCGGTACGGCAACTAAATGGGTACGTTTCCGGTTGAGGAAAAACCTCCGAGCTTTTGACTTTAGACTGCCTCAATATTTAGTCAGACGTTTTGTACAAGTTGCCTCTGTGTTCAGAATGTTAACACGTGGTTTATGCTGTTTTAAGAGACAGTGATTTACAGTTTGTATTATACCTCATTCTAACGGTATATTCAACATAAACTACTGTAATGATCAACCAGCAGAGCAAAATGTTTATTTATTTACAAAGCTCATGAGGAAATCCGTCTGTCTCCTTCAAAATGACGGACAGAGTGCCTCTTTCCTGATAGTGTGATCATTTAAAGTAGGACCCATGGCAAACCTTATCTAATCTATTTTATCAATAAAATAGATTAATATTTAAAATAAATAGGCTGCCATTGGTGTTTTTGACTAGGGTTCCCCAGGACCTTCATTCAGGTTGCTGACAGAGGCTGTAGGTGGAGGCGGCACCTTGACTTAACTTATCTTAACTTAAGTTGACTTATCTTAACTTAACTTAAGTTGAATTAGCTTAACTTAACTTAACTTAAACAACAATTCTTGAACTTAACTTAATTTATTATACTTTCCTACAATAATATTTACAGTTATGATCTTATTTGATCATTTTGTCTGAACTCTTGGTTCTCTCGAAATGTCTACAAAATAATGCGGAGGATGAACTCCAACCCCGTATGAGACGTGCACCCGTCCGTCTTTGTCTACTATCTCTGTAAATGTGGGACGGTCCAGTCTCTCCCAGAGCTTCTGTTTGATGAGACGTCCCAGTGTTAAACTGTGCGGACGAAGACGGCCGTTCTTGAATCTGTGAGGAGAGGAAGACACAGAGATTAAATCATAACAAGACATGAGATTCAAAAATTTAAACATGGAATAAATTGAGTGAAAAAGTAAAGTGATTGGAAAATGTGCTGATCATCAGATAGATTTTTGACACAACATACCTCAGCATATCATCCACAATTTGATGGTATAGTTGTTGGTACTCTTCCTCAGAGCGGTTGTGGATCAGAGGACCGTCGTGGTCCAGTGGAGTCGAGGAGGGCTGGGGGCCACGCTGGGGGCAACTGGTAGGTCTGCAGGCAGGATGGTGGCTCGAGGCTTCGGGAGAAAAGACAAAGAGACAGGAACGTCAGGAGCTGTGGTGCAGGGCTGAGGAGAGGGGACCCAGTTCAACATCTCTGGAGTCTCAGCAGGTTTAGAAGGACGGGCCACGGAGCCCCTCCTTTTCTGGGGACGGTCTCCAGTAGCAGCAGAGCGCCGGCGCTTGCGGGTCAAAGTCTGCACCTGGTGAGCAGCACATGAGAGGATGTCAAACTAAAACCTGTCTAATACTCTCTGGAGGGTTTACACTGTGAACTATTTCAATATGAGGATCTAAATGTGTCACCTGCTCGTCCCTGCAGCATGGACACTGTCTGCGTGCGGAGACTCTCCTTCCTCTCTGGTTGTCCGACAGGTGGATGGGAACGTCACACTGCAACAACACACACTCGTTAGAATGAGGCTTCACTAATACAGTCAAAGAAACATCTGGCATTAGATGAAGTGAATAATAACATTTATTGTCACAAACAATGAGCCTATCAGTCCATTCAACCCTTGAAAGAGTTCATGGAGGCCACATTAAGTTAGCAGGAGGCCCCAGGGCTACAATGAGCTGCTCCCCCTATTGACCCCTGATCCTCACACTTTTACAGTGTGGACGGGTTTCCTGTGTTTTATTATTAGCTGGTAGCCTGATTAAAAACATGAAACATTTATTTAAAATAAAAAATATAAAAGTTCAAGTACTTTATAGTTGAGAGCCTACTTTATTTAAACATCCAATATCAATGGGTTAGCTTGGAGCTGGTTGATATGAATTTGTGATGAGAATTATTTGACATATGATAAACCATTATAGTAAGTCAGTGATTTGAATGTATTTATAATGACTAGATGAACTGAGTCAGTACAGTACTGTAGTTTACCTGATCCAGTAGCCAAACAGTATACATCATTACAGTAAAAAACAGTGTCTCCTACATTGTTTATGATAATATGAATCATATTAATGATCATATTAATTTGTTTTATTATCGGGGCGGGGGAGTGTTCATGGCAGAGCCGACTGAAGTTTAGATCACTTTTAAGCTGGCTTGAGATGTAACCTAGCAACGATGGACTCCTTCATGTCCATTTATATTTCAGTCATGTTTATATATACATAATTGTTGTATATTTACATATTATGTATACATATTTGGGGTTTTATTACAATATTTCATTATTGCGTTTGTCTCAGTTATCACAACAATTTTGTATCGAGAACCTCTTCATGCAAAGAGCCAAACTGATGACTTTTAAACACAAAGTGCTGATCTACATAAAATATGTAACTCTGAATCAGTTTATGAGCCCAACGTTTCCACATGTGTCTTCTTCAGGGGCCAAGCAAGAAGTCTAAGTTACAAACCACTTTTTATACATTTCCAAACATGTTGACACATAAGGCATCCTATAATAGAATCACATCACGTGTCACCTGCATTAACGTGTCACCTGTGTGTGCTACACATATCATGGCGCCATCTTGTGGTTGAAATAAAAAATACATGTATACACACGAAGAGCTCTCTCTGGTCCATGAAGTTCAGCATCAGTCAGTCAACATGTGGAAATAGATGTGAGGAGAAAGAGAATGTGAACAGAAAGGTAGCTTTACTTCATCAGCTCAGACATGTTATTGCACAGCTATGTTTGTTTCTTATCTCAGCGGTGCAGGTAGATGGAGGAGGCTTCAGGTGGAGGCCGAGGTTGATGGCTGCAGGTGGAGGTTCAGGCGGCAGGTGTCTGCAAGGATCTGCAGATGGAGGCAGCAGCGGTGATGGTTGTTGGTAGAGCCTGTGGGTGGAGATTAAGATGGCAGCTGTCTGCCAGCCCCTGCAGGCGGAGGCGGCACCTGCAGTTTGCTGGCAGTGGCTGTAGGTGGAGAGGAGTTAGTCGTTTCGCAGGCAGCAGCTCAAGGTGGATATTTTGTCCATAGGCGGCTGGTGGAGGTTGTAGATGGAGGAAGGTGCTTCGGCTGGTTTTCAGAGTTTGTGCTTTACTTAACTTAAACCATTATACTTAAACTTAGCTTAATATAGTAACATTGTTCTGTCTTTTGAACGCCTTTGAAGCTTTTTGAATTCTATGTTAAAATGACTTACACATATCCAGATTGTTAGATCACTTCAACCTATATTATTATTTTTTATTAATTTATTCTGATAACTTCCTAATTAAATGCATATTGTTTTCAGTTCCTGAGTCTTGTTGCACTTGTGTTGTAATCAACATGTGTAAATTATTTATAAATAAACACCGCCTTCCACTCATATTTTTGAGTGTGTGCAGCTGTGCATTTTCTCTTATTTGAAGCGGATGACACATATGGAACACCTGTGACTACTTCATTACTAATCATTATGTGTGCATGTTGC